>NC_043704.1:94995717-95056735 GCF_006229205.1 Suricata suricatta | reverse complement strand
GGGATATTGTTATCATAAGAAGTAACCATGCTAAATTAGACTTTATAAGTGACATAGTGCATTTAATACTGCAAGTGCATTTGATACTGCAAGAAGAGAAGTTCATTTATTCCTCCAAATCTTGAGTGAAATATCACTGAATGAGAGAGAGGATTCTGCAAAGAAAGCAGAGCAACCTGAAAAGGTGAACATTTTCCAAACAGGTGACAGTTGACTGGTAGGACCAGTTTAGAGGGGACAAAAAAGGATTATTTAGCCTGGCCACTAAGCAGATGCCTTCTGGTTAATATTTGATGTATTACATGTAGTATTCACTACGTTGATTAGAAATGAAACCATAAAAGAAAACAATACAATATATGTTGTTTTAAACAATAAACATTGTGATGTGTTACTACGTACCAGCCTACCAATGTTTGGGGCTTTTCATGTATTAAGTGTATTAGTTACCATATGGGCTAAGCTGTTATAACAAAGGGACATCAAAACACAGTGGCTTAAATGAGACAGAAGTGTGTCTCTTTCCCAGTCCAAAGTGAGGGAGACAATCCCAGACAGGTAAGCAGCTCGGATCTGCAAGGCCACCAGGGTTCCCGATTCCTACTATCTTATAGCTCTGCCATTTCTGAATGATGTTTAGAGCTGACTCACTACCATCAATCTACTTTCCCACCCAGAGGAAGGTGGGAGAAGAAGAGGTGATCAGATCATTTCTTTTTCTAAATTGAAGATAATTTAAACATAGTTCTGCTCATATTCCATGGGACAGAATCCCACTGGCATGGCCATGTCTAACTCCAGGGGAGGCCTGAAATGTAACCTACAACTGGATGGCCAGATACTTAGCCAAAGTTTCAGGTGGTTGTATTGTTTAAAAGAGACAAGAGAAGAAAAGATACTGGGAGGCAGTTTGCAGTCTCTGTCATTTTACCTCACTTAGCCCTTTCAATGATCCAATATTATAATACTTTTTTTTATGAACAATGCATCTGAGACTGTCAGTAATTTGCCAAAGCACCACTGGGAAGTTGCAGAGATGGAATTCAAACTCGAGTCCCTCTGCCTCAAAACTCAACTTCATTCCGCTACCCCATGTGCCATGCACCCAATTAATCTCACTCCAGCTGACAAGGCACATAGTAAGGAATAAAGCTCATGCCGTGTAGCCTTTCTCTTATAGCCAATGTCTTTTAAGAAAATAACAATACCACCAGAAGAGTTTTTTACAAGGAAAAGAATGTCAGAAAGTCCTTTTTAGAAAAGAAAAAGTTGAGAGGAGAGGAAAATTGCAAGGAATGTATTAAAATGCCACTATAAAAGACACTTGAAAGAATGGATTTTTTTCCTACCACTATAAGGCAATCTATTTTAGTAGTGTTGACCATGAATTGTATTGATAAGAATATAAGGGCCCATATGGAATGGCTTTCTTATTATTAAATATCCACAGTAAGCTGCTGCAAGACAATCTAAAACAGCAATGGTCTGGGTTGTAGAGTTGGGATCACACACACACACACACACACACATCTTTATAAATAGCATCACTGCATCCTACTAATCTTAAATTCCTAAACACCTGACTAGACCTATGTCGTGAGATGAATGCTTGTAGAATAAGAATTTACAGTCCTGCACGTTCATTAAATTTGCGTAAGCACTTTAAGAAAGGAGGGCTCTGTGTGGGGTGGGGCTTTCCCCCCTTCCTTGCCCTCACATCAAGAGATATGTTTTATAATCTACAGCTAGCTCACTGGCAAATCTCCATCCTTTCCAACCTGACAGACTGTTTGTCAGTTAAACTCTCCTTGTCATGTATCCCTACCACTGCCGACTCATGCACGGAGACCTTCACTTTTACTGCTACCATTTGCACCCTATGCAACCTTTGTCATTGATCACTGATCCGATCCAGTGCCCACATGTTCTTCAAGTGCCTACACAAGTAATGAGGTACTTGTGGTGTAAAATTAAACTGTCAACTGTCAGCGATTGATAACCACAGTGAGAGCTGACCTAGAACACCTGCACCAGTGGCCAAGACAGGTGTGACATGTTTGATCGCTGAGGCCTGCTAGTCAGACTGACCCAGTGCTGTCCCTCCATGGACTTGCCTTGCATTTCAGCCTCCCGGCTTTCCCGCATACCACAGCCAGCATCCCCAGGTTGCAGAAACCACTCCTTGCTGCCAGTTTGGGCAGCTGGTCTGAGCGGCCATGAAAACAGAAGATCTCAAGTCAGCAGGTTGGTTTGAAAGTAATATGGCCTAGAGATTTTCAAAGGTGGCATCTGGAGTCAGCCTGGTATTTTTTTCTCCCACTTACCCCCAGATTTCCTCTGAAAGCTAGTCTTGGTGGCAAACTTCACACATACCACCCTCCCTCAATTGGAGTTTCCAGGCATGTGCCAGGGCCTGGCAGAAGGGTCTTCCCTTCAGGGCAGGCACATGGCAGTCATTAAGAGTCTGGTGGAAGAATGAAACAGCCCTAATGGAACCGCCGTATGGCTCTGAGCATTTGCTTGAAGGCATTTAAGTTGAACTGGCTCACATTCTGTTAAAGCACCATAAATGCAAGCTTTTCCTACTCATATGTAATCGAATAACCAGCACGGAGGGAAAAACATGTTCGGCTCTGACTATAATTGTTTTTAGTCCGGGCTGTTGCACAGCACTTAAATACAGTTTTTATTTAAAAGCTTTATTATTTAAATGTGAAAGATAGCTTGTTTTTTAAACTGCCCCAAAAATGCACTTAAATACCCAAAAACGTCCTTTGTGAACATCTGAGAAGCACGATGGGATTCCCATCCCGTTTCATCGTCCCGCCCCCACCAAACTGTTGCACTATATTAAGTTCATGTGATGAGAAGATAAAAATCTATTAACTTTCTGCTGACCTTATCGACACAGGAATCTCTGCAGGCATTACAAAAGCCATATCTCTTCTGACTTTTACATCCAGAACCTCATGCTCCAAAGTCCCAAACCAAATGTAAAATCTTCATGATGAGTGAAACCCTGACACCAATTCAGATTCCGGGCTTGCTAGCTTGCAGTCGATGGAGGCTCCTCTGGGGCACAGAGACTGGCCTTAACTTTGCATTTGACTTGAGGGGCTTTTTTTTTTCTTTTTGCCATATGCTACTGGGGACTCTGAATCAAAACTATTTCACGAGGACCATATGTTACGAGAAACGCATGATGGAAAGTGAACAGTAAGAAGTTGCCCCATATCACTGGGTGATGTATTACAAACATAATTAAATCTGAGTAATGTGCAGTGTTATTTCAGTTAATCACTGCTTTTTTCAATTTAAGCAAGGAAAACATAGCCCAATTTCCAAATGACATACCAAAGTCCAGATAAGCTAAAAGTGAATTGGTGGGAAAGGAATAAAACAAGAGCCGCATGGCATTGTTTAAGCTTCTGCAAAGGGTCTCGGTGTATTTGAGATATGTCCCTAAGAAGGTGACACATGAGAGTTTATGTAAATAAGCAATTTAAAACACCAGTCATTTTCCTTTCAAATCAACAATGAATTCAGATCAACCCTCACTTATAAACAAGCAGCAAGTCAAAAGATCACGTGTGTGTTGGTTGGTGGGAATTCAAGAGCATGCTTTCCCATAGAAATTTCGTTATCAATAGCCATTAGGTTCCCAGGCTAGCCCAAGAAGCCCTATTTAGCCCAACTGCTTCTGCAATTTGGTATTTCTACTCTACCTTTACAGCACTACTTGGAAGGAAGATAGAAAATGTATTGAAAATTCAACTCAATTCCATATATTTATTTGGATGCTACTATATTTTCTCAGAATGTACTGGTTGCTACATTTCCCGAAAGAATATCCTGATCTCTCTCCCCACAAGCCCCAAGCTAGAAGAAATTCCTTTCTATTCTGAACCATCAGAACATTTTATCTAGGCTCTCTTAATCACTTCCTACATGAACTACAGGTATTCGTGGACTGAGCTTAACTCTTCACTCTTAGTTTTATATCTCCTCTTCCAAGCCTTGAATTTAGCAGGTTCTAAGTTCACATGTGTGAGTAGATGATTGAGTAAACAAAGGACTACAATCTACTAAGGTTGCCAAACATGTTTTTCTCCATCAGTGACACTGGGAATCATGGGATTTATTGAAGGTGAGAGGAAGAAAATATAATAATGATGAAGGTGAGGATGAGGTGATAATGCAAATAATATTTATTGTGCATTTACCTTGTGACATGCATTGGCCTAGGACTTTATAAGTATTGGTTAATTTACTCTTCACAACAACTCTGTGTGGTAGATAACATATGTATGCCTCTTTTTTTAAATAAATGAGGCTACTGGATATAAAGCCATTAAGCAGTTTTTCTAAGCTCACAGAAACAATATAATAGATATTTCTGAACACCAGGAGTGTATTTGTCATGTACATGTGCATAAAAGCAGATACCTCCATGCCCTTCTCCATGGTTGAAAGCGTCTTTCTACCTTTCGGATATGCTTTAGAGGAGGACTTCTCAGGTAAAATACTCCAGTTCTATCTTCAGCTCTTATTTGTGAACCTGAATATACGTTCTGTGAGAGCAAAGACCTTGTTGGCCTTACTCACGACATCCCCTGCATCTAGAACAGTAGGTGTGCAATGGATATCACTGGATGAATGAGTGAATATGTTTGGGGATGATAGTAGGACTAAAGATCAGACTATGGAGAAAGGTTCTCTCTGAGAGTCTCCGGGTTTCTGGTCTTAAAGGGAAAGCTTCCCAAACTTTCCTGATGATAAGAATCACCTGTGTCACTTGACTAAAAAATCTCCTCTCCCTGAAGATTCGGAGTCAGTGACCCAAGGTGAGGCCCAGGGGTGCTCCTGTTGTGGTTTGAGACAGATGCTTCAGAGGGTTCTAAGCTTGAGAAACTCTCCCCAAAGGATTTCATTCTGTCTCTTGGGACGCCATGGAGATGGCCATTACAGATATTTGCAAATTGTCATTCCCCACCAGTGACAAACACATTCTCAGGCCACAGCCACTATCTCTTTGAGAAAACCTGTGCATTATGCTGGATTGCAACAGGGGATGGGGCCTTGTGCTTCTGCCTCAGCTGACTTCTCTGAGGAATTCTGTGAATCACCATCATGCCTAGGAAAGCTTCTATTCATATGTTTCTTCCTCCGCTCCTGCCCTCTCCAAGGGTACATCAGTGTCTGCTGAATGAATGAATGACGGAACAAATTCCTACATGGGCAGGACAAGCAAGCCTGGCAGTTGTGAAGAACAGAAGTGTTTCATGAGCCTCAGTTTGGGGTTGCACACAGGAGCATACAAAAACAAACAATGAGAAACAAAATACATGAACACATCTGTTTCCATTGCTTTCCTTCTGACTTGAAGAACATTCTTGTAACAGCTAATAATCTCTGGGCTGCAGAATCATTATTTACGTTTTCAAAAATATTTTATTTTGGGGGCGCCTGAGTCCCTCAGTTGGTTAAGAATCTGACTCTTGATTTCAGCTGAGCTCATGATCTCATGGTTCATGAAATCGAGCTCCCCATCAAGCTCTGTGCTGACAGTCCCAAGCCTGCTCAGGATTCTCTCTCTCTCTCTCTCTCTCTCTCTCTTTGCCCCTCCCATAATTGTGCCTGCACTCCCTCTCTCTCAAAAATACATATATAAGCTTTAACAAATGTTTTATTTTCTTTAATTATAATGGGATGGATAATGTAACCTTAGGATATAAAGGATTACTTTAGCCTTGTAGATATCACTCCCTTTCTTTGTCTCATTCTATTCTCTTCTCTTCCTCCAATCCAATAATCTATACCCAGAAATCATCTTAATCATCTGCCTATGATTTCTCTATAGTCTAAAACTCGGTTTCTAAACCTCAGCAGCATTGAAATTTTGAACAAGGTAATTTTTTATCATAGAGTGCAGTCCTGTGCACTGTAGAATGTTGACCTCTGACCTCTACCCACCTGATGCCAACAAGAACCCCACCCTTCAGTTAAGAGCTACGATAATCAAAAATGTCTCCAGATATTGCCAAATGTCTCCTAGTGATCAAAATCACCCCCAGTTGAGAACTGCTAATCTAGAATGAGCTTTTAAAACAATGTATTTTTTAACTGATAGATTGGCCAGTATTTGGTACTTTGTATAAGAATATATTAACCTATAAAGTGGCTTGAACACTACATAAGAAAATATGAGCATAATTTTCAAAGAAACTAGCGATACTAAAGGATCATGACTACCCTTTTAGGTGTGAATCTGCCAGGAAGCAGGAGGAAGCTGGAATGGAATCTGACATAGCTGAGAGTTTACAAAAAACTCAGTCGCGGGGAGAGCAGGAAGACTAACTAAAATGCCTCACTTTTGGCAAAAACATCCATAGTGTAATGCACTTTGCCAACATCTTTGCCCTTGGATTTTTTTTAACTTATGGGTAGTTCAAGGGTAGTTTTAATCTGTATGTTCCTGGTCCCTATAATCTAAAAATCATCAAAATGCTGTTTTATGAGTATCTCCTAAACTTTGATGTCCAAGAAGCCTAGGGGCCTTTTTTTATGTGCTTATTTTCTTTTGAACCAGGAAATTGTGTTTTGCCAAGAGCAAATGCAACTTGAGCCTCAAAAGATTTGAGATCTGTTTGAAACATAGAATCCACAAATTCTCCACAAGTTTGCAGCTTGCAAAATACATGCTCTCACTTTCCTTCCGACCAAATCTCTCCTGGTTCTTTTTTTTCTTTTAGATAAGAAAGCAGAAATGTAGAAAATTTTATCATAAAAGCAAAGGAGTATCACAAATGCCTGAGTGTCACACAGTTCACCTGTACTTAAAAATAAGCGTACTGCTCTTTTAATTATGTTTGCGTAATTTTTCTCTACTGTCATAGATTTGTTACATTTTATTTTCTAAGCAAATCTACAGAATCTATAGCCCAAGAGCGGACTGCTCCTTGATTTTCCATTACTTTTAGTTGCGTTAATTACAGCTATGAAAATAAAACTTGAAAACAGAATTGAAGTATAAATTAGTAATTAGCATAAGACATTTTGGCTACATATTTTGTTATAAGCACACATGCGGGAGTTTTTTTATTTGAGTAGAGTTGACACGCAATGTTACATCAGTTTCAGGTGTATAACATAGTGATTCAACATCTCTATGCCTAATGCTGTGCTCACCACAAGGGTAGCTACCATCTGTCACAATACAACACTATTACAATATCATTGACTGTTCCCTATGCTGTGCCTTCTATTTCTTGGTTCTGTTTCAAATCACAATTAGCAAATGCCTAGATACCTTAGGATTACTCCAGGAGAAAAAGAGCTATAAGGAAGGCTGGAAAGAAACTCTGACATAACCCTGTATGGAGTTGTACTGTAAGGCTGAACCAAACAGACGCCATGCCAGGCTTTGTTTCCCCTCTAAACTAGAAGGCCTAAGGTCAGTCGCTCCGGAACCATTAGGCAGTTACACATTGCCTAGAGAAGGGACCACTTTGCGGTATCCAATCAGGAAAGGCCAGCTACCTCTCCCCACATTCCTAAGGGTGAGACCTGCAGATGGGAACTATAGATAGGACCTTGTGACCTAATGTTAAAGTTAACCCGATAGTCACCAAACAAGACCCTGAACTCGCTCTGTAATTGGTTAATTTCAAAGATACCATAAATGTTGTAATTGGGTCCCACCAAAAGTAACGAACACTCTGAACAGTGTGTATGGTTAGAGCTGCTGCCAATACTGTCGTACCATTATGATTGGGTCACTGTACCTATGTCACAATTTCCTGTAACTCCCTCTTCCCAAACCCCATAAAAACCCTACTCAGCCCTTGCTCGGGGCTCTCAGCACGGATCCACTGCGTTGGTGAAGGCTGTGAGACCGAACTTCGGCCCGGCGAGCCTAAGCCGTGATAAAACTGCCCTTGGCTTTTACATGCGTGCCTCGGTCTTCCTGGCAGTTTCTGGTTTTGGGCTGATATTGAAATCTTGGGCATTACAGTACTCATCATCAAAATGCTATCTAGGTAAGAAAAGATGAGAGAAGATAAATGGGAAGAAGAGAGAAAAACGGGTAGAGAGAGATCAACTAAGCAACGTGTCCTTTGACTTTCCCCAGGACCAAATCCAGTGAGCAAGATAGTACATCAAAGTTAAATTGTTTACATATTAGATGACCTGTCCATTTTTTTCCTTACCATTGATTTCCACAGAACAAAAATATTATTTCAGTAGCAAGGATGTAAACCTTATTCATAACAGGATTTCAACCACATCCTGAGAACGAAGCATCTCCTCAGATAGTGTGCCCTCATTTATATTGAAGGCATGCTGGTTTTATTTGTCAGTGTTTGTTGAGGGGGTCACAATATCAGGAAGCAGGAGATGGCTCATCAAAGCGTCTCTGCAAGCCCCCACTACTCATCAATTAGACAGTACCTTGTTTTTAACATCAGGGCGGAAATGCATCTCCCCTGACCCATTGTTAGAAGCTTCCTTCTGTCTTTAAGTTTTTTGGAAGGAGCACTCAGGACTCAAATTCTTTTTTCCAATAGGTAATTGCCACTAATTAATGCTTCTGTTGCATACAAGAATGTGGACCTGTGACCCGGAGTAATCTCGGCCTGTGTCTCTGGCCTTGGAGCAAGGACACTCTAATCTCCTGACACTACTCACGGGGCCTGGGTCACAGACACAAGGCTTCCCGCTGGGTTCCTGAACAGGCCTCACTCTGCTTCAAAGCCAGTGAGTTCAGTGGGGCAGCCCGACTTCAAGGACAATGTGGCATCTGGCCAGTGACAGCCATCTGAGGTGAGGAGAAGGTCTCCTTTCTGAAGATCTGGAGATCTTTCTGCTGTAGCCAGGGCCTCTCATTTCATTCATTCCACACCCATCGGCCAGGCACCTATTCTGTCCCAGGCTCTGTCCTTGGCACTGAGGATAAAATGAATTACATCAAGCACTTGGTGGCAAGAAACTAGGATGAGGCTCAAGCTCAACACTTTGTTAGAATATTCTTTTAAGTCTAACTAGACAAGTTGGTCTAATTTTCTCTTTTATTTCTAATGGGATAAAAAAATGGTGCTTGTGATTTTCTCACTTCTAAGATATGCATTACTTTATCTCATTCCTCCATAAGATTTTTCATTTACTTTCATTTCCCCTCCCTTTCCTTCCTTCTCTCTCTCACTCTCTTTCTCTCTCTCTCTCCCTCACACAGACACACACACGGTCATGAACATGAAGTTCATGAGTTTGAGCCCCGCGTCAGGCTCTGTGCTGACAGCTGAGAGCCTAGAACCTGCTTTGGATTCTGTGTCTCCCTCTCTGCCTCTTCCCTGCTCATGCTCTGTGTCTCTCTCTCAAAAATAAATAAGCATCAAAAAAATTTTAATAAAAATTTAAAAATGAAAGCAAACTCTAAACTTTAAAACAGATAAACATAATGCTTGATGCTTATTTTGTAAAACAGTCTTCATACTGCAAATATTGGATTCCTTTGGATAACTTTTTCCATGTTTATTTTCAAATGTTTATAGCCGTTTGAGCTCCGTGGTTCAAGAGCATATCACTCATTGAGAAGTAAGGTACAGCATGTATTTTGTGACCATGCATGCCTAAATGATAGAAACAAATCTGCCAGCTAGGAAGCAGTGAGATTTTCACACTTCTTTTTAACATATACTGATGTGTGTAGCCACTTTGGAAAGATAGCATAGCATGGTGCTTAGAAGTTTCCCAGAGCTGAGCTGCTAGATTCAAATCTCTCTTCATCCACTCAGTTTGGCAAGTTATTCCATGCCTCATTTTCTTATCTGTAAAAAGGGGGGTTAATACCCATGGATTAGATGAGTTCACATCTTCAAAGTTTTTAGAAATTCTTGGCCCATAGTATAAGGTCTATGGAAATATCAAGCGCTATATAACTGTTTATAAAACACACAGGCTTTGGGGCACCTAGGTGGCTCAGTCAGTTAAGTGTCTGACTTTGGCTTAGGTCAGGACCTCACAGCTCATGAGTTCAAGTCCCACATCAGGCTCTCTTCTTGTCAGTGTAGAGCCCACTTTGGATCCTCCGTTCCCACTCACATTCTCTCTCCCTTTCGCTCAAAAATAGGCATTAAAAAAAAAACATTTAAAAAGCTGACCACAAATGCTTGACCCTATGCTTAAACAGAAGAAAGGCAGACTAGAGACACGGCTGTTACCTTGGCTTCACTTTCTCAATATGCTTTGTATTCACTCTGTTCATGTCTCCCCTAGCCAACTTTAGAGTTGTTAAGACGGTTGTCTTATCCATCACAGAATCTCCCATTTGGCCCAAGATGGTGCCTATACATGGTGTGGGAAGGACATGATAATATGAGCTGGATGAATAAACACATGGATTTCATTCTTTATTTTGAGGCTGAATTATAAGTTACTTATACTAGCATTTTTACTCCAACCCCTATTGAGATTACTTTTATACTAGTGGTAAGATGTTTGCCTTATCAACTTGATTGGGACATTTATAATGAACTCACTAAGACTCTTCAGCTTTTTCTACTTGTTAAAAATGAGTAAACATCCATAAAATTGCCCCACACACATATACCTGCCAACTATTCACAGAGATGGACTATTTCATGCCATTATGTTCATAACCCAGTTGTTTCCAGAAATCTTGAGTTCAGGAAACTTAACTAAGTAGCCAGGAGGCACTCGACTGGCATCTTAAAGGGTATTGTTAGCTTTGGGGGTTTGGGTGTGGTTTTTTTTTCCAATTGCAACTCAAACAATAAATCCTCCAAAGTTGATTGTATTCATACCCTACAAAAGTGCTGAGTTAATATTTGCTCTTTAAAGTAAATACAAGCATTTGTTGGACTAGATACCATCAACTTTAATTTTATTTTTCTCACATAAATGTTAATCAAGGACTAAACAGATAATTTCCTTCTGTCACACAGCAATTCCACTGTGGTGGAACAAAGTGTTATCTTAAGTTTCACAGAGCAATTGTTCAATAATTCCTGTTGGTGGCTCCTTTCCAAATCTAGAATGGCCCAGCCTGCTAGCCCTTGAAGCTGGAGGAGGGCAGGCAAGGGTGGGTGGGTTGCCGTCACTTAAGAGCTCAGTGTTGTCGCACACTTGCTGGTTCTCCCCCAGGACCAGCTCCTGCTCACAAGGCTGACACCCGTAGCATGCTGTCTGTTTGATGACAATTGCTAAGAAACCTCGAAACCTTGGAAGTGTACAAAGGGAGCTTGGAGGCATCAAGGAAAGCCTCATGACATCCTGGTTCGGTGAATTAAATTATTAGGAAGTTTGGAGAAGAAGAGATAGGGGGTTTAGAGAAGAAATTCATTCCTTGAAGCTGAAAAGCAGCACCAAGATCAGTCCTTTCTCAAGTTCAAAGAATTCAGCTTCAACACAAGAAAATATTGTTTCAACTTATCCTACCCAATCCCTGCTTTAAAACACACGCGCACGCGCACACACACACACACACACACACACACACACACACACACACATTTACAAAGCCATCCTTTAGAGTTGGGCCAATTAATCTTTTTAGGTCGACTGCTCAAAGGAGAAGGAAAACTCTGATACATGTTTTGCCATCAACTTCCCCATACAGATGAAATAAGTTTGTTGAACCTCAGACGCACAGAGCCCCGAGTCTATCCGGGATACCCAATCTATTTATGACACTATTTGGCAAAATTTAAGAATTAAAATGAGTGTAGAATAGCTTAAAGTTAATTAATTTGATTCTGAAATGTCTTATAAGGTTTGAAATCCTATGATACAAAAGAAAGTAGGATTATATCTCTATCTTAATTTTATTTGCTTCCTCCTCCCCCATTACTAGCAGCAATTAGTCAATGTATTTGTTGAAGATGTGGGAGTGGCTTGCCCCTAGCAAAACAAAAAACCTAGGCTTTTTCAATTAAAAAACAAAGCTAAGTAGGGGAAATGTTAACAGAGGCAAGACCTTAGGTAATTGTTTTATGTATCTCTTTTTTAAATATTCTTTATGATGAAAATTAATTGTTTGCATAATGAATAGACATGTGTCTGTATGTGTGAATGTACTCAGGGTAAGGTTTGTCTTCTTGAACTGACTTCGGTGTTTATACAAATCACAGTGCTTCTTGCTACGATGCAGATCCTGGTTCAGTAGGTCTGGGGTGGACCTGAAATTCTGCATTTCTAACAGGCTCCCAGGTGACACACATGTTGCTGGTCCATGGACCACACTTTGAGTAACAGGAGGGTGGGCTCATCAGATTAAAATATACACTTGGTGTCTTCTCTCACTGTGCCAAATAGAGGTTAATAAACTTGACCCCAAAATTTTAGAGGCAACAACTAAAGATGGAATTCAAGGAAAACTGAAATAGGTTTTAGAACGTGAGCTACAATGTCATTGATTTTTCCCATCTTTGAACAACTTTGGTCTGTTGGAACCTACCTCATATTAGACAGAAATCAGTGGCTATTTAGAGGAACAGGACTATGAAGAAAGGAATTTCCTACCTACTATATGGTTTGAGGCTAAGAAGGGGCAGCCCACCCACGGTCAGCATGGAAGCTGGCCATTTAGATTCATGCACAATGTTTCAAGCCCTGAAGTGCTGAAACCTGACTGACCCGGGCCACATCTTGGAAGAACTATATGTCCCCTTTCTTACAAGGTGAATGGATTTTCATTCTCCATAGCCTTGCCTCTCGACCCTTGGCTCCACTACACAGGACTTTTCTAGACTCTGCCCTCCAAAGTCCGCTGCCCATGGCTTTTCTTCTTCCCCTCCTGAAACTCTCTTTCCTTTCTGGTCAGTGCCATTACAATGAGAAACCAATTTTGTATCTATCATTGTATTCAGCCTCCATATTAGGCCTATGGCAAATTATTAATCCCCTTTTAGAAATAAAGAAATTTCAACATAGAAACAGTAAGTGACTTGCCTATGAAAGTCCAACAAGTAGGTGACAAGACCAGTCTGAACTACACACACACACACACACACACACACACACACACACACACCCCACACACATACTTTCCATTATCTTGTTTACTCCCACTAGCCCATCAGTCCTCTGCTAAAGCCACCAGCCCCTGGCTATTGCAGAGCTGGTAAGTCGGGGAACTGCAGGTGAGTCTGTATGACCTTCACAGAGAACCTGAGGGAAAAGGGGGGCAAGATAGGAGATTGAGGTGGGAATGGGAAGACATCTTTGATGTGTGTGGCACAGCCTTGAGGACCACCCTGCTGTGCACCCTGTCATCCTCTAATGGGACATTTGGGCATCAACCTGGACAAAAACAGCAGCCCAGTAGCTTTTAATATAATTTGTCAACCTTAACCAGTCACTACTTCACTTTAGCAAAAATAGAAAGGATAAAATATAGCTAATAGCACTAGGTCCTGAAGCAACAGCTAATAAGTAAACTACAACATGGCTCACAACCACTGAAATGTAACTGACCTAAAATCATCAGAATAATCCCAGTTTCATAATATTAATTTATGTTTTGCTTCCCCACTGCATGTGAGACATATAGCATAAATAGATTAAATATTTATTCAGTGCATATTAGTAATGAAAAATTAATGAGCCTTTCTCACAGAAGAGCATGAAACCTAACACAAACCATATAGTGGGCTCACATATTTTAATCAAAACCACCGTCCTCTCAGGGAAAAAAGGTTGCTTCTTCCACCTAGTAGCATTTTGTTAATCATTCACCTTAACATCAGAAAGGAAGGAAGGAAGGAAGGAAGGAAGCAAGAAAGCAAGAAAGCAAGAAAGAAAGAAAGAAAGCAAGAAAGAAAGAAAGAAAAGAAAGAGAAAAGGAGAAGGAGAGAGGGAGGGAGAAGGAAGGAAGGAAGGAAGGAAGGAAGGAAGGAAGGAAGGAAGGAAGGAAGGAAGGAAGGAAGAAAAGAAAAGAAGGAGAGAGAGAGGGAGAAAGGAAGGAAGGAAGGAAGGAAGGAAGGAAGGAAGGAAGGAAGGAAGGAAGGAAGGAAGGAAGGAAGGAAGGAAGGAAGGAAGGAAGGAAGGAACAAAACAGAGGTCCATTCTTTCTCTAGTTAAAAATAGAATGAGCTTTACAATCCAAACCAGATCTGAGTCAACGGGAGCCACCAGCCTGCAAAATATAGTGGCATTTTCACAGTTAATTTTGCTGCCATTTGTGCCTGAATTTATCGTGGTTTAGAAAAAGTAAATTGCGAAGCTAACACAGCCCCGGCTCAGGAGTGCACTGGCCGAAGCGCATCCCCAGTCGGGCTGGATATTTAGTGCCGCTGTGCCGAGAAGGCCGCGGAGAGAGCCAGGGGAGGGATTACTGCTCCGTGCTGCCCATAAATCACACGGAGCGCCTCACACAGCTCCACACTCACAAATAAGGCTGGGCTAGCAATGTGTCACTGCTACACAAAAGGAAGGAGAGACCTGGATGCCTTTGGCCCTCCTGGCCCCTCCCCTCCTGTGGGCTCGTAAAACAAGGAAGTACCCTGAGGTTTGCTCTCACTCTTCTTCCTTCACGCTCTCTGCCCTCACTTGCCCTGGGGAAAAGACTGGACATCAGGTATCTAGTGATTTCAGCAAAGGCAGATGGCCACCGAGCACAGTGCCAAAGTCACTTCCCACTTGTTAGCCAACACGGCCCTCACTTTGCTGATTGACCTTTCCCAAACCAAATCCAGGGTACCCTCCATCCCCAGGTGTCTCCTGGTTACCAAACCAGTATCTGGACAACCTCACTGGCCCCCTCCTGCCCTAGAAATTTCCTCCAAATATGAAAATCAGGCTTTTAAAAATTATTTATAAATAGGAACTTGCTTTTTTTTTTTAAACCTTTCATAAACCTCTAGGGGGTGCTAGTCATAAATGTACAGGAGATAAGAACTATCAGACCCAAAGGCTAAGGTGAAAAACAGCACCCTGGTGTTTCCACCCCCCCTCACAGAACCAGCCCTTCATGTTCTAAGACAGTCATCAACATGATTCCTGAAAACAATAGCAGCTTCTTGTTTAAAATGGAACTGCACCTGCTAGAATAACGTGTCAACAAACAATTGCTTTGTTTTTCATATTAGCCATCCGAGCTGAAGCAATGGGACTTCCTGGAGTGAATACTGGAAGACTTATTCTTAGAAGGGGACAGAATTCTCAATTTAACACAAGGCTCAGAGGGCCAGAATGATGGTCATCTTCCTTCCTTCTTTTGTATTCTCCAGTGTTCATCTTATTTGGTTTTCAACAGGTTTGTTTCCATTGCAACCCTCTGGCTCACAACGCCCACAGTGCCATGTTTGGCAAATACACTCATTTCTGCTTCCTATCTGTGAATGACGAAGAGCTTTAATTACTGTTCCACTATTTCAAACAGTTCTCAGAAGATTCTTCCCACCTCTGTTGAAAGAGTTGGGATGAAGCCTGATGAGGAATTCTTTGCCAAATGTTCAGTCACTGCTAAATCATTCTGCTCTTTCAATTTACCAGTCTAATTATGATGTCCGTTTCCAGCTTTTCTATCGCCATTTGATGCTTGTCTGTTGATCAGGTTGGGACACTTTTAAAAGGAGTTATTTTGGTGAAATAAGGTGCTTGCTTGTGATTAAAAAGTGCTTTACATGATTCAGCCAAGGTTGTCTCCATGGGCTCAGAAAGTAACCACAGCCAAAATGCCCTAGTGAGGGTGACTATGAAAGGCTGATAACACCTATTATTACCTTTATCGAGGTGCAGCCAGACACCAGGCTCACGGGAACTAGCAAAGGTCCAGGCCCCAACACCAAGGATTCTAAGGCAGCCAATGCTAGCGATAAGTACTTGACAAGGACACGAAATCCATTTAAAAATAATGTTTTTGAAGTGTATTTGTTTTCACTCCTATAAAATGGAAGGAGATAGAACACATGACACACTATAATTTTGTGCTATTTTGAAAATGAAAAACTAATATGAAAAACACATACTGATACAGAAGAAAGGTACGAACTGATGCCGTGGTCCAGCTGCCTTCTAAATTCCTTTTCAGCTCAGAAAGCCTAAGATATCTATGCCAGCTAAAGATCCAGCCTTGTCAAGGAACTAAAATAGATAAAATAATCCAGTATATCAGAGAGAATTGAGGAGTTTTCTTGTTCATTTAAAACTTTGCTCCATTCGACATTTCTTTTTTTCTTAATTTTATTTTTTTGAAGGGATGTCTTTTGTTTTTTTAATATAATTTATTGTCAGATTGGTTTCCATAAACACCCAGTGCTCATCCCAACAAGGGTTCTCCTCAATGCCCATCACCCACTCTCCCCTCTCCCCCACCCTCCATCCATTTGCCATTTCTTAACCTGTTAATTGAGATTTTTTATTTAAGCTCTCAGTACATCAGTTTCCTAATCTCCAGTATGGGCAAATTAATAGCATCCGCACAATTGAGTTGTTGTGAGAATTAGGTGTATTAATACATATAGATCTTTAGCACCATGCTTGGCATGGAGTAACTACTCCGTAAACATTAGCAATCGGTAGCGGCTGCCATAGAGTAGGTGTTTGATTCGTTTGATTGTTTATAAAGGTTTTCGCAAAATAAACAAACTAAGGTATGAGTTGTTAATTTGTTCTTCTTGGAATGTTTATAAATAAGTGCCTAAACCAGCTGCAGTGCAGTCTGCACCGTCACCATTGGATACCACCATCACCTCCTGTCAGTGACATGGAGGTAAAGCAAAACCCAACAAAAAGGAAAAAACCTCCTTAAGGCTGACAAGAAATGAGACATTGGCCACCATGTTTAAAAGCTGACAGTTTGTGTTCCAAGCACTCCAAACCTTCTTTCTCCATACTAAGTATTTTGAGCTGTCCCACGGACAACAGACCTCCCCCACAAAGGGGCCCTGCACCACTTCTTCTTATAGTCAATTTATTCTTTAAAAAAAGGAAGGTGGACCGGCCTCACTTCCAGCCCCACAGCTATGTATGTAAATTCTTGATCACTTGTGGGCCATATGCTACCAAGAGAATATTTTCAGACTAAGCAAGAGGAGACACCTCTGATCTGATGCTGTCTGTGGCACGGACCCAATACAGCTCAAACAACATATCAATTTCCACCTATCCGCAAAAAACTATATCACCATATTCTTGAGCCATTTTTGTCAGATGAATAGGTTAACTAAATATCAGTGGGAATTAGCTAATCTGATTAAATGACGGTTACCTTTCATTTATGGAGAGCCTATTGTGTACCCGGCACTGTGCTGGCTCCAGAGTTTCGAAGATAAGATCAAGCACTCATGAAACCAAGCCATACTCTTGAGGACTTTCAGACAGTGTAACTGAGTGGTTAAGAGCATGGGCTTTGGGGTCGGACTGCCCAGGTCATGGTCACCTGAAGGAGGGATGGCAAGTAATGCATAAAAACATACCTCCTTGACAGTCTTTCCCCATTTCAGCTCTACTTCCAGATGGAGTTTTTTCACTGAGTCAAAGACCGAATGAAGGAGTGACATCAGGACCCATGACATCCAGAATGCTTCTTCCACATATATTTGTGGCACAGAGAACTAGGGAGGAAACTAAATGAAGTGTGCACCCTTGAGACTTGCCAAGGCACCATGCAGGCTAGCTGTAAAACCCTTGCCCTGGTCTCTTCATTACCAGGCGGTGTGGTCAACACAGTCCCGATTGGCAGTTTGCATTCTCAACACCTGGCCATTCGAGGTGGAACCTGGATAATTCACATATAAATCCAGCTGGCCATGGATGGTTTGTGCAAACTGACAAAAATCATATTGTGATAGTACAACACTCAGAAACTGCCTTAGTTCATATTCCAGTTCAATGTGCTCTCTTATTAAGTGAAAATGCATCACAGTAATATGATTAACCATTATTGAAGAATGATCACTTTCTAAAACTACACAATTTTCATTGAACAAACAATTAATTCTAGGATTTTAATGATCTGTGTAGAAATGAAATACCAGGGGTGCCTGAGTGGCTCAGTGGTTTGAGCGTCTGACCCTGATTTCAACTCAGGTTTTGGATGGAGTCCCATCGGGCTCTGCACTGGCAGCGCAGAGCCTGCTTGGGATTCTCTGTCTCCCACTCTCTCGGCCGCTCTTGCTGTCTCTCTCTCTCTCTCGCATGCGTGCTCTCTCACTCTCTTTCTCAAAAATAATAAATAAATGTTTAAAATTTTGTCCAAATTCTATTAAAAATTAATTAAAGAAAAATACTACGTCTCCTAAAACACAAATGTTCACACATGCAAAGACACACACACACACACACACACACACACACTTCCTCTGGTGTTTCCTTTAGTGTAACAAAAAGATTATTTCTTAACATATTTCCCACCACCTTTCTTCATGCCTTCTCATTCCTTTCCCAAGCTGCTCATTCCAACACTGCCTTTAACTCTGATGACTCTTATTAAACACGACTACTTAATTACCATCAATCTATTATGCTATGTACTTCACCTCCACTGACACATCTGATCCCATTATGTGCCTGACCTTTACCAGCCATCAAATCAAAGTCATTCTGGTAAGTTCAGCATGGGCCTGACACATGCCCAGGTCAGAGAGGAAGGTGCAGGGGCCTTCGCAGACCACGTTACTCTGCCCTTCGCTTAACACCTTTGTCAATAGAATTTCACAACTGGGAAACTGCCAGATTTCTGCTTAACTTCAAGAAAATGCCCCCCTCCTTTTACAGAAAGCTGAAATAAATAATTATGGGCGTGCTGACCAGCACTGGCTTTTATATAACTGGGCAGTAAGACACACTTCCTTCTTTGACATTTGTGTCAAAAAGTCTTTGGTTAGCAAGTGAGAATTAATGGGGCAGCCCACCAGCATATGCCAACCAGTCCACAATGGCAGAGTCCCCGAAGGATACTCCAAGAAAGAAAATTGAAAGATGACTGGTGTATGGCCACAACACCACCAAGAAGGTGGCCGCCTTCCTTTCCAAGGTAAGCCCATGGAAGCGTATGGCTTCTCAGACTTGTGTGCTACCCTCTGACAGAAGCAGCTGTTTGGACTGCTCTACCTCAAAGCTTAAAAACGCCCTCCTAACCTAAATGAGACAGCCATTTATAAAGGAGCCTCTTCCGGCTCTTGGGGCCTGGTCATTGTTACTCATAGGCCTTCCCTGGTGGTAAACAGGGCACTGTTTTCCCAGACCAAACACAGACCCTCCCACGAGGTAGCCAGACACACGGTCTGGTGTGCACAAACATTTCAACATCTGACTGGACAGCTCACCCAGCAGTATCTTCCCTTTGCTCTACTTCACTAATGCATGTTGCTTGTTGTTTTTTGTGGGTTTTTCACCAGCCCCTCTGGGAAAACTGCCCTGTTGTATGGCAACTTGTTGCTGACAAGGAATTTCTCATCAAGATTGAAATCTCTGAGCATCCTGGAAGCTCCCAACCCTTCTGAGTTCCAGAGCTCAGGGATGAGGAGGCCCATCCTTGAAAAGAACTGTGGCTTAAGGAAGCAATATTGTGGTTTCTTCACCGCTGTGGTAAACAAAAGCCCACACAGAGTTCCCAAAAGGCCGTCACAAACATTTGGCGCATAGCAAATTAATAGTCGGGCTATTTCTTAGAAAAACAACGGCTCCACTTAGATTTCTTTTTTCTCATTTTGGGATTCTCTATTTTCCAACTACCTTACCTTACTCATAATTTATTTTTTCTTCACACCTCTTCCAAAAAGATACTCACCTGAGATGATGAAATATATCTCCTATTTAATGCCTTCTTCTTACTCCTACTCTTTGCTTGGTTAAAGCTTTTTCCACAACAGTTTTCTCTTACGCTTTACGTATTATGTACTAACTATACTTAGGAGTCTTAATCTAGGGCCCATAAAGCCACCAGACCCTCTAATCTTTGTTCCAGCTGTGGGACTGAAGCAAGCTCAGTTCCCTGAAAAATATGAAGTTTCACTGTGTGAGAAATGGGAACACAAATAATAAATCAGAGGGAAAGACTCAATCCCATTATCATCTTTCATCTGAAAGGCTGAAATTCACAGTCTTTCCACAAATCACTTCACTGGCTCTTGAATGTCTTCCAAAAGACTCTAAATGTCTTCTAAATTGAAGTTAATTGTTAAGGAAGGATACACTCAGCTGATCTATCATTAGACCTAGTAAAAATATTTGGCAATGTGAGCTTCATTTCCATTGAGATTTTCAAGGCAATTTCAAGACAAGCAATCAGAGGTTATTCCCATATTGGCAGGGATGATCTGAAGCACAGGGCATAGGGTAAATACAAACTTTCCATTTCAGACCATTCAAACTGATTGTCAAAAAAATTATCCATCCTAAAACTAGCCTGTTGGAAAAAATAGTGCAAGGTATTACTTGGTATATAACAGCCAGTTATCGATTCCACTTCTAAAAGCTCATTCTATTCATAAGTTCATGTATGTAAAATGAGCAAAAGGATCAAAAATATTCCTAACATTTTCCTGAGATTTTTGCCCTTGGGTCAAATTAAAGTATAAGAAAGAATCAGATAAAACACAGGACTGTGTTTATAACATTAGCTGTACCTTCTTGGGCTCCTTGTGTAGCTGGCCCTCAGCCCCCCCCAAACCAAAGGCTCACTTCTATTTTTATTGCTTACATTATATTAGAGAATTTCCATGGCACTGCTGTATACTCAGTATAAATTCCTCTATGTCTGCCTGGTAAAATCCGACTTTGTCCAACTGAAAAGTTAATCATCATTGGGTACAGGTGATAAGTGAATGTCTTGTTGTGTTGACACATTCACCCTCAAAGTAGCTAATGGAGATTTTGGCAAGTCACAAAGTCTTATAAAATGCCACATCTATAACTGTATCTCTCCCTCTCATGCAACAAAAAGGGCTTCAACTGTTCCCGTTAGGGCCCTGAACAGTCGTGCCCCGCAAATATGGTTGGGAGGTTTGCCTGGTGCCAGCCCTCCACACCAGCCCCCTCTGCCCCCAGCCCGGAGAGCAGCAATTTCAAATTTTAACGGATTAAACAGTTGTCCTTTCCCTTACATATAAGACACCTATTTTCCAGGAACAGGCTTCGGAATTCCATCTTTACTAATTATCTCAGATATGTTAAGAGTCTCCAAGATTCTGGATGTCTGTTCTCTGCCTCTTAACAATGCTATGTGAATTTTATGGTTTCTTTCCTGTTTTTTCCCTTCCATCTTATCCCTACTTCCGTACTTCTCCCACACCCATCTTATAAATAAGTTGGATTTTTCCCTTTCTCGGTTCTTAATATGTCTCCACTGGCATCTTGCCCTTGTAAGTACACACACACACACACACACACACACACCACAGTGCTATATGAGGGTATGACAATGCTCAAGGTGTCACTAAAATTGCTGATGTCAACCTGGATTTGTATCACCTTAAAGGAGGACCAATCAATTAACCCTTTTACGTTCTGCTTATAACAAGTTACAGCAGTCAAAAAAGTGATGCACGATCCTTTAAACAATGCTAATGTGCTCTTGTGAAAGGATGCATTGACAGTTTTACAAGACTGAATTCTAGTGAAATCAGGTGTACATGGCCCAACAAAAATGGCACTGCATCACGAAGTCTGAAAGGAGATATGAAAGTCATTTCATGTGGTTGGCTTTTTGCAGAACCTCTGAGAAATAGGCAAGAGTGAAAAGCCATCTGCTGCCAAGATACAAGCACAGCGATCAGGCTTTTCACTGTGCACATGGTCATCCCTGAAACTGATACAGGGTGGCCCTACCTCACGGCTTAAAGAATGCTTTTCCACACTGCGTTAAGTACCCCTTGGCAGGAGCCACACATAGGAAGAATACTCAGATATTCATACATAAGTTGTACATTAATCAAACATGAAACAGTTATTTTTTAAAATAAAATATAAAACCATTACTCCTCACATGAGAATAAAGTAAGCATCCCAACCTCAATGGAAGTTGAGATATAAATTGGAATCCTAATAATAAATGGCAGCATTTCAAGCTAAACTCTTGAAACAAATGAAACAATTAGTCTTTCCTCTTTGGTCCACACACACCTCTTTATTTTTTGTTTCCTGCTCTATTTTATAATACCCTTTGTTCTTTTGAATGTTAACTTGCGAGATAGACCAATGGCTTTCTCAAATACCCTTTACCATAAAGCACTTATGAGCAAGGGCCGTTAGAAAATCAGGAGAGGAGACGGGAATAAAGGCACATTTCTATGAGGCGGTAGAGAAAGCGGTGAATTACACTCCAAAGTCGAGCGGTGCTGGCACCAGACGGCAGGTGGGGTGGGAGGCCTGCAGGATGCCTGCACCCACACAAAGTCAGAGACAGAAGAGGATTCGAGATGTACCAACTACTTTACAGGAGCTTGGGAAGCAGCTCTCCATACTGAAGAGTGCCCCCTGAGGAACTCGCAGCCCTTTAACTAGGATCTCCCCCAAGAACCTGTCGCCTGACACCTGGGCCACCTTTCCGTCTCTGGGCCAGGAATTCCCAGCTTCCTGGTCTTCAGCTCCAACAGTTGGTTTTACACCTGCTGTGGGGAAAGCCTCAAACATCTAAGCCACATTTGGAAGTAGTTCATTAAAGAGGTTCTAAATGCCTATTTTTAAAATATTTTTAGAGCATTCAAGAGTTTTATAGCACAGGAGAGGCCTATAAAAGTAAAGTACTTTGCTAACAGTATATGGAAGGAAATTTTCAAATTAATTTTTAGTGCACATTGTTGCTTCTGAGGGTTTTTGTTTAATTTTTATAGTGTTAGAGGTTACACTCATCATTTTAGTAAAGGACTCAATTAGATTTAACATTCATGGAGCACCTTTCCTTTGCAAGCTACCTGGCTAAGGGTTCAAAGATGAACAAGACGTGGCCCTGCACAGGAAGCTCACGGAGCGATAAGACACAAACAGCTGGCTACATGCACTGTCAAGGTACAGAAAAGGCACTGAAGCATCTGAAGGGAAAACCATTCTTTCCACCGTGCAGTGGGAGCCCAGAGTTCGTGCTGTGAAAGCAATCCAGCAAGGTTGCAAAGAAGAGGTTGCAAGTTCACCGGACCTTGAAGGATGATTCAGAGCTCTCAGAAGGGGCTCAGAGAGAGGAGCATTCCTGGTTCATGCCAGAGACACAACACAGGCACAGGCTCCAAGACGGGAATGCACAGGTGCACTGGCCCCCCAGAAAGTTGGTATCTGAGCCCTGAAGAACAGAATCCGGAGTAGAGAAACAGATAGCAGGCATTGTTGGGCATTGCACTTGGATGAACGTGCTACTGGTAGACAAAGTCTAGCTTATTGGCACACATTGCTAGCAGTGTGCAGAAGCAGAGTGGACTTCTCGGGTCTTTCACTTGCCAAAGTACTTAATCCATAAAGAGCACCACCCTCTCCCCATCATTCTCCTGCTCTTAGTTGGAACTTATTTTTTTGTAGGTTTAGCTTTTGGTGTTATTTTTGTTTCTGTTTTGCTTTGTTCTTGTTTTTAAGTTTCTCCAGATGAATGGATTAGGAGGAAAAGAAGGACAAAAATGCCTTTGCAAAAAGTGTGGTGTATTTGCCATGGATATAGGTAATGAATACATGCTCTTTTGTATTGTAAAAATGCATATAAATATAAAATTTACACATTTTCTAAAGCCACAGTACCACTTAGACAGGACGGTTTTGTAATGGAACACAAGCTCGAAGTTTTACGATGAGCTTTGTTCACATCCCCACGCATCTCTGTTGCAGTGTATATAGCCTCATCTGGAGAAAATGCGACAAGACTAAATATAATGCCAGGCACAAATGTAAAACCAGGGCAAAATGTACCCCAGCCCAAGTTCTCACACCCACCCCTGCTCCCCAGTGCTTCTTCAATGTTTACTCAATTAACACGGAATAGTGAACTTAATAACTAACAGCTCTTCTCCATGGCCGAAAGAATCTACTGTTGGAATGAGCACATTTTTCCACATTTGGGAAGCAACACAGAAAAAGTGTTCTGAAGGGTAAGAGTAGAAGGCCCCGTATGTACAAGAATATTCAGGTAGGAGTGTTCCGTGGAAAGCCTGTCTCCCCTCCTGGGCCTGTTGTACTACAGTTCTAAGCACATTGCCTCTGGAACTACTGACTGGTTGGGGACAAACAGAGAGCTTTGCCACCGGTCACTCCGCCTCCACCACTACCACTAAGGCCCATTTCCTGGGCTTTGCTCCCTCTTCAGTTCACTACCCAGAGTGGAGTTAACGGGGACACGCTTCACCACCTCAGCCACTGCTGGGTGGTCTGTGAGGCTCAGGCCGCCCGGCTATCCATCAAAGCAGGGCCTCTCGAGAACAGCCGAATGCCAGCTCCCCCTGCCAGCCCACCTTTACCAGCCCTTCTTGGAGCCCTGCCAAGGGAGGGTCCCTGCCTACTCCTCCATTGGCCATCTGCACAAGTCTCAACACGACTGGCAGATGGAGCGAGAGTGGCTTGTTACACCCTCCACGCAATGAAGAAAGGACCTGCCTTCTCTCCACAGCAAGGAAAATACATAGAACTTTCTGCCATTACCCTCATGCCATTTCAAAGTCATCAGTAGCTACTGTGCCCCTAAGGGCAAGGGACAGCCAAATGCTTGGATAACATGAACTCTTCTAAAAACACAGTACTTTTTGCTTAGGGCACAGGGGCAGAAAATTCTGGAAAAACAGGCTTGGGGTCTGCTGGGACTCAGTGACTGGCTTCCCTAAAAAGTCACCTGGACTTGTCGAATGACCCATGGAAATGCAGTGTAAGGCATTTTTCTCTTAATTCCTACAAGTTATGGGGAAAGAGAACATACTGTCAGGGAATTATGCCCCAAAATCCGTCTTTGTGAAGTATAGTGAGGTCCTCCTCATCGGCTCTCCGGGTGGGCTGCACACACATCTGCACAGATACTCGGGCATGCCACGGCCCAATCTCAGGTTTGGACTCAGTGCCTTGACTTCAATTCCAGCCTTGCTCCTTAAAGACTGTAAGGCACTAGGAGAAAGGGAAATTAAGAAAACAATCCCATTCACAACTGCATCAGAAAAATTAAAATACCAAGGAATAAACTTAACCACAACAGGAAAGACTATACTCTGAAAACTACAAGACACTGATGAAAGAAATTGAAGAGGACACAAATAAATGGAAAAATATTCCATGATCACAGATTGGAAGAATTAGTGTTGTTAAAATGTCCATACCACCCAATGTAATCTACAGATTCGGTGCAATAGCTATCAAAATACTAATGCCATTTTCCCAGAACAAAGAATCTTAAAATTTGCATGGAACTCCCAAAGATCCCAAACAGTCAAAGAAATCTGGAGGAAAAAACCAAACTGTCGGCACCATGCTCCCTGATTTCAAACTACACTACAAAGCTGTAGTAATCAAAACAGCATGGTACTGGCACAAAAACAGATACAGAGGTCAGTAGAGCAGAATAGAGAGCCCAGAAACAAACCCACACATATATAATCAACTAATCTATGATGGAGGCAAGAATATACAATGGGCAAAGACAGTCTCTTCAATTAAAATTTAAATTTAAAAAAGTCTCTTCAATAAATGGTATTGGGAAACCTGGACAACTATATGTAAAAGAATGAAATTGGACGACTATCTTATACCACATATAAAAATTAACTCAAATGGATTAAATACTTGAATATCAGACCTGAAACTACAAAATTCCTAGAAGAAAGCATATGCAGTAAGCTCCCTGACCTCTGCCTCAGTGATATCTTTTGGACCTGACTTCACAGGCAAAGGCAATAAAAACTAAAATAAGCAAATGGGACTACTTCAAACTAAAAGTTTTTGAACAGCAAAGGAAACTATCAACAAAATGAAAAGACAACCTTATGAATGGGAGAATATATTTGCAAGTCACAGAAATAATAAGAAGCTAATATCCAAAAAATATAAAGAACTCGCACAACTCAACACCAAAAAACAAACAATCTAATGTAAAAAACGGGCAGAAATCCTAAATGGACACTTTTCCAAAGAGGATGTATAGATAGCCAATAGATACATGAAAAGATGCTCAACATCACTAATAATCCAGGAACTGCAAATCAAAGACATAATGTAATATCACCTCACTTCACACCAATCAGAATGGCTATTTTCAAACACACACATACACACAAGAAATAAGTGCTGGTGAGGATGTAGAAAAAAGGGAACCTTCGTGGACTATAGGT
Source organism: Suricata suricatta (assembly GCF_006229205.1). Lineage (NCBI taxonomy): Eukaryota > Metazoa > Chordata > Mammalia > Carnivora > Herpestidae > Suricata > Suricata suricatta. The sequence continues at coordinate 95,030,486 of NC_043704.1, read as the reverse complement.
GGGAATGTAAATTGGTGCAGTCACTCTGGAAAACAGTATGGAGGCTCCTCAAAAAATTAAACATAGAATTACCATATGATCCAGGAATTCCATTTCTGGATATTTATCTGAAAAAAATGAAAATACTGGGGTGCCTGGGTGGCTCAGTCAGTTGAGCATCCAACTTCAGATCCAGGTCATGATCTCACAGTTAATGGGTTTGAGCCCCACATGGGGCTCTGTGCTGACACCTCTGAGCCTGGAGCCTGCTTCAGATTCTGTGTCTCCCTCTCTCTCTCTCTCTGCTCCTCCCCTGTTTGTGCTCTCTTTCTCTCTGCCTCTCCTTCAAAAATAAACAAATAAATAAACTTCAAAAATGTTTAAAAAGGAAAATGAAAATACTAATTTCAGAAGATTTCTGCACCCCTATGTTTATTACAGCATTATTACAATAACCAAGATACAGGAGTGACCCAAGTGTCTGCCACTAGGTGAATGGATAAAGAAGATGCGGTCTATGTGTACAATAGAATGCTCTTCAGTCATAAAAAAGAAAGAAATCTTGCCATTTGCAACAACATGGATGGACCCACAGGGTATGATGCTAAGTGAAATTAGTCAGACTGAGAAAGACAAATACCGATGATTTCACTTACACATGGAATTTTAAAAACAAAACAAGTAAGCAAAACAAAACAAAACCATACTTACAGATACAGAGAACAGACGGATGGTTGTCAGAGGAGAGAGAATTTGGGGGTGGGTGAAATGGGTGATGGGGATCAAGAAGTACAAACTTCCAGTTATAAACTAAATAAGTCATGAGGATGTACTGTGCAGATGGGGAATATAGACAATAATACTGTATTAACGTTGTACAGTGCTAGATGGTGAGTAGTAGACTTATTGTGGTGATCATTTTGTAATGTATATAAATGTTAAATCACTGTGTTAAACACTTTAAACTAATATGATGTTGTATGTCAATTATACTTCAACTTAAAAAATATCATAAAATGCTTCCAAAACTTTGCTTATCCTGCTATCTCCTTCATAGTCACCTGGACATATCTCCTGGACAATGGTCACTTAATAATTTTCTTCAAGCACTCACTTCTATCCCTCTAAGCCATTTTATTTTTTTTAATGTTAATTTATTTTTGAGAAAGAGAGAGAGAGAGAGATTAGGGGAGGGACAGAGAGAGAGGGAGACACATAATCCGAAGCAGGCTCTAGGCTCTGAGCTAGCTGTCAGCACAGAGCCCGACGTGGGGCTCGAACCCATGAACCGTGAGATCATGACTTGAGCTGAAGCGAGACGCTCAACCGACTGAGCCACCCAGGTGCCCCATCTAATTCATTTTAAAGGAACAATTTTGGGGAATCTGGAAGGCTCAGTCTGTTGGGCATCCGACTACAGCTCTGGTCATGATCTCGTGGTCCTGAGTTCAAGCCCCACCATCAGGCTTGCTGCTGTCAGTGGAAAGGATCTGCTTCAGATCCTTTGCCCCCACTCTCTGCCCCTCCCCCACTGGTGCTCTCTCAAAAATAAATAAACACTTAAAAAGAGAACAATTCCATGGAAAACCACTATCATCTGCTATAATAGAGGGAATGGTAAAAAGAATGAAAACAAAACAATGTTATTAAATCCTAGCTAAATTCTATTATCCCACTAAGCCTCCCTTTTCGTTGAATAGAGAAATTAGCATATATTAAATTGCATTTATTCTTGCAGTTGTTAGAAGAACTAAGAGAGCTTGAAAGGAAATGACTCTCACTTCTTGCTTTGAGGCTATTCTGTGAACTACCAAAATCACTCTGTTCTTTGTTCTACTGTCCAACCCACACTTCAGGAAACCTCATGCTAAGGATACAGAAATATAAGGCTGAGCTTTTCTGTTTTTGTTGTGAGTTTGTTTTCATTTTTCCTATCTCAGGGGGAATGATAGCACGTTGACACTTTCTCTATCATGAACTTAGCACAGATTCCACAAGTTGCTTGAGTTTAGGGACCTTGTCTACACCCGCACTTGGCTTGCATAGGAGGGAAGTGTACAGACACAACTTGAACTGAGAGCAAGTAAATGCATCTGTCATCTTGCCTCACTTACTCCTTCCTTTCTATTTCCCCAGAAGCATTCTGGTGAGGCAATATTCAGAATAAAGTAATGTAAGAACCTCTTAGAGTTGGCATGAGATTTATTCACAATGTGGGTTAAAAAGTTCAGCAACACTGTGTCCTTCATGCAAAATCCACTCTCTCACCAGTCAACTAGCATCCACCAATCAGACAATCCTTCCAAGAACAAATTATATTTATTGCTCCATTTTACAGATGGGCTAACTCGAAGTCCAAAGAAGCGAAAGCCGTTAGCCAAGACTACGTACAGGGGTGGATGTATAGTTCCAGACCCTCCACACTTATGCTTTTGAGTTAAACAGTGGATTGGCTGGAATCACAGCTCTCACGTGTAAACACCAGAAAAGCTGTTCTATCTTCCAATGTCACTATTAAATATATGTCCCTCAAATGCTTCGTGAAATTCATGCTAACCTATCTCAGTTAGCTCATCCCAAAGCTGTTTATTTGGTTTGGTTTGGTTTTCTGAGGCCCTATCTGAACAGAAGTTATAAATCAAAAGGAAAAAGCTTGTATGCACTTTCTGCACATTTTATAGGATGCTTGGCCATCTGATGTTCTGTATTTCTTGGCCCTGGAATCTCTAACACTAGGCCCATTGTATTGCACGATAGTGTCAACAAATGCTACGCACTAAAGGAGGAAGGCAATGGACCTATCATCTGCTTTCTATCCCGTGCAGCTTCCTAATCAATCTTTTCCTGTGATAACCAAAGCAACACAGAATTCTGTGAACATTACCCATTCTGCAAAGCCATTTTTTTTTAATCACAAAACAGGAAGTTCCAAGCCATTGAAACTCACCAGTATATTTGCTTGAAAGTCTTCTGGAACAACAAAACAGTACATGCCTATCCAGGCAAGGAGACTATTATAAAAGCAGATGTTTTGCTCACTTCCACCTCAGAGAAACACATTGTCAATTTAGTTAACATCCTCTGGTCATTTGAACAGGCTTCTCAGGAAGTCAGCAACGATATAACTCAAGGACAATATGATCCTTATGTTGCCATTTATCTCATACTTGTACATCCTAGCAGAAGATAGATGTGTGTGTGTGTGTGTGTGTGTGTGTGTGTGTGTGTGTGTTTTAAATGAATTAGAAAGAAGAAAAAAATGCCAGTAGTTGGGCTACTCACTATTTTCACTAAAACATCAACCCACAGAAGTGGGATTCAAGAAACAAAGGGTGCTTGAAGGGTGGGGGCAACATCATACATGGATTATATTCCTGTCACGGTTTTGGAAATGCCCTGTCCCACAAGAAGCACAGAATAAATCACCAACACACTCACCCTGTGTAGATCAACCACTGGGAAGATAGTCCCCAAAGTATCCTAACATCCAGTGTTGGGGATCTTCATCTGCCTTTTCCAGTGATCTGGTCTTACTGTGCCTGGGGTAAAGTGACCTTGTGTTGGGTCAGTCAACTCAGGAAGAGAGGTAAAAGTTGGGGATCAAAACAAAGGGACAAAAGGAAAATGAAACAGAATAAAAAAGGAGAGTGAACAGTCAGAAAGAAAACAAGATAAGATAGAAGAAGGAAAAGGAAACAGCGAGGTACAGAGTTGTGACGTTGACAAAATGGGGCTGAGAAAAGGTGAGATTAGGTGTCCACACCACAGTCTAGGTGAGAGAGAATCCGCCACTCAGAGTGGGCCCATTTAGTAGGCCTCTACAGTGCTGCCAGCTATCAGGACAGGGACAACAGGAATAAATAAATGGACAAACTCCTTAAGTGTTATTATAGGAGTGGGAATTTGCATTACTGACTAAATTAACTTTTCCCCCAAAAATAGAGACCTTAGTCATTACGCTAACTATTCCAAGTGTCTACAGCACATACACACATGTGCACGTGCTCGCTCGCTCGCTCTCTCTCTTTCTCTCTCTCTCTCTCTCTCTCACACACACACACACACACACACACACACACCTTTGCCGCCACAAACATTAACAAGTTTATCAGTCAGCACTAATAGAACAAGTTTAATCCCTGATTTACAGAGTTTTTGAAGGCATGCTGTAGGAAGTTTTTATAAACTAATGTGTTCATAAAAGAGCAATGCATATAAGTTTATCAAAGTCACTACAAAGCCCACATCCCCTGTCTGACAGACCCAGACTTTCATTTATTTTTCTTATTTTTTAACTTTTATTTATTTTTGAGAGAAAGAGAGTAAGTGAGGGAGGGCCAGGGAGAGAGGGAGACACAGACTCTGAAGCAGGCTCCAGGCTCTGAGCTGTCAACACTGAGCCCGATGCAGGGCTCAAACTCATGGACCACAAGATCATGACCTGAGCCAGGGTCAGATGCTTAACTGACTGAGCCACCCAGGCGCCCCACCCAGACTTTCTCTTAAATAGCTAAACTCTCTATCTTGATAATGTTAACCAAGCCTCAGTGGTAAGGGTAACGGAGGGCCTAGAGTGGAGGGGCCAGGCTCCAGTCAACCTTCCTCTCTCTCAAGACATCAATGCCACCCACGTAGCACCAGAATTGCAAGGCAGTCAGACATCAGTAGGATTTGAACAAAGGGCCAAAGGGTCTCTTTTTTAAATGTCTGCTTGGGGCCTTGCAAACTCAGAATTTAACCTTGTGCTACTGGGGTAATGTTCATTTGGGAATACTTAAGCTTAAATTACTCTTAAGTCACTCCTCTGTGCTAGACCCACCCAACTCTTGGCAGTGAACCAGAGGCGGGATGCACCACCCAGGACCCACAGTTCAAACCTGAAACTTGAAAGGCCTCAAAATCCAAAAAGTAAACACAGCTTCTTAATCACTTTTTAAAATCATCTGCTTTCTCTATCACTAGCACTTTGTTTTTCCGTTGAGTAGAACCAAGTAGAAGTCAGAAGTAAAGTGCTAGTCCAGCCTGGCTGTGGGGAAGAGAGGGGGACACAGGAGTAAAGAGCAGGCAGATCAGCCTATGTGTGCTCACAGGGCATTGCTCCCAGGAAAGGTAAGAGCTTCGCATTGCATTGGGGTCAGGCTGCAACTTGGCCATTTATGAATGGTGTCACTTTGTGAAAGTAACTTAACTTTCTTGTATCTATGCCTCTGTTTTCTTATCTACAAAATGGGGATACTATCCAATGTCTAACTCCTAGGACTATTGTGAGGACTAAGTGAGTTCTTATACATAAGAGAACAGCACCTATTAGCTTAGATTAGTATTATTGCTATTATTCTTATTCCTGTAATTATTCTTAGTTTATAATCTATGGATTACTCCCACTGGCCTACCAAAATGAATACACACCCCATGGTGTGGCATTCAAGGTTTGAACCATCTGCCCCAACCTACTTTTATAGCCCCGTCTCCCACTCCTGCTTGCCATGTGCCATATGCTGGAAACAAAAGAGATGGCTCATCATTGCCTAGACACAGCTCACAGTTCCTCAGTTCAGCTCATGCAATTTCCTCTGCTTCACCCTCCTCCACCTTTCTAACTATCAGAAGTAGATCCATCGCTCAAGAGCATTCTAAACTGCTTCCCATTCTCTTAACCTTAATGTCCAATTATTCACTGAATGTGTAAAATTCAACACCTCTAGTTAGTTCTGATTTTTTCTCATCTGATGTGGCTTCCAAAGCCTTTATAATCTTTTTCATCCTCTTCTTCATATACTCTGGTTCTCAAAGTCCTTCAAAACTACCAACCAACATTGTGCACAATACTCTGAGTATGCCCTGACTAATCTAAAGTATAAAGGGACAGGTCATTTTCATAATTAATTTATTTCTTTATTGCACTCTAATACAATGTCAGCTTTTGAGAAGCCACATGCTATCGCTGATAGAAGCTTCTGTTCCACTAAACATTCTTCACTTAAATCCATTGTCAAGACTTCCCATAATTATGCCACTGATTTTTTAATCCAAAATAAACAACTTCACGTTTGTGTCTACTGAGTGGCACCTTTTAGGTCCCAGGGCAGAGTTCCAGTTTTACAAAATAATTTGGAACATATTTTGTTATCTTTTGCATTGCCTATATCTTCCAGTGAAGTCATCTGAAAAGTATTCCATCTGAGTCATGGATACCAGTGTGAAATAATATAGGAAGAAGGACAGATTATTGCAGCCATCAATTAAAGAGTCTCCCCAGCCTGACAGATCCACAGACCTCAAGATATGCTTATATCATCAACTGTCTAAGTGACCCAGCCCACTTTCATGATCTTATCCACGAAGACAGAACAAAACTTCAGAAAACGCTTTCCTAAAACCAAAGTTTTCAATGCTTATACAACCCCCCTAGCAATAATCTCTGTTTCTTTTAAGAGTAAGGGGTTATTTTACTGTGACAAACCTTATCACTCTTTTCTAATACTCCAAAACAATGCCTGGATACATTTTTCATGGACCATTAAAAAAAATGGGAGACCAATTGGGAAGGCTCACAATTCAGTGATAGGAAGAAGCCCAGAAATCCCAACTAGTCTAGGATATTTATATCTATTGAATCTACGGGTCAGAAGAACCTCTGAATACAGTACAGCCACTCCTTAGCAGTTTATAACTGCCAAGTAGGAGAGTACAGCTCCTGGAACCTTTAGACTTTCGAAAGTTTTTAATCCTACCCTTGGTTGGCCTCCCAGATTATATTACGCGAGCCATGCAGCAAAGTAGGAAGAGTTAAAGTCTCCTGGGATCAGTCTCCTGATATTTCAGAAAATCTTCAGTCACAATTCCAGATTCCTCCCTCAGGACTTGCATCCACTGAGAAAGGCATTTCCCTGCTCCCACCATGATCCAGAGCAAACAAAGACAACCTCTGGATAGAGCACACACTCTGTGTGACTGGACCTACTGTAGCATTCTAGACTGTGATCTGTTCCTTTTTAAGTTGATTGCAGTAGCTAGTCTCCCAAAATGCTCCCCCATGAACAATGAGCCTTGATATTCATGTGCTTGGGTAGTCCCGTCCCCTTGAATCTGAGCTAGCCTTATGATATAGTTGACCAACAGTAAAGAGCAGAAGTGACACAGCATGACTTCAGTGCTAGGTCATAAAAAGCCTTACTTCTTGGGATGCTTCTCCAGCAATCCAGCCACCATGCTGACTGCAACTACATGATACCCCAAGTAAGAAGCACCCAGCTGAATTCAATCAACATCCAAAATGGCAAGAAATAATAATAAATGCATTTTAAGCCACTAAGTTGTGGGTTGGTTTGTTACACAGAAGTAGATAACTGGATTCAGACCCAAGATGGAGATTGTGGATGCCAGAATCTACTTTATTCAAGGCCTGGAAATGTCAAAGATGACCCCAGACCTAAGGACTTACAGCCATGTTGTGTTGGTCCTCAGATATTGGAGGGCGATGATTGACCTCAAACTCTGAACTAAATATCTACCAGAAAATATCAGCTCTCTGACACTATGTCCTAGAGAGTGTTGGAGAATATCACACAACAGCAAAAATCTTACTTTACTTCGAACGCACTCAACTGAATTCAATAAATCATGTTTCCCTTACATGCGATCTTTAAATTTTAAAGTCTGAAATAATTTTTCTCTAACTTGTAGGATCTTGATTGGATTAGAGGAGCTACTCTTCAAATTTAAAAAAATCAATATATGTTTACAACCATGAGCTCATAAAAGATTAAAAATGCCATTCACTTAAAATTATTCTGCACACAGTGCAGGGTATGGATATGCAACTGGAGTCAAAGGACACAGCCTGTGCTCTCATGGAGGTTTCAATTCAGTATGAAAGAGATAGACTCTCAACAAGTAAGCAAATGATTACAACTTTGACATGGAGTACAGTAATGAACAAGCAATGACAGAACAGAGAAAATTCTAAAGAAGTTCTCTTTGGAAAAGAAATATTTAATCTGATACCTAAAGGATAAGAAAAGGTTCCAAAGTACTTAATATAGGTTAAAGAACTTGAGATTTAAGACTCTTAGATAATTAACATGAACTGTATTTCTTTTTTCATTGACTTGCCTATGCTCTCAAGGCACTCCAAGTCTTCTGCTGAAATTTTGACTCATGTTTGAAATGTCTTAAAGCCTTCTTTCAACTAACTACTCACCTTCTCTACTCTTCTGCTTTGTCTTATTCCTCAAAGCTCCTCCAATGCAGACTTCATAGTACTGTTCTCACTCTCCTCAGTGCCCTTCCGTGTGCCCTTCTTGCATACATTCCCCTGACTTCACCCCCAACAGCTCTCCCACACATGACTGCTGGTGTATGTCCCCTGCAACCACTACCATGACCACAAGAAAGAGCACCCTACCTCACACCCCACCTGAGTCTCAGCCCTCACCTGCTCCTCAAGAGACAAGAAACCTCATATCTTACAAGAAATTACTTATTTACTAGTTTAAAAGGTTTTCTGAAATTATTTTTAAGTAATAGATGGACTTTTGATCACATCAGTGAGTCCAATAGGCAATAGAGGGTTCACACATCTGCTTCAGCACAAATCAACGTGTGTCTAACATCAAGACCAGGTTCCCTGGTGTGGTTGACATGGTTAGTTGCCTCCCCAACATTCACTCCATTCCTCTCCCTCTGTGCGGCATGGGTGGGATTAACATCTGTGGTAGAGTCGGCTGACTGACCACCACAGATTCATACTCCCTTCTACAGTGGGAGTGCATGCTAGGAAGCAAATGCCCAGCCAAGGACCACATTTCACGTTTCACCACATTCTTGACCTAAGAGGGACCATGTGACCAGTTCTCACCAATAGACTATGAGCGGAGTGATGCTTGTTACTCTTGGGCAACAGAAAGTAAGAAGTGTGAGTGTCTTCCCCAAGGTCTCTTTCTCTTTGCGGCACCTTTGGGAGTTGTGGGTTGATGATGGAGAAACTCTAAGATACTAAGATCCCTGAATAACCTCTTGTAGGTGAACCAATCATTAGGATTAGGAATAGTTACATTAGTCTATGGCATGACTGAGAAATAAATGTTCATTCTGTTGTGTTAAGCCAGAGAGAATTTGGAATTTATCTGTTATAGCAGCTTGCTTCCCCACAATAATGCATATCCCTCCAAGCTCCAGGAATGGGCAAGTATCCCAAGTCTGAGTCAATCAGTGCATAGTGTTCCTCCAGCCACAGAAGTTTCTTCAGAGGCTGCCATACTACCTAAATCAGTCCAATTAAAGGAAAGGTTATTTGTTTTTCAAAATTTTGGAGAAAAGAAGCCTTCTATCTCCAATATGAATAAGAAAGCACGTAGTAAAGCATTTTGCAACAGTCTGAGGATGAAGCCAACATACAGAGGAAAGAAGAGCAAATTGAAAAATTGATCAAACTATACCTGAAGCATAATGAAAAAATTACATTTTGATTGTTCATTTTCATAAGCTACTAAATTTTTATTTTTTAAGCTTGCTTAAATTTGTTTTCTTAATTAACACCTAGTATCTTTCAGGTATACTTGACTATATGTGAAATTCCTGCAAGCAATGTACGAAAAAGAAATAAATGAAAACCAATTATAATATTGAGTTCACAAAACCTCAAGTCCATGTAGGATATGTAATTGGTACATCAATAAGGCACTAATCAAAATTCACAAATATTTGTATCTATATCAGTCAGAATAGGCTAGGTTCTTCTGCAGTAACAAATAACTCACAAATCACAGTGGCTTATAACAGAAGTTTATTTCTTGCCTATTTTATGCTATCTGTCTCATACTAGGGTCAACTATGTCTCAGCTCCATCATTCCTCCAGACCCTCCACAGACAAAATAACTTCTATCTGGAACATTTGTGCTCTCATAACAGAGAAAAAAGACAAAACATGGTAAGGCACATGTTGAATTTTCAAAACTTTTGTCTATCCATAGATACTGGTTAGAACAAGCCTAGAGTCATAAGATAGGAAGGTAATTCTCCCCCAGGAAAAGACAGTGAATATTTGCTTTATTTACAAATATTTCATTCAAATTTTTAATTCAAAAAACTATTCAAATATTTTACTTGAAGGAAAAGTCTGCCATAGTACCTAAAGTTGATAAACCATATACCACCCATTAAGAGAATAACTAAGACCTAAAAGGATAATCAGGATCCCACCTTACTGTTGGCCCACAAATCAGAATCTGAAAATAAAGTTCATCTAAGATTGAAATAAATCATACCATCAATATGTACTAAAAATTCTGCTCTAAAATATTCTCTTACTATTCAAAATTGTGGTCATTAGTACTGAGGTACTGGTCAGCAGAAGGCAGAATCAGAAAAAATATCCATGCCTTAATGAAATTTGAGGAGAACCCTATCTACCAGAGTTTGTTCATCTCACTGCATTATTCCAATGTTTGAATTTACTATTGGCCTTCTTATCTATAGGAGGGGGCTGTGACAGAAGCTTTACAGAAGCCTAGGGCCAAACAGGATTTTACTAAGGATTTCAAAGTGCCTGGCATAGTATAAATATGATTTCATTGAGACAGCGCAACACCCCTTTGATGAAGGTAGTCTCATCTCTTAAAGAAGTGAAGTTGATGTCCAAGGTTACAGAATTACTACAAAATCCCAAAATCTATACTTCCCATAAGTCCAGGTTTGCTAGACAAGCGACAGGATCTGATCTCACCAAAATTGTAAGGAAGTGATTCCAAGCTTACATCATTGTCCCTTCCCCCAATCAATACAAGTCTTCAGGGAAAGCTCAGACTCTCCCTGGATGTCACTCAAGGTCTCCTACAGAGACCATGAAGCTTTTGACCAACCACCCAAAGCCTTAGCAGTGACATTCCAGGCCTCCTCAGACAAGAAGCAGCTGCACTGGATGAGCAGAAGTCTTTCTACATAAAGGTCTTGCCACCTGCAATGTTAAAGGCCACCCTTGAGATGGGAGTTGAAGAAAATGCAGGCTGGGAGAGGAGGCAGACAATGGGAGGAAATCTGTCCAGTGATCAAGAAAGCTTCATATGGTGAAAACCCCAGACTAGAGCAAGACTAAGGAGTCAAGAGGCCAGTTGCTGAGGTCTAAGTGAGTGGCTGGGATCATAGCAATGACAAGAAGCAGGAAAGCACTTAGAGTTATCTCAGGGCATGGCCGGCTGAAAGAAAATCAATCCGTGGATGGCTGCTCTTTATTTGCATAGGGCACAGATACGGGCGAGTCAGTACTTCTGTGTGACTTTAACCCCATCAAGCCAACTCCTTACTGATAAGGCTGCACCTTCTGTGCTCCTGTGCAATGGGGAGATTTGCCACTGTTCACCAAAGGTTACACTACCTTTGAATGGAATAAATAACATCTGTTGTCTTTCATTTCCCCTGCAAATTATTCCATGTGATCTATCTATAACCTGCAATTATGGGGCATTATCACAAGCATTTTACCCAGAGGAGCTACAGGAACATGCTGGCTGATTTCATGCCAATGTGTATGCCATTTTTCAGCTAACAAAGCCCTTTCCACTATAGTAGCTCATGACCCTCATGCCAATTCTGCAGAACATTCACTCTCATTCCCACTTTATAGATGAGAAAGCTGAGGTTGAAAGCTGTTAACTATTTGGCCAAAATCTCACAGCAAGTGGCAGAGACAGAATTTGAATGGGATCTTCTGACAATAGCACATTGCTCTGAGGGGGAAAAAAATCCCAAAATAAGAGAACAATTGTGGGAATTGGCAAAGAGGACCACATCGGAATGGAGAAGAAGGTTCCTATGACAGCTATAAAATTATTTCAAGGAGAAATGAAGACAAATTGGAATTAAGGTCTCTTTTAATTATACATTTAACAGTGATCTGTCATTGAGAAAGAACGAATAGATAGAGTATCAATTTTCAGTAAATATAAATGGCAAATAAGGCATTTAATGAATTGCAAATGACAGTGTTTCTAAGAGTAGTTATCAATCATCAGTAAGGGCCTTCCCATTTATTAGTGATATATTTCATTTCAGCTAAGAATCTAGTGGAATGGCTTAAAGAGAACACAAGGATGATGTAGATGGTGATTGGGAAAATAGGCATGAAAAATAAAATTTCTGCTTTATCTACTTCAAATGTGAAGGGAAGACAGGAAAGGACCATATCTGCAAATGAAATTTTAAAATGGTTAACTGATTAGGGGCACCTGGGTGACTCAGTTGGCTAGGCATCTGACTCTTGATCTTGGCTCAGGTCATGATCTCAGTTTGTGAGTTCAAGCCCCGTGTTGGGTTTTGAACTGACAGCACAGTGCCTGCTTGGAGTTCTCTCTCCCCCTACCCCACTCATGCTATCTCTCTCTCTCTCTCTCAAAATAAATAAATAAACTTGAAAAGGATTTTTTAATGGTTAACTTATGTGGGGTACCTGGGTGTCTCCACCGGTTAAATGACCAACTTCGGCTCAGGCCACAGTCTCACTGTTTGTGGGTTGGAGTCCCACATCGAGCTTTGTGCTGACAGCTCAGAGCCTGAAGGCTGATTCTGTGTCTTCCTCTCTCTCTGCCCCTCCCCCACTCATGCTCGTTCTCTCTCTTTCTCTCTAAAAGATAAATAAACATTAAAAATCATGGTTAACTCATGAAATGTTAAGAAAACAGCAAACTTGTCAACTGTAAGGTATGTTCTTGTGCCAACTAACAACAAAAAAGAGAGAGAGAGACAAAGAAAAGAATCTTGGCCAGAAGTACAGAACAGTTCAGAGAAGACAAAAGACAAAAGGCCATCTACTGGAAGAGTCGTCATGGTTATGAGGAGAAGACTCCAACACAGTCCCAGTGGCCAAATTACCTCATAGATGGAGCCTACCGATTCACACAGCCGCAGGTATTTTCCCTGGCCAGAGTTTTACTCAAAACAATTTTTTTAAAAGTAGTCTGATACTCCCTTCCCCTACCTCATCCTGCTGACCTGTCAAAAAAAAAATCGGTCTCTTTGGTCAACTGACTGATTTTAATATTGTTATAAAGTATTAATAGTTTGTTCTGGATGTGCTTGGAAAGCCACCACGCAAAGGATTTAGGGCAGTAAGAAATTATCAGGGGGCCATAAACCTAATAGCATCTCTCCAAGCTATTACAGGAGGCATGGTCCAGGAAAGAAATGTCTGCAATTGCAAAACTGGAAAAGAGAGAGCTGCAGAGGAGCTACACACGGTTACTGGAATCAGTCAATCATGTTTTGCCTTTCTTCTAAGTTTTAAATGACCGATTTATTTTAGCCACATATAAACCAGGGTGGAAATGTCTGCAACCACCTCTGAAGCAAACCAAATTGCCATTTTCCCCAGGAAATCTAAGAATTCAACTTCTCATCCAAGTAACATTGCATATTTATGGAGCCAGAGTCTAATTAAATTACATCAGTCATCAATCTGATTTTGTTAAACTTCCGTTTCACAGAACTACTAGTAGGGATGTGTGAATCCCCAAATATGAATGTTGAAATATTGAACTATTAGCACCGTGTTTTCTAAACAAACTCTCTTATAAGCACAGCTGGCCAGAGCCTTGCACATCTTCTCCCTCCCGCACACCTATGTTTTTCCTCCACAGCCCTGCTTCTGCCCTCCTGTCCCTTCCACCTCACTGGTCCCGTAACCCAAATGGTACAAAAGTGTGAATGAGCAAAAACCAATTTTGTTATTACTACCATTTCCTTCTGCTTACTCTCAAAACAGAAGCTGCATAAGGGAGAAATAGGTCACATACAAAATTATTAAAAGGATCCTTCATACAAAATCATTCACCAAATGGAAGCCCAGTAAACATGGACTGAAGGCACCGTGACAATTCTGGCCCAGTCCTTGTGCCTTCATCCCCAGGGGACTCTGAATCAGGTCTATCTTTTAGAACATGGCTTTCCATTCTATCTCAATGGCATTTATAAAGCTCTATAGCAAAAATAGTATTTAATGCTTTGAGAATGAAATGAAGAATCTCTGCGGAGTAAAAAAGAAGCCTCTCTACAAAAGACGCTCCACTTCCATAAAATAAGTCACAAAATTTCCCCTGATAGCAACGGATATGTGTGGTCTAGTAGCTAAGAAACCTTTTCCCAGTTCCACCCTTCCCATATGGGTGGCCTGGAAAAAGTTACCCTCGTCTTCCTGATTTCAAGCCTCAGCTGCAGAAAAGAATCATTCTATTTTCCTGAGCTGACCATATAGCTTTTGAGAAACTCCTCTTGCATTACAGCTTAGAATACCCTTAAAATATCTCAAATACGTGTGATTCTAAAAGCTCATTCCTAAGGCTAGAAAATTATACTCTCAGTTCCTATCATTTTATATTTTATATTCATCTTATACTGGCATTCTAATCAAAATAAACATTCAAATGCTCCTATAAAAACATGGCTTTAATCTCTCTTTTAAACAATTGAACCATCTTATCCCTTCACACCTGGTTTGAAGAGAACTCTAAAAATTATAAAATGCAGGTGATCCCTTTGAAGGAAAAAAAAGGAAGGGGCAATTAGATTAAATATCATTGGGATAAACTGTGCAATCCAAATGAAATTCCTAAAAGGATTTGTGCAACACAGTTAATAATTTTTGAAATATACAACCTAAACAGAAAATGGAGGGCCCCTCAGGTGTCCAAAGATATACACAAGCACACATTTTATAAATACACACTCAGGCCATTTTACTGGCTTATTCCTGTCTTCCAGTAAGGCCATTCTCCTTTACCATAAGTGCACACAAATGTCAGTGTTCCTCAACACACTCTGTTTTGGTGTTCACCCCACTGAGCTCAACAAAACCTCTGGAACCATTGGGCACATTGACCGAATGTGCACTCAAGTGCAACTGAACATACTTGGACCATTCAACAACATTGAATATGTCTATTTAACGAATTTTCATGTATATGGAAGTGTGTGACTGAGAGCATTGATTAAAACTAGCCAGGGAACACCTGGGTGGCTCAGTTGGTTAAGGGTCCAACTCTTGATTTTGGCTCAGGTCATGATCTCACAGTTCCTGAAATTGAGCCCTAAATGGAGTCCATGCTGATAGCGAGGAGCCTGCTTGGGATTCTCTCTCTCCCTCTCCCCCACTCATGTGCGCTCTCTGTCTCTTTCTGTCTCTATCAAAATAAATAAATAAACTTAAATAAAAACTAGCTAGACATAAGGGTCATTGGCATTCAACGTCCAAACTCCCTAAAATATAGCACAATCTCAACTCTTCTATTTTTTAACACGTCTGGATAGAAACATTTACTTTTTGCAATTCCTTCTCTGCTGTCCCCACATGCCTCCTCTAGAATTCCCAGTGCTTCCTTTGCATGGGAAGGTTGTCAGAAGCATTTGTGTGTGGGATTCTAGAAAAACAAAAGACAAAAGAGACTAACAATACTAAAATGCTCTCTCCCAAAGCAGCCGTGGATTCTGTTTTTCTTTTTTAATCTAAAACACATTATTGTCTCTTTAGAAATGGCCACCAGACTGAAATGGTTGAAAAGATGTCACAGCTCCTGGACTCTCAAAAGATCAGCCACTATCTGTGATGAAGGCTCCCCAGCAATGGCCTTTCAAAATAGGAAATCTATCACCCATTATTGCTACAAAGGCTAGAAATCACAGGGACAAGGAAAGTGCTAAGAGAATATTTCCAACTTCCAACCCTATACCTAAAAAAGCTGAGAGCCTTACATTAACACATACATAACCTTGGGGTCACCCCAAAGATAGCATTTGGAGCTTCCTTCCTATCTCTGTCTCCCTAATTCTTTAATTACAATATCTTCTTCTTCTCAGTTTCTTATACCCAGGACTCATTGCTCCCCACCACCTGAGCTTCGCCCTCAGTGATTCTGATTTAATTGTTTTGGGGTGGATCCCAAGCATTGGTATATTTAAGCTCTCTGAGTAATTCTCTACGGTCATATTTGTGTCACTGTGTCTGCTCTTAACTTGTCTACTGCTCTTTTTAAAAAACAAGCAAAAAGTGGACTAGATTTGAGAACTCATAAGCCTTCCCCTTATTTAAATCCTACAGATTATTAAATTATGCAACTAGCCAAATACTTCATGGCAAGGGTCTAGAAATTTGGATATTAAAATAAAGTTGAGCCCTTTCACGAAGATGGTGCCAAAGGCAAGGAAGGAAACCCCTCCCCCTCCCAAAACTGAAGTTTTGAAGGCCAAGAAGGCAATGTGGAAAGGCGTCTACAGTCATAAAAAAAAAAAAAAGAAGGTCCACAGGTCACCTACATTCTGATGGCCCAAGACACTGCATCTCCAAAGGGAGCCCAAATATCATTGAAAGAGCACCCCCAGGAGACACAAGTTTGACCACTGTGTCATCATCAAGTTCCCCCTGATGACTGAGTCAGCCATGAAGAAAATAGAAGACAACAACCCTCTTGTGTTCATTGTGGATGTCAAGGCCAACAAGCACCAGATTCAACAGGCTGTGAAAAACTCTATGACATTGATGTGGCCAAGGTCAACACTCTGATCAGGCCCAATGGAGAAAAGAAGGCATATGTTCAACTGGCTTCTAACTATGATGCTTTGGATATTGCCAACAAAATTGGGATCATCTAAATGAGTCCAGCTGGCTAAATCTAAGTTTTTCCACCAAAAATAAAAAATTAATAAATAAAACAAAGTTGAATATAGGTAACAGGACTTGGTTTCCATGTTCTGCATAGTGGAAAGATTCTGAAAGTTGTCGCTTGCTTCCTTGCCTAAAAAATATACCAATGACAGGGGTGCCTGGGTGGCTCAGTCAGTTAAGCGTCGGACGTGATCTCAAGTTATGGGTTAAGCTCAGGTCATGATCTCACAGTTCGTGGGTTCAAGTCTCACATCAGGCTCTCTGCTGACAGCTCAAAGCCGGGAGCCTATTTCGAACTCTCTGGTTCCCTCTCTCTCTGCCCTTCCCCAACTTGTGCTCTGTCTCTCCCTATCTCTCAATGGTGAATAAATGTTAAAAAAAATTTTTTTTGTTTATATATACCAGTGATCTTGGAAAAGTTACAGTCACAGTACATTGTTTAGAAAATTCAAATCTGAATCCAGCACTATCCACCAGAGAGTTGTATGGTATAATTTGTTTGGTGATTTCGGGCAATGAAGTAATGATGTCTCTTGTAAATCATTCATTCAACAGAGATTTGTAGAGTTCCCTAAATAAAATTACAAACATAAAACGATGGAAAACCACACGACAGATAACTCTGGGATGAAAATGAAAGACGATTAGATAACCAGCCCCTGTCACAAAACAGCAATTGCCCATATAGCTGCAGCAAAACTCCCCTTTACTACAAGTTGTATGAAACAACTTCTTTAAATTAAGGTGTCCTTTATCCAAAATCTTACCTTTTATGAGCTCTGGAATTCTCCGGCAATGTAATGTGGCATGTTTAGTGGCATGAGCAGTGTCATGTTCAGATCAAGTTCTTGGCTTGGGTGTAAAGCAGATCCTGCCTGATCCCACCTCTGCACTTGGGACTGAGAGGCCTATAGTAAATAAGTAACATGTCTCCAGTGCCCTCATCTCTAAACCAAGATAATAATATTCCCCACCTCACAGAGATATGAGAACTAACCTTAATAATTCACGAATACTCAATAATTTTGATTATTACTATTACTTATTGTTGTTATTATAAATTATTATTATACAGATGAAGAAACTGAGTCACAGAGAGGCTAAATAGTTTGTCCATGGGGACACAGCAAGGTAGTAGTAGAGCCAAGACCTTAGCATGTGGCTCCAGAATCTATACTTTTAACCCTCCCTAGCATTTTTGATATTATAGCACATTAAATTTATGCAGCTCTTTACACCTTACACAAGGTTACATATAGTATAGTATTTTAACATTACTAGTCAGGAGAAAGACAAACAGAGATTGTTATTGTTCCTATCTTATTCTTGAGGGTGTTGAGCTCAGAGGGTTAGTGCCCTGCCCAAGGACACCAGGTTAATAAGTAGCAAAGTAGGGACTCAGACTATGTCCTGAGTCCTCAGGCAGCATCATCCCCTGAGATGCTCAAGGACCCCAAAATATACTGAACTTTCAAGATAATCACACCCAAGGCCAAGAGTCTATCTTCAAAATAGATAGGGCTTAAAATGCAGCCAAGCATTTTCCTCTTAGGAAAGTTATTACTGATTGTCAAGTCTACATAATGAGAGGTGATGATGTGTTCAGGTGAATCGAGTGGCTGTGTTCCACACAGCCTGGTGGCAGTCTACAAGTCCCAGCCAATGCCACCAATTCACTTGGAAGGTTTCCAAAGATGCAGCTCATTGTATTAGGTATCAGAGTATTCCCTTTCTTAAGGGTAAAGCCTTGGTGACAGAGATTACTATCACTCAAGGGCAGGAAGAGAGATGTGATACACAGATCATGAAGTCCTTTGAAAGCCCTAGATACATAATGCTTTTTACCTTGACATTTCCCATCCTCTTCAGATCCATATACCCAGTATTTTTACCCCAGAGAAACAAAGATACAATGCTGCTTCATGGTCAAACAACATTATCAATGGGTGCTTACATCACTATCATCTTAAGTATTTAGGCAAACGGGGACTTGGCTCAGGATTTCAAACTGCACCCAGCAGTAATGATTTTGGATGCACTGATTTCTGTGCTAAGTCTAGTGGCTGGAACATTGGCTTGGACACATATACCCAGCACAGCGAGATGGTTGGCAAAGAGAATTAGAAGAAAGGGCAGTGCTTTTTATTCTTATTTCTGTTTTATGAACAACAAAATCACATGTTGGCCAGAGACACAAGCCACTTCTCTGAGTTCATGTCAATTTTTGAGTAGCACTATCTGCTACGAGCTAAAAACTGAGCCTAAGTGTAAGATGTACTTTTGAAACCACATCAGTTTCTATCTGGGCATTTCAATCAGATCTTTGCTCTCGGACAGATCTGTAAGTGGCAAGGAGTTGGAGGAAACTCTTTGAGGTCCTCAAAAAAAAAGTTCAAAAAGAATCTTTAAACTGTGAAGGAAGAGTTTTCTCTAACAGCACAAGAGTGAAAATACACTAAAATTGGTAACCATGGAAAGAATAATTTTCCCTTATGTGCAGACCCAAGGCTATGGGGCATTCACCCCAAATATGCCCTGCAGCCTACTGTCATTGCAATCAGCATGGCCCTAAACACAGACCAACGTGATACGTGGACCTTCGGGGAAACATTTCATTGCCCTTGTAATACACAAATTTCCTTTAAACTAGGCATTTGAAGGTTCTAAAGATAAATGCTTTAATAGACCTTAAAACGTATTAAACACATGCAGTTTAACCCCCAAATCTGAAATGTACATTTTCTCCTGATGTTAGAGGCATACACATTAAAGAATTTTTTGCAAGAATAGATATGAAATGAGGGTATGTGCACCATCCAGACCATTGTGATTCAGTGGAATAAAGCGGTTTCCCTTGGCACGTATCCCCCTGTACTGAAACCATCTATTCATAGGTCTGTCTCTCCCAATAGACCAGAAGTTCCTCAAGGGCAGGACACATATGTTATTTCTCTTTGTATACTCAGTGCCCCCACACAGTGTATGAATGTATATTCATAAATATTTGCTTAAATGGACTAAATTATGAGTCCAGAAACCTAATCTGCTCTTCGGATGCTGCCACCAACCTAGTGTTTACAGATCAAACACAAAACTCCGCCTCCCTCCATATACAAACACCTTTGTGCTGGTTTCCAGATTGTGAAGACAGCTCCAGGTACTTGTAGCATCCATAACTGCATTTGACAAAATGAAATAAAATAGAATAGACACCCTAGCTGCTCTGCCCTCGTAGAGAATGAGACAAGCTGCATATGCCTGTCATTCTCTAAATTTCCATGTGCCACACTTCAAACACCTAATAATCATTCTCCTCATTTAGCTCTCTGCCCAGAGACGTCTTCTCTGCCTACTCTTCTAAAATAAGACCTGTATGTAATCCCTAGCAAGTTACTTTGCTTTACTTCTTCATACCAAAAGTCAACATCTGGAAGTACATGACAGTATACATTTATTTCCCCCAGAATGGACTCTCCATGTGGGCAAGGGCCTTGTCTGAGTGTGTACAGCCACCTTCCTGTCACCTAGACTTATAGGCATTTGATAAATAGCTGTTGAATGAATTGATGGGTGCTAGTTATGGCAAGTATTTAGAAGGAGCCTGGTTTTATTTTCAAGAAGCTTGAGTTGAAAACCATATCAATATTAACACACAAGTAATTTAGTGGGGCAGGCAATGACCTCCACATCTGACAGGTATTAAGAGAAACGAAGTATAGTATTATTTTCAGATGGGAAGATCCCAAACACTTAGAAAGGCATTGCATCTTGGTGGGTGTGTGGCTTCACAATGTTAACAAAATATTCAAAGAGTCAATCACAGGATTCCATATTTCAAGCTCATGAAACCACTTTGTAGTAATTGATAACCAGCAACAAGAACATAGCAATCTTTGTCTTGCATAGAGAACTACGGTCATGGGTATATGTCAAATGCTGATGTTCAATATTTTCAAGAAAGTGAGTAATTCTAGGATTTTGTCCATCATACCTTATATATACTAGGCACTCAATAGCCATTTGTTGACTCAATTTGATTGATCTCAGTTAAAATATGCTTTGAAAATGTTAACAAGAGTAATGCCCCATGGAACAACCTTTATGCATTCACAAAAAAAAAATATGAATTTGGAACAAATACTGTACTCTAAGGAATCAAAATTGCAAAGTGAATTAATTCATAAGAAGATTTATATGACTAAATTTTAATTCCTTGAATGGTACCTTTTCAAATCCAATCTAAAATGTCTAGTATGTTTTTAATCTAATATAATCCAATGAGCTTTAATAAGCAAACTTGTTCCCAGTAGAGCCAAAACCCAGCCATTCCATTTTTGTAACCTTCTGTGTAAAGGAATGAGCTGAACTAATTTTTCCTGAATTTTTTATATTTAATCAACAACACCACTGCCAAAGAAAACCACTTTTCAGAAGCCTCTCTATCCTGGTTTATAACTTATAATCAAAAACTGGAATTTTGCATCTGATGGGCTTTAGTGTGTAACATTATACTGTCATATTTTTGATGCTATAGTTAAAAGTAAGAGATAGTTTCCATTATAAAAATTTTCCCATAGCCTGGTTACCCAGTGAAAAACATTTTCCTATAAAAATGATCTTTTCAATTCATAGGTTAGAAATTATTGTGGGTAATTTTTTTAAAGAATATCAAGAATTTTTTATTGGCTTTCTATAACCTTCTGTATTCATTAGTCACATCAGTGGTCTTTAAGGTATATAAACAAGATAAGGCAGTATGATAATAATGAACCATGCAAACAAAGAAATTACAATTTAAAAAAACTGGAAATTTGAACCCCTTATCCTTATCCAGTTAAAGCTATATGGATTAATTTCATCTACAGCCTATTCTGAGTATCAGGGAAAAAAATGGAAATTGGGGCATAAATATGAGGTTCAGAACAATCCAATAAGCTTGCAAATCACAGATCTATGACAGTGGGTCTTAAAAAATCTACCTCAGCTCTGGACTTCGACCCTTGGTCCCTCAGGGGTTCAGGATGCTTGGAAATCTGATCTGTCCCGACAGGGTGAGGCAACCTTCTATGACCTTCCCAAAGCCCCGCTGGGCCCAGGCCTCAGAGGCCAGCACACTTCACCCTGAACTGTGAGCTTCCTTTAATTGTATACTTCACTTTCATTTTCCCTTACAGTCCTGGTTTGGGGCACTTCTCTGTCTGTTCTGTTCTGTTCTGTTCTGTTCTGTTCTGTTCTGTTCTGAAAACTGGAAATGACCCAAATGTCATCCATAGGGGACAGGTTCAATAAGATGTGTGACATCCCAACAATGGAAGATCTGTCGCCTTTAAAAGAATGTTGTTAAATTGATACATACTGTTGGGAAAAAGGTCCAAGGTATATTACTAAGTTTTAAAAAAGAAAAATGTAAGTTCTTCTAAAAAGTTTTAAATCTATGCATCTGCCTGTACTAGTGGATGCGTGGGGGGGTGGGAGGAATTACAGGACATTACACCAAGTGATAAACAGCGGTCCTCTGCAGGCAGTATGTGACAAAAGAAGGAGGACCACAGGGGCACCTGGGTGGTTCAGTCAGTTAAGCATCCCACTTTGGCTCAGGTCATGATCTCCTGGTTCCTGAGCATCGGGCTCTGTCCTGGCAGCTCGGAGCCTGAAGCCTGCTTTAGATTCTGTGTCTCCCTCTCTCTCTGCCCTCTCCCACTTACACTCTGTCTCTCTCTCTCTCTCAAAAATAAATAAACATTAAAAAAGAGAGAACCACAAAGAATTTTCATTTTCTATGTGATATAGGCATGTAGTTCTGTAACTGTTAGAAGTCTGTATAAATTTTGTAATCGGAGGGGCACCTGGACTCAGTCTGTTGAGCATCCAACTTGGGCTCAAATCATAATGTCATGGTTTGTGGGTTTGAGCCCCACATCGGGCTCACTGCTGTCAGCGCAGAGCCCTCTTTGGATCCTCTGTCCCCCTCTCTCTCTGCTCCTCTCTCACTTATGTGCTCTCTCTCTCAGAAATAAGCCCTTTTTAGGGGTGCCTGGGTGGCTCAGTCAGTTAAGCCTCTGACTTCAGCTCAGGTCAGATCTCACGTTTGTGGGTTCGAACCCGGCGTCAGGCTCTGTGCTGACACCTAGCTCAGAGTCTGGACCCTGCTTCCGGTTCTGTGTCTCCTTCTCTCTCTGCCCCTCCCTCTCTCATGCTCTGTCTCTGTCTGTATCAAAAATAAATTTAAAAAAAAAATTTTTAAAGAGAAATAAGCATTTTTTTAAAAAGCTAAATTTTATAGTCAGGAAATAAAATATTTCTAAGATAATGAGAGAAGATTGATTAAGATGTTAGGACATTCTATAGTTAATGTACTAGAGTGAATCAAGTCTGAGCACCCTTGAATCTCTGCAATATCTATGATTGGAACTTAGAAGTCTATAAGCCATTGAAATCATATAAAAATCTTTATGCATATTTGCATTTTCTGGAGACAGTCTCCATACCTTTCATCAGGTTCTTGCAAGTGTCTTAGACTCAAAAGTAAGTCACGAACCATGATTCTAGCAGAAACCAAGATAGTTATTCCATCCCTCCATTCATTTTTATTATCATCTTATCATGAAACATTTTATTACGACTTCATTTCATGGTTCCTGCCAAAGGTAAAATCTATAATCAACACCAAAGTGTAAAATCCATGGTTCTTAGTCTCTGCTCCCACTTGACGAGTCTCTCAAATGTCTTAACAGTAATCCTAAGATCAGGATAAAAAGTCACACCTGGCTAGTCCAGGGGGAGAAAAACTCCTAAAAGGCACTGAAACCCTGTAATTGTTCAGGACTTGAGGACAGTTGTCCAAGGCACTAGTAGCCCTATTTTCTCTATAAAGATAAGGAATTTGTAAAATAGGGGGGGAAGTGGGGAGTGAAGTATGGGAATTCTGGAGGGAAGAAGGGGAGAAGAAGTCATAGTTGCATTTGAATTAAGGGAACCCCATTGGATGAGTGGGATTGATTTAATCAGCGACGCAAAACTCAGTGCAATATTCTTATCAGCCTTAAATTGTTCAAAAGAGCCTCCAATCATAAATGTACATTTAAAAATACAGGAAAAACACATGTTGCTTTGATCTATATTAATACTGCTTACACTAGAGTTACAATTTATGTAAAAACTTGGCTTCTAATGACTTGTAAAGGTGACTCCCCCAAATCCCTGGGAAATACACGAGTCCACAAAATGTTTCAGCATCTCTACCTTGACTCCCCTGACAGTCTCCAGAATCAGGTCCATTGCAGAGTTTCCATAAACCTTAAGATCAAGCGTAGATCAATAACAATTTGTAATTTAAGTAAGGAATCATAGGTTGTACCTGCACTGGCAAAATGAGGAGCATTATTGGTGAAAATTAGGAATAATACTCTACTTTCCAAATGTGCTTTCCAGGTGGTTTATCACTGTCAAAATAGGCCAATTGTGGATTTAGCTTGCAATTAAAGTGTCAGATATCCCAGAATTCTAGTGCTGACATTACCTGACCATGCAGGTTTTACAGGCAAAGAAATTGAAAGGGTTCACATAATCCACCAAAGCCCATCGCTAACCACCATCACCCAATTGTACTGATATCTGCCATACTCCAAGAAAGAAGTAGGCACAGTGCAAACCAGAAATGGACTCTCTATAATCTATATAATATATATGGGAGTTCTATAATTTAGCTAGAAAAATAAGACATATATAGATAGATAGATAGATAGATATTTATATAGAGAGAGTGAAGACAAGGATTTTATGATAAAATGCCAAAATGATGGTAGGTGAAAATAATCCCTTGCTATTGGAATGAAAAGACAGAGAAATCTATCTCTAGAAGTGATGAGGGTGAATCTCATGAAGAAGAGAGGGTTTAAACTAACTCTTAAAGAAGGAATTCAATTTTGAAGGTCAAAGTTCAGTCTGGTAGATTTACAGATGAAGGCAACACCGTGGCCAAAAGTTGGAAGGCAGAAACAAAAGGCTGGGATGGCAAGAGAGCGAGAGGAGCAGAGTGAGCCACAAGTTAAACTGAATGGACCGGCCTTGGATAGGGAGACAAATAAGCCTAGAAAGGTAATAAAATAATAATGAACAAGTGTTGAGCTCTTACTGTATTTCTGGCACTTTAAACACGTTAGTTTATCAAATCCTCATGTGAGGTACATACTTTTAGTTGCTTGCCTCCATTTTACCCATCTAGGAAATGGGGGAGTCAGGATTCCAACCCACGTCAATCTGAGTCAGAACCCAGGCTCAGAATCACCACATTCTTCTGACTCAAGGGTGGGAGACCCTGGTAGACCAGGCTAAGGAATTTATATTTCAGTGTATTGTGTAAAACTGGGAGCTAGGTTATCTGATAACCCACTGATACTGCCCAGAGGCATGGCTTATCACTACTCTAAAGACTCCTGTACAAGGGTTGCATGATCTGATGATTTTTTCCATCAATGTTAACAGATAGTAACAAGTATTTGTTGATCCATCCCTTGACTATAGGACTGATTTACATATTACAAAGTGCTCCGTCCATACTTTACTAGGAGAATCCACTGAATTGGTATTCCATCAACATACCTTGTGTTGTTAGTCCTTAGGACTTCATTTTACCTGTTATTCACCTACCACTTGTGCTAGAAATACAGCTCATGATAATAAACAGAACATGTGAGTTTACTTTCAAATGTTCCTTGAATGCATATAAACCATCCTGCAAGGAGAGCCACTCTTTTCAAATAATACAGTCACCCTTTAAGAACTAACTTCTTCATCTTCAGCTCGTGTCTTAAAAATCAGTTGGGTTCTTCAATGACACATGTGCAGGGTAGGCTATCTGGACCCTTGTAGGGGGCGGCAGTGAACTCTTCCTCTGCTCCATCCACGGAGCCAAATCGCTGCTTCTCCCGCTGTGGAAAACCACCGAGAACCATCTCCTAATGATTTACTGCCCAACCCCCGGCCCAAAAGTCAAAGAATTGGGTTGGGTGAGAAATAAGAAAGAATAGGGGCCAGTGGCTATGAGAGAGGGAGCAAGTGTTTCCATTTATTTTCTTAAGCCAATTAATGATAAAGCGGCATGGAGGGAAAGAAAGACACAACATGGCCGTGAAAAACTTTTTTCCAGATAAATGGCCAGATATCAGATTCTGTAATAAGTACTTCCACCTATCAAAACACACACACACACATGCATACACACACACACACGCACGCATACGCACACATTAACTTGGGTTGGAGAAGGAAGATAAAGATCTTAAAAATACAAGATAATGTTCAGGAAGCCTTGTGGATATTGTAAAATGTTGGAACTTCGAAGGACCCTTGGAAGTCATCTAATCCAGACACCGCAAACCCAGAGTCCATGAACTATACCTAGCAGACAGAGGTGTTGGGTTGGGCCTCCAGAATGTTGTTTGTTGCTGATTTTTTTCTTTAACTTTTTAAAGTCAACATTTTGAAGTAGGGAAAGTTTAAATACTAATCCAGATATGCGACTTCTCCTAAAAACCGTGAGACCCAGCAACACTGAGCCCCTTATCCAAGGGACAGCAGTGAGCTGGAGCTAAGTAGCAGCTGCCTCCTTTAGACAAGGCGTGAGCTCCTGGCTCGCCACAGTCCCTGCTACTCTCTCTTGTTCTGGAATACAAGGCTGGGAGCCAAATTTTTAAATAAAATAGGAGATGAATTAGTGCTTATACTCACCTTGCTTCATTCATTTATTGTGCCTGCCAATTTCTGTAGGCATTTGAGTTTAAAAGCTCTGCTCTAGTCCATTCTCCTCATTTAGAGAAGAGCAACTAGGTTAGGGTGGTAAAGTAACTTACAAAACTCATTCCATTAAAAATAAGATGTTCGTGGGGCACCTGGGCAGCTCAGTCAGTTAAGCATCTGACTTCAGCTCAGGTCATGATCTCACAGCTTGTGGGTTCAAGCCCTGCGTCAGGCTCTGTGCTGGCAGCTCGGAGCCTGAAGCCTGCTTCAGATTATGTGTCTCCCTCTCTCTCTCTGCCTCCCCTGCTCACACACACTCTCTCTCTCAAAAAATAAATAGTAAAAAAAAAAATTTTAAATAAATAAGATGTTCGTATATAGGGATTATAGTCTAATGACAACTGGAGAGTATGTACAACTAAATTTAGTCTGTGTGCATTCAATGCCAAAATCAGTGGATCAAGGTTAAAATTCCAATCACTTTATTTACACAGTGCCCTCCTCCCCAAAATACAAGATTCTCAGTTTTTGGAATAAATATACTGCCTATGTTGGCTTAGTATACAGTCTTAAAGTGCCCAAATTTATCTCCAGGGCATGTTTTATTGACAAGACATACAAAATGCTATCTATATACATGCAAATACTTCTAAAAATGAGACTTTATTTTAAAAAATAGAGGGGTGCCTGGGTGACTCAGTTGGTTGAGCATTTCACTTCAGCTCAGATCACGATCTCACAGTCCTTGAGTTTGAGCTCCACGTCAGGCTCTGTGCTGACAGCTCAGAGCTTGGAGCCTGCTTCAGATTCTGTGTCTCCCTCTCTCTATGCCCCTGCCCTGCTCACATTCTCTCTCGCTCGCTCGCTCTCTCTCTCTCAAAAACGAAATTAAAACATTAAATTTTTTTTAAAAATAGAGCAGAGGTAAATATGTCTAAAAAAAATTCCTCTTCAGAAAATTTAACTGATGTATTGGAAGGAAAATTACAAATTTGTTGAGTGATCACTTTTGCTTAGGTACTTTGCAAGTATCACCCCACTTAACCCTCCCAGGAGCCCAAGATAGGTGGGTATTCTTACTACCGCTTTACAAGGAAAGGTACATCCAGAGGCATTCAATAAGTTGAAGATGACCTGGCTTTTCGATCAGGCACCACACCCAGATTCAAGCTCTGATGAGCACGTTGACAGTGTGTTCCAGAAAGAAGGGAATGTGGCTGTCCATGCACACGGACAGATCTCACTGACATTTGTGTCCAAGCCAGTCCATCGCCAAAGCCTACCAAGTGCTATGTACAAGGACGTTCACACATACCATAATCTGAACAACTCTAACATACAAAACTAATTCCTTTAGGCAAGTTCTTGAACAAAGTTAAGAAAGCCTTGGTTTGTTCTGTTACATATAGTCAGTGACCCCTAGGCAGGTGTTTACTAATGGAACTAGCAAAATCTCTTTTCTAAATAAAACTTCTTCTTAGATATGTTATAAAAATTAGTAGTCAAGGATTTGGCTGAATATCCAAGCCAAAAGCATGTTTGTTAATGAATAAGAATAATAACTAAAATTAAAATAAAAAGTAATTCAAGAACAAGAGCTTTTGAAGAATCAGGAATTTGATTAAAAATTCACTTGCTTTTTTTCTATAATGAAACAGCCCCTTAACCACAAAACAGCTTTTATAATAATGCAGAAGAGTAGGGCTCCAAGTAAAACACTCCCCCTCCATTTTAATCATGGCTATTATTTTTGAAAATGAAAATGACTGAGGTCATTGTAATCTATTTTAGGGTTTGCACGAGTTGGTGGTATTTTTTTTCTTGGCTCTGAGCTCTCCATGTTCCCAACTAACTCTTCTGGGTTTTACTATGCACCCTTTCAAATCCAATTCTTTTTTAAAATGTTGTACTTTATACACATAAATTAGAGTGAATTCCACTTTCTTTCCTAACAACTCCAGATGGTGTCCACACTTTCAGGAGGAATAGAACTTGCCTTTTTTTTTTTTTAATAAAGCATGTACTTCCTAGAACAAGTATGTTCCTATCTGCATTAAAATGCAGTGGCTGTTCAAATGCTGAGAGATTAGTAAAAACATAGGATTCACGGAGTCCTTTTCAAAATCAAACTGAAATATGAGGAAAGCATTTGTGTATCTACCCTTTCCAACTTATAAAGACAGACACACATGAAGAAAAAATGCCCAGAAACAAAACAGCACCTGGGCAGAGTTCTACAACTACCAAAACCTAAGGACAGAGGGAGTCTACAGGAAGCCCTTAGGACACACCAGTGAGGCTGTCTGTCTCCAAACCCAGCAGACAAAATTATCAAATATCTAAAGACACTACAGTTACACATTCAGGCCTTCCTTTCGATGTGATTAATATGTCACTGACTTTCTTAGCTTTATTTTTTACTATAATTCGCTATGACGGCACACAGAACAACACAAAATCCATCTAAATAGTGCCTACCAGCCACAAGTGAGACACCATCCTTACAAAACATACATACCAGTGAAGGTCTGCCTATTAAAATGCCTTAAGCTCTGTTTGTTTGTTTATTTTTCAGAAAATCAACTTGGAAGCCCGATGTAATAAGATGCCGGAGCTTTTATGAAAGAGGTGAAATAATTTTAAACACAGACACACAATGAGTTTATTTATTTAGAAACTTGTTAAATAGAGTCTGGGAATTCAAATATTCAATGTTGACATTGTACAGAACTGGCCAGGAGCCAGAACCCAGTCTCCAGAGGGACCCATTGGACAAGGAATTCAGGCCTTTCTCTCCTCCCACTTGAGCTAAATAGGTAGAGGCCATTAGTTATACCCACAGCAATATCTGAACTGCACTCAAATAAGCTGCCCTCGCCAGGGCACTTCAAAGGAGGGCAAGTGTGTTTAGCTTTTTAGTGCTGAACTAGAGCGATATGTCACACTTTTGAAAGAGTTTTGTAAACAGTTTCTTCCTTATGTAGAAACACCTCTGAAGTTTCTTGTATGGCATGTAAGCAAGGGCAATTCACAAGGATTATACTTCTGTTCATTTGCTGGGGGAAAATATAGTATCAATCTGTGTGCAAACGGGGAATCTGGAGGTAGAGGAACGCTGCTTCTATCTGCCTTTCTCCCCCTCTCGTTTTCCGCCCCTCGCGTTTGTCTCCTTTTTATCCCCTTCCTCAAACTTGCTCTCACTACACAGCCAATTTCTTTGAATATTCTCTAGTAAAGTTGGAAGGCCAGAAGAGTGGGAAGGGGGAAATCTAATTTTAGAAAAAGGACCAGTGGCAAAGGGGTGGGGAGGGAACTAATGATTCATACTGGGCAGACCCCACAGACCTTTTGAGAAAGCAGTGGCTTCCAGCCAAGGAAGGGTTAACCACCACTCCAGAAAAATGTGCCTGGCATTATTATAGTGTGACTGTCTCCTCCGCCTCGTCTCTCCGCCCCCCTCCCCAGCCCCAGTTCTCCCCAGCCCCTCTCTACCTTACCCAGGAGAGTATGAAGGTGTGCCTGCCCATCCTCACTTGAGTGTTCCTTAACCTCAGACGTGCATGTGTGTGTGTGTGTGTGTGTGTGTGTGTGTGTGTGTGAGAGAGAGAGAGAGAGAGAGAGAGAGAGAGAGAGAAAGAGAGAGAGAAGTGTGCGCGTATGCATGTGTTGTGCACCATCGGAGCAAACCAAGCTCGAGGGAAGTAGAGCGCCAGGCACGCAGCACTTCTGAGGCTGGAGAGGGAAGAGTTCTGGCCTAAGCTTGGGAGGCAGGATCTGAGCTGATGGAGGCGGGAGGTGTGAGAGTCCTCCCTGGGTGAGCAGGGCCAGGCCCCAGGTTCCTCCCCAGCTCCGCCTCCCAGTCCTCAACGGAGCCCACTTCCACCGCCTTGTGACAATTGGGAGATGAGGGGCGGGAGGCTGCACCCAGCTCTCGGGACTGGGGCTCTTCGAGGGGCTGAGTGCCTCCGGAACAGGGCTGAGAGCCACTGGCCAGAAGGTGACAAGTCAAGTTTCTCCACTTCAGGGCCAGCTTCCAGCAGAGGCAAAACGGAGGAGGTGCAGGGAGAGAGGGGACCGCGCTAGACGTGCAGAGGACAAGTCAGCTGTCCTTCGCCCTCTTTTGCCCTCCGTGCCCTGGAGTCTCCATCCTTGTCCTTCCTACCCCAGGCCATGTCTGAAGCGATAACCGGCCCCGACTTACAAAAATGAAACAAAATAAACTCCCAAACGACAAGATGTTGTTCAAAGGGAAACGGCTTAAGAGTTAGTACCTTCCACTTTACATAAAAAAAGAAGAAAGCAAAAATTTCATAGAATGACGTGTTCATTTCTATTCGATAAGCGTCCTACGTGTTGAACGTCTGTCGGTAGAGGAGGCCCAGCCCCGGGTAGTAGGGAGAGGCCTCGGCTTAGAAAGCCCGAGAGCTGGGCTACCCCGCAAAGACGCGCTCACGCACACTTCCACACACACTCACGTGCACAGCGTCCCCCAGACCTGCGACTTCTCAGCCCCCACAAATAAAAACCTGAAAAAGGAGTCTTTCTCCCCAGCCTTCCTGCCTCAGCAGCTAATGAACCATACCCTTCCACAGTGTTTAGGATGGGGTGGCGAGGGGGATGAAAAGCGTTATTAACCTTCTCCTAAACATAGATTTTTTTTTTTTCGCGAAACACATCGAAATGCTGCAGGAAGACTGCGCTCCAAGTGCCAAATGCAATAAAGAAGTCCTAAGCCAGGATAATGGTCAAGTAATGGCAAATAAACCGCCTTCCTAGAAGGGGCCTCTGCCTCCATCGGGCGAGCATTTTTCCTCCTCAAAAGCAGTCTGAAATAAACAAGTAAAATATGGTTTTTAAACAGAGCTCTGCATTTCGATTTTTTTTTTTTTTTGAGAGGGCAGAGAAACACAAATAGGTGGGGTTAAAGGAGAGCAGGCTGGAACCTGGGCAGGTTTCTTTTGTTATCTTACCTATTGGGGGGCTAAGGTGAGGAGTTTAAGCACGTGAGGGAGGGTCGTCATCTACCTTACCTATTTAAGAGCCTCTTTTTAAACAGAGATCAAGTGTTCAAGTAACAAGTGCCCCCCTCTCCGGGGTCTTGCTAATCGCATCGCCTTCTGGGTCTTTATGAGACTTCTGGGGGGCTGGTAGCTAAGGGGGGTTACATGTTGCAACTCGTTCATTGCTGTGATTGAAACCCTGCTGGGTGTCACTGTAGGGAAGTGGGGTGGGGGGTTGCTTCAGCGTTTTGGCTCTAGACAAGCTGGGCAGACCCAACCTGACTTCTTTCCCATCTCCAGGAGAAAAAAAGTTACAACTGGCAATTCTGGCACCCCCCAGGTGCTATCCTAGCTGCCCAAAAAAAAAACCACTGGGAAGCCTCCCCGCGCTTGCCAGAGTTTGCTTGGCTTTTAGTTTTCTTTTCTTAAAGATGGGAATAAAAGCCAAGGGCTTTAGACAGTACAAATGTCAATCTTCTTGCTTTTCCCTTCTTTGTTTTTTTTTTAATTAAACGGTTTATTCCTCCCAAATGATTTGCAACGAATTTATCGTTTTCAACTATTGTGTCAAAAAAAAAAAAAAAGTCCTGTAAGTTGGAAAATGGGTTGTGCATTCATTCTGGGCTTAACTTCAGTGGGTACTTTCAGGGTCCATGGGATACTGTACTGTAGCCAAGACCAGGACAGGACTTGGCCACCAAAGAAATTTACAAAAGACAAAAAGAATAACAAGCAATCCAGAAAACTACTGTTCCTATCATTTGTTTCCATCGCGATGTTTACTTTGCATAAAAAAGCAAAAAAGTATGTTTTTTAAAGTAGGCTGGTCACACTGCCTCCTCCTAACCTAGAAAAAGAAAGAAACGGGTGCAGACAGGGCAGCAAAGTTTTCGTTGGACTGCCCGGCAAGGGGTCACTGACTATCTCTGCCACTAGCAAGGAAATTCACGCACTGCGGCGGGGGAAGGAAATAGCGCTTTAAAATTAAAAAAAAAAATCCCTAGTTTGATATGATTTCCTTTATTGCCCAGATTGTAACTGAAGAATTGCATAAAGCAGCGCTTCTGCCTGCCCTGGAAGGCTGCGCGGTGGCCACAGCTGGAGCAGCGCGAGCGGGAGCCCGAGGGTCAGCAAGGGAAGTTTGTAAGAGTTCCTATCTAGTTATCAGGCGGCGGCGGCGGCGGCGGCGGCGGCGTCATCCTTAGAGACCCAAGAGACAAAATGAATAGGTCTCCCACGGGATGAATGACAAGTCTCATCAGATCGAAAAGCGAGGTTCGGTTTCTGGATGTTGAGCCGGTTGTGCGTGCAGGCATGTGTTAGTAGGGCAGCGTATAGCTTGGCAATTAAAATAGTTGAAAAAGTTGCTCAAGAAAATTCGAAGGGTTTTGTGTTCTGCTTTCACTTCGGCGGACACCGGGCAATGAGGCGCAACGCATTCGGCATTCATTTCACAGTTTAGGCATGGTTGAAATAGGTTCTCCACGCCCCCCCCTCAAAACCGTTCTCGCCCCCCGCCCAACCCAACCCCCTCCAATCTCCCTGCCCCCCCCCTCTCTCTCTCTCTCTCTCACACACACACACACACACACACACACACACACTCCAAACCTTTAGCTGGAATTCAAGCCCCCAGGCCTCCAAGCATATGTACATTTAATTCCTCCACAGATGAAAATAAAGACATCGGCCTCATTTAAAAACGAACAGAAAAAAAAAAAAACAGGACTTCTACTGGCGCTCTTTGACAGTGTCGCAGCTAAGTGAAATGAACAATATCCAAAAAAGAAACTGATGTACTGATGACCCAAGAGTCCTGTATTTAGGTTGATTCCAGAGACCAGGGTGAAAGGAAACGTATTGGTAAGTGAAGGAGTGCTTGAGTGAGGACTGGACGAAGCACTGGAAAGGCGCCGACGATGACACCATCTCGCTGGGCTAGACCTTGGACTCCCACTGCCAAAGAAACCCAGCCCGCAGAGGTGCCGCTGCCTTAAGGCGCGGCTGCTGCGGGGCCCTGGGAGGTTGGATGTCGCGGGGGCGTACTTGCTTTTAATATGCGAGCGAGGAGAGGGCGGGGAGATTGGGGGTTTTCCTGGGGAGAAGCATCCTACCCACCCCCGTCTCCCTTTTCTCCGGTCCACAAGCAAAACAATTAGTTGTTTTCGGCGAGTGGGAGAGCGGCCTGTCCCCTCCCGAGGCTGCTCCGGCCTCCCGAGCTGACACCTCGGGGAAGAGGGCTTTGGACTGCTAGGGTTTGCTCCGGGTCTCAGAACCTCAGAGTCCCCGTCGACTTGCGGTTGAAGCTTTTGGACAAATCCACTCCTAACGCCTAGAGTCCCGATCGAAGCTGCCGCCTTTCCGGACAGTGTCGGCTCACAGGACAATTCCAGGCGAAGTCCCCTAACACTTCTGCGAGAAGAGTGGGGGATGGGGGCTCTGCCGCCCCTGCACTGAACCCAATCTCCCTGGTCCCGCGTGACCAAGGCCGCTCCACGCCGGGCAGGCAGGGGGCGCCGGGGAGGGTTAGTGACCCGAGACCCCGGCTGCATCCAGAAATAGAGCGAGAGGCTCTGCGGCGCGCTCTCAGCGGCCTGAGGTCCCGGCAGCCTGCCCCCTGGGGGTCACTCGGCGCCCGGCCAGCCGGGAACTCGCTAGCGGGAGCAGGCCCTTTCGGCCCCCCTCTCCTCGCCGGCTGTCGCCGCAGGCTGCGCTCCCGGCACTCCTCACCCTCCACGCGCTCGCGGGGCCTGGCCTCTCCTCACCTGCCGCCGGCTCCGCGGAGGCGGTAGCGCCGCACTGCCTGTGCCCCACCCCCACCCCCACCACACACACTGCGACTACAAGCCCTGCTCTGGTCACCCCGCTCCCCACCCCGGTCGGCCCGCCGCGCGGCGCACGCCGGAGAGCACCGCCGAGCGCACAGCGCCCACTACCGCAACCGCAGCTCGGCGCAGCCCGGCGCAGCCCGCCAGCCCGCGCAACTTCCAGCGGCCGCCTCGCAACTTTTCCTAACTCCACCACTGTTGCCCGCCGCAGCCGCCACAGTGGCTCCCTCCGAGCCTGCTACCCACCCCAAACCCCAGAAACAAACCGAGGCTCGAAAAAGCTCCCATCCCCAGACCGCCCCCCCATCCCCCGCTCCCCCTCCCATACCCGGGACTAGCTGGTTGGCCAGAGGCAACTCTCCTCCGCCTGGGGGGAAGGGGAGGGGAGGGGGAGACTCTCTGGTCTCCTCTCCCCCCCAACCCCACCCCACCCCTTCCCGCTCGCTCTCGCGCGCTCTTCTCCCTCCCACCCGGGTCTTGGCTGCCCCCACCCCCACCCCCACCCCGGGGTTGCCACAGCTGGTCGGTGCACGGGGCTAAGGGCTGCCCCGGCTCCTCAGGCGCCCAAACCAAGA
>NC_043704.1:94832456-94995617 GCF_006229205.1 Suricata suricatta | reverse complement strand
CTGCGCGCTCCCTCCCCGAGCGCTGGAGACAGATATGCAAGATGGCAGAGGAGGGGGAAAGCCAATAGAAAAGGGATATTGCACCTACTTGTGGCCAGTTTCCTTGCCCTGCCTTTGGATCTCATGCTGTGCCCAGTCCTGCAGCCGCTGGTGTGTGGTTGGGGTTTTTTTTTCTTGGATCTTTTCCTTCTTTTGCTCTCCCTCTCGCTCCCTCCCTCGCTCCTCTCTCTCTCTCTCTCTCTCTCTCTCTCCCTCTCTCTCTCTCTCTCTCTAACACACACACACACACACACACACTTACACACACTCACTCTGTCTTTCCCTCTTTCACTCTCTCTCCCTCCCTCTCTCCCTTTCTCTCAATCCACACTCGCTATCTCTCCAGCATTGTCAGTTCGGACACCTTCGCACATGCGCGCTAGACGCCCCTCCAACATCTCAGCGCCGCCAAAAAAAGTTTGGAGCGATTTATCACTTTGATTTGGAGATCTTGTCAGATGGCAATCGCCGAGGAGGCGGAGAAAGGGAGCCGCGGGGAGGGCGGCGGGGGGCGGGGAGCGAGCACTGGGAGCCGGAGGGGAGCAGACACCTCGCCCCCAAAAAAGGCGGGGGGCGGGGGGAGTAAAAAGACTAGGGCAAAGGATTGAGTTCGTGTTGCAATCACCTATAAGCCTGTATGATTATTATTATTGTTTTTCCCACCATAAATTGCAGGAAATTTTCTATACCATCCACGGAGAAAGCAAGAAATGAGGCTTTTAAAACCTCTTCCATATTAAAGAACTAAAAGGACAGGACTCTTAAATGATCCCGGAGAAAGTGAGAATCATCCTGAACTTCAGGAAATCTGCTGCTGCCGCTCCTACTGCTACTGAAGCTATTTCAGCTTGTGCTTTCGGAGTTGAAAGTAGAATATGTAACTGTTTTCTTTCTCGATGTTAAGTATAGTATCAAGGCTTGCTGCTATTCTTGGAACATTGCAGTGGTCTATCCCAACCAAGTAGTAATGATCACCTTTGATTCCCAGGTCCGGGCAGACTCGGGTATTTAACATCCCAGACCTCCTGCTTCCCTGAGGTCGGCTGTCACCTTCCGGCCTCCCCCACGCTGCCCCCATCTCCTGTTGCTGCAGCTCTGCCTGCCTGCCATTTTCACTCACTCGCTTAAACCCACAACCTTTGGGGTCATAAGAAAGGGGGATTCCTTTCTCACCCTTAAAAAATAAATTCTTGGAACTTGTTTTAATTACAGGATTTACCAATGAAGTTGGCACATAGAAATGGGGAAATCCTAAAGGGGCCAGCTGTGTTCAAGGTATGAATCAATCTCAACTACGTATAGATTTTCTCTTGGTACAACCGCCTTGCATTAAACAGTTTTGTTCAATACCTTCCATGAGCTATTTATGTCCCCATTAATATCTGTTGCAAATCCTGCCAGACACCGTAAAAGAAAATTACAATCTTTTCAGTCTCTGTGCTTCAACAGTACATCCTTGACAGTCCAGTGAGAGGAGAAGAAAAAGAAAAGCAAGTCCTGGGCAGTTCAGGAACGGCAGGGGAGGGGAAGAGAGATCACTGAAAATACCCTCTTGTGCCAGTTGTCATTTGTTGTCAAAACTAGCACTGGGGGTATGAGCAAATACCAAGGCTCGACCCTAAGAGGCATTCATCAATGGCTCACAAAATATCTCTGTTTGAGGAAAGCAAAATTCAAAAGATCACCCTGGCTAAGGATACGCACCATTTCTTTCTTCAGAGTTGTGTAATTCTGGGAGCATGTAGCTGTAAGATAGAGGTCCATGGAGAACCAAGCAAGTAAAGGTCCCAAGAGAGACAGATGTGTAATGTCAAAATGTAAGGAAAAGATAAAGGGAGCAAAGGAAGGAATTGCACAGAGCAGGAGTAAAACAACTTCTAAAAGAGAAGGTTCTGGTAAGTACCAGATGGGCACAGGAGAACTCTGTCATTCCCTCTGGACTGCAGAGGCAAGTGGGTTTTGTTTTTGTTTTTGTTTTTGTTTTTGTCTTTCCAGTCCTGCTACAATTCCTGTGGCTCTATGGTGTACTTCTACACAGCAGAGGTAGGTGCAAAAGCACCAGGCTTTGGGTTCCCAGAGGTCTGTGAGTGTGAGTTCACTGGCTCCTCTCAGTTTAGATGCCTTCCCTCAGATGAAATGTAAGTGTCCTCAGAAGAAAAGGAGAAGTTGGGGTTGAGAACCACCAGAAAGGTAATAGAATCTCTAGGGAGAGAAACACTAGCCTGGCCATCAAGATGTTCACAGAAGCTGCTTCTGATCAGTTTAAGGACTCCCTGGGGACCCTCACCTAGGCCAAAGGACGGAACGACAGCACGGGGGAATCAGGCCCCTCCCATCTGTCAGAACCTCCAGGGCCTCTTCCCGTAGGAGGGGAGAAGGAGACCCCTAGGGAAGAAGAGCGCCCTGCACAGTAGGAGGCTCAGCCTTGGACTTTTCAATTCACCTCCTCTGCGCGGGAAGCTTAAAAAAATAATAAAAGGAGTTACTATTCCCACCCCCCTCCTCCACTGCTCTCATTAATTCCTTTCATCTCATACCCAGGGGGTCTATATCCCGGTCCACTAACGCAGAGGAGGTTAAGA
The DNA here is from genome assembly GCF_006229205.1 of Suricata suricatta. Lineage (NCBI taxonomy): Eukaryota > Metazoa > Chordata > Mammalia > Carnivora > Herpestidae > Suricata > Suricata suricatta. Next base: position 94,992,996 of record NC_043704.1, on the reverse strand, counting down.
GGAGTGCCAGAGAATTTTCTAGGAGACGAAGGTATCATGGAATCAAACCCAAGATTAAGTAAAAAACCCACCTGTGAAGCTGCGGTGATTGTTTCTTCTGAGAAATTTTAAACCACGTGGCGAGCTAGGGGTGGGGTGGGGGCTGTGAAGGGAACTGAATAGGATATGAAGGACTCAAGAAAATCAAATCTGAGTACCCTAACTTAGAGATCCGTAAACTTTTCTAGACGGTGAAGGGCGAGGGGATGGAGCGTCGCTGGAACACCCTCCCCTACTGTTTTTTAAAGTCCTTGGGGTCGGGCCGCCTCCGCGAATGCCAGCTCTTTCCAAGAGTTTCGGGATCCGAGCAAATCCAACCTCTTCCAACTGAAATAATAAACACAAACTCCTCTGTCCCCAAGGGCCAAAGCATTGTGACTAGACAAGGCATCATTCTTTTTGTTGTTTTTGTTAGTGAAGTATTCGCAACATCATCACTTTTATTTTCAAACCTGAAAGCTGGGTTTCTTTTCTTTTTTTCTTCCTTTCTCTCTCTCTCTCTCCCTCTTTCTTCCTCATTTGCTTCCTGCCCTATGCGAGTGTTAATGAAAAAGCCAAGTTGCTAGTTCAAGTGTGTTTAACCTGATGGAGCAAACGTCCAGCAGCCGCGGACGGCGCTAGCCGCCTGCAGCGCGGCTTGCCTGAGCGTGTCGACCTGGGCGGGTTCCCACTTCCAACCAAGTACGTGAACCCCGTCAATTCCACCTGTCCCGAGTCTCAGCCGTGAGACCCGAGCAGGTGGCGTTCTGGTCAGCGGCCCCACGGATTCCCGAAACCCTCTGACGGGACGTCCAAGCTGTCGCTCGCCCAAGAAAAAAGAGGCCTCCTACAAGTTGGCCGAGCTACCCTTGCTGCCCGATTCCCCACCAGCCACCTTTTTCTCTTCTCCTGAAATTCGTTTCCTTGAGGGGCATGAGTACCAACGTTCTCTTGCATTTTCTCCAACGGAAGCGGGAATCCTGGAAACTGTGCCTCCTTGGAAAGTCGATGAGCTTATGGACTGTTTGGATTTGCTTGTTTTATCACTGTCATATTCTGTGTCCGGGGGTTTTGTTGTGGGGTTTGTTGTTTGGGTTTCTTATTTTAGTTTTGTTAAAGAGAAGCAGAGATGAAGATGGGACTTGAAAGGAAGAGGGGTCATTGAAGAGGACAAGAGAAGTATACCCTTTAATAAATGCTAGAAACGGCAAAAAACTGATTTTCAACACATTGCATGCAACAGGAACTTTTCCTTTTCTCAAATTATAATTGAACCAGCCCCACAGTATCTTTAGAAGAAAGTTTGAATTCTTTATGGAGGTATTTCTTGGCCTATTGTCTTTGTGCAGTGAACTTTACATCTTGCTATTCAACCTATATTCTCCTAGCTACCAGCAAGATTAATTTAATCATTGTAATGCAATTATTAATACTGTTTACCCAACGCTGGGTTTCAGGTTGGCTGTTAAGAAATTAAACTCTCGCTGGGTGACCAGAGCTAGGCAGGGGTTTCTTCATGTTGAAAGGAAACAGTCCTCTTTATTTAGTCTCAGAGCTCTAGCTTTCGGCCACGGGCTCAATTAGCCAAAATGGAAACAATTTTCATTCATTGCAATAACTCACTGTTCTGGAGATCGCTTTCAAAATATACACTTTATTATTATACGCTGACCTCGGTGGCGTGGAGTGGCAATAAAAGAAAGAGGCAGGGAGATCTATCTAGCCCCCTTGGGCTATAATTATTAGAAATTAATTGGGTTCAGGACCCTGGGTAGTCTAGCTAAATTAATAGCTTGTCTAGTGGTTTAAATCCGAATTTTTAGTCCACGGGAGAAAGAGGGAGTCACAGACATGAAATGCAGACCCAAGGGACGCCCGAGTTTACTTGCAAGACACTCATCTATTAAATAGTGTCTAGAATACATTTGAGTTGGGGAGAAGGGGTCGGAGTAGGAGGGGCGGAGGCCAGAAGAAAGAAAGGAGCAAGATGGGGAAGGCGACTGCGAGTGAGCTAAAAGGTCTCGAGTTGATTTTATTCGATTTTTCTTGTCTGCATTGTTTTCGGGAGGGGTTGCATTTAGGGGTTAAAATAAAAAATAAAGATCCCGTGTACTCGGAGCTGTCGTGCTGGAGTAAAAGTGAAAAGGGAGCCTTAGGCAAAAGGAAATTACTGCGAGCCCGCGTGACCTTTCAGGGAGGTAATCAATCAAGTGATCAACAGGGATATTTATCATCGCTATATAGGACTACTTCGCCCTGCACGGGCGGGGGTGGGGAGGCGAGAGGAGGGTGGAACACGCGCGTGCGCGCGTACACACACACACACACACACACACACACACACACACACACACAAAAGTTTGGACAAACCCGATAAGCCTCGAGACAAAACACGTAGGCTTTAATAAATGTTAAGACTGTCCGTTTAGTCTGACATTCTTGGAGAGACACACACTCATACACATACGCAAGGGGAAATGCGCACATCCACGCAGCAGTGGCTGCGGGAAGGTGTTAACTTTAAACTGCACTGCGCTTTGCCCTGAAAGGGAAGCTCGCGGTGAAATGCTTGCTTCTGGCACCAGCAAGAAGAGACAGTGGGGCTGAGGCCAAGAAGGAGAAGGGACAGCATGACTTCCGCGACCAGTCGTGGAAGGGGTGCCGCCTGCCGCAGGGGGCTCAGGGCAGCGTTGGTGGCCCTCTCTGAGATGCACGGATATCGGGGTCCGAGGCCCCGACGCAGCCTCCTCTTCGTGCGAAATCCTCGCCCTGCCCCAGCGGCGCAGCTGGAGAAAGGCGCGCTCCGAGCAAGCCAGCTCCTGCGAGCACGCGCGGCGAGGGTTGGGCGGCGGTGCGTTTTCTGCCCGGTTACCTCTGTACCTTGTAAAACTTGCCGTTTTGTAAATTGCGTTTTTCGGCCCCGGATTTCTTAGCAAATCGTAAGGTTTTACAATCCTGCTGCAACCCTCTGCTCGTTCAACAGCCCCCCCACCCCCAACTTCAGAAGTGCCTATAAGGGAAGGTGGGACAGGGTGGCAGGCTTTTTTAATAATAATGATAATGATATTATACAGTCGACTTAAAATCTAGGTCCCCGAGGCCCTCGCCCAGCTCGGGGATTATAATCAGCAGTTCTTTCGAGACGAGGTCGGGTTGATTACTGGCCCTCGGGGCAGGAACTATTTCCCAACAGGTTTATGAAACGCAGGTTGGGGTGATGCGCGCCGCCTCCCAGGTAGCGAGCCGCCGCTCCCGCGGTGTGGGAATGTGGGGCCGCGCCAGGGCCGTGCCAGTTGGCACCAGATGCGAAGCTCGCGCTCCCCCGCCGGTGGCTCCGGCTGCCCTCTGCGGGCTCGGAAAGGCCTCCTCCCGCACAGCCTAGTCTGCGGCGCCCCCGCCTGGCTTCCCCGGCCGCTGCAGCTCCGGGTGCGCCCGCTGCCTAGGGCTCCAGCTGTGCACAGTAGCTGCCTGGGTGTGGGGGTGGGAAACAGCTGGAGCGCCCCGGGGAAGCGCCGGTTGGGGTGGAAAGGAACCCAGCGACGAGGATTATGAGGCGATCAACTCCCAGAGTTGCTCCTGGCTTAGGATCAGGAGGAGCAGCTTCGCGGGGTACAAGTCTTTGCTCGTGGGAACAGAAGCTCTGGAGAGAAACCAGACTGCTGGTATGCGATACCGGGGGAAGTTTGGACCTCCCTGAGCCCCTTCTACCGATCAAATAATAACCTAGAAAAGTGCTTCTCAGAGTTAAATGTGCATATGCATCCCTTGGGGATCTTACTGAAATGCGAATTCAGATTCAGTTAAGTCTGGAGTGAGACCCCAAGCAGTCTGCGTTTCTAAGACTGCTGGGTGAGGTGGATGCTTCTCCTCCAAGTGTAGCTCACAGATCTGCAACATCAAGCATTACCTGGACTTTATTAGAAGCACAGAATCTCAGTTCCTAATCCAAACCTACTAAAGCAAAATTGGCATTTTAACTAGAGATTCAGTTGAACGTGGAAGGATGTGCCTGGCCAGGCTTTTTTCCTTCTGTCTTAGATCAGGACGCCTCCATGAGCCTCTTTTCACATCCTGCTGTCTACTTTGGTGGTATGAGTGGATGGAGTCGATGAACCTATCCCTTCAAAAGCTACAACTCCTCTACCCCCTCACAGAAACTCTTGCCCTCTTCATCAGTTGACTGTTGGACTCAAGACAAGCCAATCAGTGACACTTTCATGGATTCTGGTCATCGCCCAGAATGACACATACCTCCACTTCCTTCTCACCCCCACCTAAGTATTTTGCTGTCAACTCTGAAATTTATCTCCCCCTCCTTACATTAGAGTTCTGTTTCTACTTCTTCCTTCCCCTCTCACCCATAGGCTTCTTGAAGGAGACCATGCCTTATATTCTCCAAGTTTTGTTTTTTTCAGTGCAGCAGGAAAATGGTCATTCCTTCCTCAATGGGATTAACATCTCAAAATGTTTTGTGAACTATAAAGCTAAAGTAACTGTTACCTCTTTTTCTTACCCATAATCCCCCTCCCATAGGCTAGCACACTGTTTTATATCACTAAGTACCCAGTATGAGGTTGTCTCTCTGAAAGGTTCCTGAACTCAGTCACATACCTAATATATTGAACCTAGAACACAGCCACGTTTAAAGCTTTTTGTATGAACACTTAAGTTCTCGTTTTCTCTTCCATAAAATTCTCTAGAGAAGATGTTCTTACTCTGGGATAGAAAGAATTCACGGGTCTGGGTGACACCTGCGTATTCTAGTTTCATTACTCAGAGAGGTGGTTCTGGGGCCTGGAAGCTGTCAGCATTCTAAGTGGTCACTAGCTACAAATTGGGATCTTCAAAAATTAAAAACTAGCTTTTGTAAATACAATTAAGTAAGCCCTTTGGGGGGACTACAAAGAACGACAAATACCATCAAAGATTCTGGAACTCTTCTGGAAGCCATGGTTGCCAGTGTCAGGAAAAGATAGGAGTATTTAGATTTCAGAGCCATTACACATTAAGTTCTGGAATAGCAAGATAAAGTTTGGAGGTTTAAATCCCAATTCTACTGGGGCGCCTGTGTGGCTCAGTTGGTTAAGTGTCTGACTCTTGGTTTCAGCTCAAGTCATGATCTCATGGGTTGTGGGTTCGAGTCCTACATCAGGCTCTTCACTGACAGATGCAGAGCCTGCTTGGGATTCTCTGTCTCCCTCTCTCTCTGGCCCTTCCCTGCTTTCTCTCTCTTTCTCTCTCTCTCCATCTCTCTTTCTCTCTCAAAAATAAATAAATAAACATTTTTTTTAATCAATAAATCCCAGTTCTACCTTTTACCACCTGTGTAATCTTAGGCAAATTGCCAAATGTCTCTGAGTCCGCATTTTCTCCTCTGTATGATGCCTTTTCCACTCCAATCTATAATGACATACTTTTTCTTTGCTCAGTAAATGGTTCCCTCAAATTGCTGAAGCCTGGGGCATTTGGTGTATATAAAACTTGCTGGGGCAACTAAGTCTTAACACTGCAGTTTGACTAGGCACCAGTGTGTGTGTGTGCGTGTGTGCGTGTGTGTGTGTGTGTGTGTGTGTGGTGTGTGTGTGTGCGTGTGGTGTGTGTGTGTGGTGTGTGTGTGTGTGGTGTGTGTGTGTGTGTGGTGTGTGTGTGGTGTGTGGTGTGTGTGTGTGTGTGGTGTGTGTGTGTGTGTGTGTGTGTGTGTGTGGTGTGTGTGGGCGCGCGGGCGCGCACGGTTGGATTTTAGCTACATATTCTCAAGGACTATTGTGTACTTGTTCCTACTGCCACGATGAATTGGGCTTATACTCAGTTCATCCCATACAAGCAGTGTCCTGACCATCTCTCTCTCAGACGAGGAAACAGGACCTAGGCCACATGATTAGGGCCACTGAGACTCACTGACAGAGAGACATTGCTGCTCCCCTGGCTGCCTGGTTGCAAACCTTTCTGCATAATACATACAAAGTCATAATTCAAAGCTCGCTAATGTATCTATTTTACCATATTCTCTCCCTGGAAGACGGAAGCCACACAGACAATTCAAAGAGACAGTGGTTTTTAATGGGATTAATAAGCGCCCTTTCTTTTCAAAAATACTTTGTTTACATTTTTTGTTTGCTTAGTGTTTTTAAATTTTGATGTCCACGAATCCAGTTGCTATCCTCACTATCCATACATGAACCTATTGATTGAGTCTAGATCCCTGCCAGGAACTAAAACATCTGTGAAATTTGCAAATGCACCACTGAAAAAGTCTTTACTCAAACAAATGATTGTGGTGGACATAAGAAAATATAGACATCATCAAAGCAAATTAATTTGCTTAATGTACTTTTAAACATATAGATATAGCAGATTTTCCACGTCTTTACAAAGCACTAACTATAGGACCCATGCTGACACAGCTTATAAAGGAGACTCTGCCTTGTAACAAAATCCTCAGCACACTCAGGAACTTAATTCCCTTGACTTGAGTCCACGCAGACCTGGCTACCCTCAAACTCAGCTCTAGCGAAGCCCGTAGCCATGACAGAGTGGGATGCAGGTGTGCCCTGCTTTATGAAAAGCCACATCACAATGTGATTATTCTCTCCATGCTATTTTATTAAATAATGAGTTCCCCTGAGACATTTAAAATATGATTTGACTTACAAAAATTTGATTTATACTCACTTTTCCCAGAAACATACCTATGGAGGTAAAGCTCTATTTTTTTAATGATGATGCATGTCCCTTAGCAAATGTTTTATAAGCAGTCCATTTTCAAAGGTTAAGGTAAGGAAGCATACCACAGTTCTGATACTGAGAAAGGAACAATTTCTGTACGGAGATCAACTGTGCCCGGAAGAAACTGTAGGAATTGATCTGTTGAATTATCTGCTTTGAGAGCTCATGTAGATTTACTAGAAGTCTGATATATGGTAAGATTTGGATTTCAAATGTTTTTAAAAATGCAATGCTGTTGTACTGGGTTTTAACAAAAATATTTTCAAATCAACTTTATAAACACTCTTAAAAAATACTTTTCAAAGCTGAAGAAGAATTTTCCGTTGCATAGAGAAACTGAATAATTCTAAAATTGGACTGGGCTTATGCTCGTTTAGAAATGATAGTCTACAGGCAAAAATATTACCATCCAACTCATATCCAGGTTTTCACTTAGCTAGTTGGCATTGAACTGAAACTCTGAAATTGTATATATTGTACTCATCAGGACACTTGGCATTCTTCTTTTTTTAATTTTTTTAATGTTTATTTATTTTTGAGAGACAGGGTGTGAACAGGAGAGGGGGAGAGAGAGAGGGAGACACAAAATCTGAAGCAGACTCTAGGCTCTGAGCTAGCTGTCAGCACAGACCCTGACTCGGGGCTCGGACCCACGAACCATGAGATCATGACCTGAGCCGAAGCTGGACGTTTAACCAACTGAGCCACCCAGGTGCCCTGGAACCTCCTTTTCCAATCCTCTCTACATGCCACAGTTTCACTAATCTTCCTAAAGCACAGTTCTGAGAATATTTCTCCTACTCAGAATCTTCCAGAGCCTTTTGTTATTTTTCAGGATAAAGCCCCAAATCTTGCCTTTAATTCAAGGGTATTGTGGATAGGGGAAATAGCAAGAGAGGTGGGAAAGCATCAGGTATGACCAAAAGTGTTTAAGAATCTTATTCTGCTTGAGTTAAAAGATTCAAGAAGACGCAATGGGACTTTGCAGATATGATTATGTCAAGGATCTTGAGATAGGTGTATATTCTGGATCATCCAGGTGGACTCAATAGCATCACAAGCCTCTTTATAAGAGAAAGGTAGAACGGGCAGGGTTGGAGAAAGAGATGTGATGAGTAAAGCAAGTTAAAAGATTCAAGATTCAAGAAGATGCTTTATGGGAAACAGGTTTGTAAAGATAAGCTGGGCACATTCTAGAAAGGACTTTAAATGAAAAACAAAATTTTGGGGTTTTATCTTGAAAATAATTGCAAGATCTTGAAAATTCTGAAGAAAGGGATGACATTATCAGAACTGTACCTTAGGAAAATAAAGCCGACAGCGGTGTGCAGCATGGATTACACTTCTTCACATGTTCGGTCTACCCATCTTTTGAGATCCGAGGCAAGCATCACCTCCTCCAGTAAACTGTTGCTATGGTTCTCCCAACTGGAAACAGTCTCTCCTCATCACCAACATACTGCAACTTCTCTACGTGCTGTTTCTGTGTGTATCTCTATAGTGCCTCTTAATAGACTGGAAGTCCCTTGAGGGGTATTTGTATTCAACTCTTCTTGTTCTGCAGTGCTAAAAATACATCTTGCTAACAACTAGTGCCTTTTTCTAAACGTAAGGATTTTGTTTCCCACAATTTTAGAAAATGCTCGACAATTACCTTTTTTATAACTGCCTTACCTCCAGCCTCTCCATTTGTTCTTTCTTTCTGAGTAAGTATATGTTGAATCTTTTTGTGCTATCTTCCATATTTGTCTGCCTCTCTTTCATAAATTCTATCTTTCTATCTTATGCCTTTCATAAATTCTATCTCTGACAGACTTCCCAGATCTATATTCAAGCTCTCTAATTCTCTCTTTAGCTATGTCTAATCAATTAATGTGTTGGGTAATTTTTTCCATCTTTATTATGTTTTTTCATTTTTATAACTTATACTGTTTTTTTAGATGTTTTCATTATCTTTTCACACTGCCTTGTTGTCCTCTTATTTTCAGTTTTAAGGTTAAGTTGTTTTATTTTTATTTTTTTAATGTTTATTTAATTCAGAAAGAGAAAGACCAAGTGTGAGAGAGGGAGACACAGAATCTGAAGCAGGCTCTAGGCTCTGAGCCGTCAGCACAGAGCCCACAATCGAGCTTGAACATAAACTGTGAAGTCATGACCTGAGCCGAAGTCAGATGCTTATCCGACTGAGCCACTCAGGTGCCCTGCAGGTGAAGTTTTTAAACACTTTAAGCATATTTCTTTTATCTGACAATTCTATTATTTGAGGTTGCTGGAGGCCTGTTCCTGCTGTTTGTTGTATCCACTGACCACTGCTCAGATAAATTGTTTTCCCATATTTTAGAATTCTGGATTGTTAGTTCACCTTCAGAAAGATTTTACCTATGGGAATTATGTTTAATATTACTTGAAGATTTATCCTTCCAAAGAGATTTTACATTTGCTTTTATCAGATATCCCAGGAATATCAACTTTTAAATTTTTTTATCAGCCCGGGGATTTCCAAAAGATGGAGGAAGTATAATTAGAACTACAGACACAAGTGATAGTAGGTCTGTTGGAAAGAATGGTCAGGGAAGATGTTTTTCTTTATAACCTAGAAACCAGATGAGATAGAAGCTTTCTTGTTATGTCCTTTTCTGATGAGTTGATGATTTTCTAGACCAGCATTTCACTGATAGTGTAACCCTTTAAAACCCAACTTCATGCAAGGATATCAGTTCTAACTTCCCAACTAATGTTGGACCAGAACTGTATGTACTGATTTTATGAAGGTTTTGAAACATAAGCCCTGAGATCTCAAAGCTATCAGCTTCCCATTCCCAACTACCGGCTGCCAGGATTTGTACTTCCTTTTGTATTCAGTGCCAAGGACTTCCTTTTCTTTCTTTCAGCAACATTTTTAGTTCTAAGCAGAATGCTTCAGTGATTTCAGAAGGGAGGGATTGCAGATTATATAATCCATAAAATCACGAAGATATCTAGACTTAAAAATACTTGTGGTGGTCTGCCATCATGTGAATTTCAGTTTCAATATTTTTTCATGAATTATTTTATTAAAATAAATGTCCAAGTCCCAAAATGGAGAGCCAAATGTCATATATAAGTAGAATCACTAAAACATTAGAACATGGTTCTGCTCAGCCTAAAATCACTCATCTCATTTCCCTTATCTGGCCATCATAATCATGTTTAGCCTTCAAATGTCATCTCAGATTCTGCCCTCTCTCTAATGCTTTCCACAATAATAATGGTAATAATTACAAAACAACTATTTCTCAAGTGATTACTTTGTGCTAAGAACTACACTGATACGTTGCAAATGTTATCTTATTTTTCCAAATAATCCTATGATATTTTTAACCTCATCGTACAGCAAAAGGAACTGATATTTCTAGAGGTTAAGTGACTTACTCAAGGTCACCTATAGTATTGGATTGAACCATATGAAATAACTATTTTTTACTCACACAAATAAGGCATTTTTACATAGCTCAATCTAAGAAATGTTGAGGACGAGATTCAAATTCAGGTCTGACTAATTTATAACTTCATATACTGTCCCCTGGACAACACAGACTCTTTACTGTATTAATTACCCTTTCCTCTAGGCTCTTGGAGCACTTGTATACTCTCTGTCTTGGTTCACTTTCTCTACTTAGCCTTCAGTTAACAACAATGTATGTTCATCTGTCTTCTCCAGTGGATTATAAATTCCTTGAGGGCTGTACCTGAGCTTGGTATCCCTAGCACCTAAGAGAGTACTTACTACATGACAAGACTTCAATTATTTTATTGTTTAAATAAACTAAGCTGAGTTTGTTTATTAGGAAGCATCGGTCAGTATTTATGTGTAGTTGTAGTTAAACTTTTCTCTTTTTCTTGTTTTCTCTTAGTGGAAATTTTAAAATATGGTCCCAAATTTTTGATACTCTTTCCATCAAGAGGGGGTGTCTCTGTCTCCTCTCCATAAATCTACACAAGTTTGTGACTGTTTCAATCAGTAGAAGAGAGCAGAAGTGATGTTACGTGGCTTCCTAAGTGATGTTATGTTGGACCATAAAAACCCACGCAGATTCTGCCTATGCATCTTGGTGTCTTGGAACATTTTCACTTACTGCTCCCAGTTGGGTGCTCTATTTCAGAACTCAGTGGCCACACTGCAAGAAGCCCAATCCACATAGAAAGACCTCGTGTGGGTTCTCTGGCCAACAGTTCCAGCTGTGCCCAGCCCTTGAGTTATCCCGGTCCAGAGGCCAGGCAGGTGAGTGAAAAAGTCCCCATGTGATCCCAGCCCCTGGATTCCTGCTGACTGAGACACCTCCAGGCATTTGAATCTCACCAGCTAAAGTTCCAGATATTGTAGAACAGAGATAAGCCCTCCTTCTCAGTTCTGTCTGAAGCCCTGACCCACATACTCTGTGAACATAATAAAGTGATGATTCCTTTACACCAGTACATTTGGGGTGGTTTGTTTACAGCAGTAAACAACTGGAGCCTTGCCTTCATCCGGCCTGTGGATTAGGAATACCTGCAGCCTGGTCAGTTCTGAACTTCAGAGGTTGGGCTGGTGGTATAAAGGAGCTCCTTTCCCTCAATGATAAGGATCTGGCGGTGGATGGCTGCTCCTATGTCCAGAATCAAAAATGTGCTTCAAGTGGGTTTTGGTTTCTAGACAGATTTTAAGCATTTGGTTCCAAACCTGTGTGTTGAGTCTGTCTGACTGGCCTTCTGTCTTCACTTGGGTCTGAGACCAACCTAGTTGCCTGAGAGCAGTGACCTCCCAACTCATTACTGCTATTCCTCTTTCTTGGGGCTGGACCTGGCCTGTGCCATCCATCATATTAACTCTGAGAAGCTGACCTAACCCAGAAGCCAAACTACTCACTAGAAGCTAAGTCCTGAGGTGGCCTAGAAGCCCTGGTATCCACTCTACTCTCTTGTTGAGGACCACCCAAAGACCAGCCCAGTCCAGGCTGCCAGCCACACTTCACCTTCATGGACCTGAAAGTCTGGACTCAGACCCTTCCTGAGAGGAGATGGGGATAGCTCTATCTTCATTTTCAAGCATCCTCCCCAATATGTCTCTTCTCCTTACCAGAAGTCCTTAGGGAATAGCATGATTAGACCTGTCCTGTGCATTGCAATTAGTCATGCACAGGTCTTCTAACGGCACACTGACAGAGATATGGAGGCAGAGTGAGCAGGAGTCACTAGGAGACAACTGCATGTCCAGACAAGCCCAGAGGCAGAGGCATCCAGAATTCCTGGGGCAGCGGTGCTGGAGTTTCTAGCATCCAGTCCGAAGCATCATGTTGAGAAGCAGGCAAAGACAACCACTGTGTTTTGCTAGGTCAATCTTGTGCTATGGGAGGGCATTTCTTCTAGTTAGGTAAAGGGTCCAAGCCTGGTTCTCCTGTCCTCTCAAAGATATGTAAACATCCTACTATCTTTTAATAAAATGTCTCTGCATATACTAGAGCGAGATATTGTGTGTAAAATTAAGAACAATGAATTTACCATCTTCCAACATCTTGTGATCTTTGAATGATTTTAAAAATCCCGGGCCTATAAACCATGTATTTAATTTTTGTTTGTGGATCCTGACACAGAGCACTATTAATACCAAAGATCTACCTTAAGCCCACTGTAGTAGTAGAAAATTGACAGGTACTATGCAGTAATGTGGAAAACAATCAAGATATGGCATATTCAAATAGTGTTACTTTCACTAAAAGCTGTAATACTTATATTAATGTTAAGTAATGAAAATATCATTATTGATAATGAAAAGTTTTAATGGTTAAAAAATAAATTTGTAATTTACATTAAAAGTTTCATTTTTATCTCCCTCTTAACATTTTTATTTTGGGGGGAATGCTTCATACAGAATATATTTTACAACAATACATATATTGAATATATGAATATTTATTTTGGGAATACATGGTTAAATTATTTTTAACGATTAATCTGCAGATCAAAAAATTCAGAAACCACTGTCAATTCAAAATATTTATCTTTTTTAAATATTTTTTATTTGTTTTTGAAGGAGAGGGAGACAGAGCGTGAATGGGGGAGGGCAGAAGGAGAGGGAGACACAGAATCTGAAGCAGGCTCCAGGCTCTGAGCTGTCAGCACAGAGCCCTACGTGGTGCTCAAATTCACAGACTGTGAGATCATGTCCTGAGCCGAAGTTGGATGCTTAATTGACTGAGCCACCCAAGTACCCCCTCAAAGTATTTATTCTTAAAGAGACCTTAAAGAACATCTAATCTAGTAGTTTTAAAATTTTTTAATGGCAGAATTTTTTTCAAATAAAGCCCCAATACTAAAATAAAGAGTAGCTTAGTGGGGTTCCCCTTCTGCTCTTTCCCAAGGCCTCCGAAGAACACTACTTGCAAACCATTGATATACTAGACCTCTCTCATTAGGAAACTGAGGCCCAGAAAGGAAATGACTTGGCCAAGACAACTTTGCTATTTGATAACATAACTGGGACTCAACCTACATTTCCTGATTCTCTTTTTGTCCAAAGGTCTTCCCACCATATTGCATTATTTTGTTGAAATGCTGGTTTTGAAGGAGTCTGGCAATGCTTTCTAATTTGTGTTCCCTGTGCAGTTTTGAGATGTTGCAAGATGTCTGCAGATCTGAGTCTAGGGAACATCTGAGAAACTGGAGAGAAGTGTTATAGATTCCCTACCCACCACTCACCCCTCAGTACTTCCAAGCAAGGCTGATCACATAAAAAAAATTTTTTAATGAGTTCACTGTGCGTGTTGTTTCTGTTTCCTCTGGCCTTTTGGTTTTAGTCAAAAGAATCTGGATTAGAAGTTCCGCCAAACACTGTCAACAGATCCAATCACAGTCACGCTGTCATCCGATAGAAATGTAGCTTCACCGGAACTTCTGGGCTCTTGTTCACACATGTGTAACCAGCAGAGGAATAAGTTGTAGTGACTACAAGCAAATATCTCTGAAGTTCACTAAGACTGATGACAATGGTAATAAAAATAGTCTTTTCCATGACGAACACTACCAGTAAGTCAACAGTTAAAAAGGGACAGTTTTAGGAGTAACCAATGCATTAGCTCTTGTCAATGAGATTCCTTTTGGCAGTAATATATTCTGGGGATTAAGTTAAACCAAATGTTTGTAACAATGGAAATATAGTCATGTTAACAGTTAGGATTATCGTGCCAGTGAATATTTGCCATAGTTACATTCAAATTTACCTTTTAATTTACCCTTTGGACAGTTTGATCATTTTCATCTCTTTTTGATAAATTCCATTTTAGGTTAAAACCAACAGAAAGCATCCTTTAACATTTTTTAAACTGTGCAGTTTATTTCCCTTTAAAATGTTTATGTTCTTCCCACCCCTGCCACTCCCCCACTGTCTACCCCTACCCCCCACCCCACCACCCTGCCCGCATAGTGATGGGAATGAGCAGTGAAAGCCCGGCTTGAGAAAGCACTGTAAATTCTTTGGCCACGTTTGACTTTACTTGGTGCTTATAATTTTCAGACCCAGTCATGGCTGAACACTACATGGCATTCTACCTTAATTTTCTTTGATTTCACATCTGTTTTCTGCCACTTGGATTTTGTGGCCATGCAGGTAAGAGACCTTATGTTGACTTTATAACCTGGAAGCTTTTCTCTGTGGTTCCTGTCTTAGCAGGAGCCAGAACAGAAAAGCCTGTCCATGTATGACCTCACATGAAACTAGCCTTCTGCTGGCTCTGGGGGTGATCCTGACAATTTCTGGGTCAGCAAGTTCAGCAAGACTAGGAACTAGTGTTGTGTATCACAAACGTTCTTTGTTATTTATAGGACTTTTTATAAAGTATTCTATCATAATATTTTTGTTGATTGACATAAAGAAGATTCTTGTTATCTCACTAGGCCATATGTAACACCTTGTCATGTTTTTAATCAATAAAATGAGTGAAAGAGGGGGACAGGGAATTTACACTTTGGGTTGCTTTGCTGTTGTTTTCTTTTCTCACTCTTGACCATATACATAGAAGATAACATTTAGCCCACACACCAAGAGGGGAGTGGCCCTATGAAAGACTTCAGAGGACTTATGACTCAGATGCCCCGGGGGGGCCTTCACAGAGCCCTGCCGTGTTGGTGCGGTAGTCAGCCCTTCGCTCTCCTGAGCTGCCACCTCACAGCAAGCTGAGAAAGCCCATTGAAGAATGCTTGTAACATGGAATGTACCCATGTGAACAGGTGGGATTACGTTCCAGTTACTATTTACTGTAGGGGCATGCAGATCTACCCTTGGAGACATTGTTTAATGAGAGGAGGCAGAAACTTTTGCTCACTGTCAGGTCTGTGAGGCCGCCACACAATCACCGGTTGATCATGGCTCCACCCCTTCCAGCTAACTACTAATCCTCACGCTTGAACTGACTGTCCATCTTCCTGCTGCACAGGGGTTCTTTTTTTTTTTTTATTTTTCTTAATGTTTCTTATTTATTTTTGATATAGAGAGAGACGGGGCATGAGAGGGGGAGGGGCAGAGAGAGAAGGAGACACAGAACCGGAAGCAGGCTCTGAACTAGCTGTCAGCACAGAGCCCCACGCGGGGCTCCAACCCACGAACTGTGAGATCATGACCTGAGCTGAAGTCAGAGGCTTAACCGACTGAGCCTCTCTGAAGTCAGAGGCTTAACCGACTGAGCCACCCAGGCGCCCCTACACAGGGTTCTTAACCAAAATTGCATCTATAATCACTTACAAAACTTTTTAATTTTTTTTATCTCATTTTTTAAGAAAGAGAGAGAGAGCATGTGCAGCAGGGAAGGGGAAGAGGGGAAGGGAGAGGGAGAAGGAAGAGAGAGCAAGTTGGGGTGGGGTGGGGGGGTGTCTTAAGCAGGCTCCATACACAGCATGGAGTCTAGTGCGGGGCTCAATCCCACAACCATGAGATCATGACCTGAGCCAAAATCAAAAATCCAATGCTTAACAAACTGAGCCCCCCAGGCGCCCCTACAAAGCTTTTTAAAAACATTGATGCTAAGGTTCCAGACCAAGCAACTAAATCAGAATCTTTGAAGGTAGGGTATGAACTATGTGTTAATACCTCTCCAAATGATTTCTACTCACTTACTCAAGAGCTCTCTGCAATAAGTCTTTGACCTTAAAGATATCTTTGATCCATTGGCCCAATTGCCTTCTCACCATTCATCACTTTCTCATGTCCTGGAATCCAGATTCCTGTAGCCCATAATTTTAGTCATGTGCAAATGCTCACCTGCCCCTCACCATTATATTTCCCTGGTGAAGTCCCCTAAGGCCATTATACTCACTGCCACAAATACTCTATGCCTAAACCAAGTCTCTCGAAGATTCCTAGGGAAAAACATGTAACTGACCGAGTTGGTTGTTTTAATTTTAAAGCCATGATCACAAATCTCAGTAGGGTACACAGTACAATTCAAAACCCTATTATGCTTTCAGATTTGCTGTTTGCCACCCTACACATTTTATTCTCTACTCTAAGTCTCATAAATTTCCTTCCCTTTCCCACCATTCTTGGCCAAAGACATGGCCTCATACTTCACCGAGGAAATACAGATAGTGAAGGGAATTCCTTATCTCCCTATTTCCAAATCTACAAAACGACTCACATCTGTGCCCCCATTCTGCACCTCTCTTCTGGCTATAGATAAAGAGTTCCCGCTCATTATCAAAGATCAACCCTCCAGTTTTGCTTTTGATCTCTTCTCCTCTCATCTTCTAAGGGACTTCATCTTTCCCTTCCTAGGAATGCCAGTTTCTTTCCACAGCTCACAAATATGCTTCAGTATCTTCTATCTTTAAAAACATGAAGTTGCCTTGACTCCACATCCATCTGGCTATCACATCATCTCTCTGCTTCTCTTCGCTTTAAAGCTTCTTTAAAAGAATTGTCATTAGTGTCTCTCTTCACTCCCTAATACTTAAGTGAAAACATTGTTATCAAGGTCAGCTTTGCCTTTCCAAACCACCCTTCTTGGATATTTAAAAGGAACTTCGATATGTCCACACTTTCTCTTTTCTAACTCCACAAAATAATCTCCTTCTTCAGTCTTTCATTTCACTCAAGTGGCAACGTCATCCACTCCATTCAAGCCTTGATTCTTCTTTCTCTCTCATATCCTGTGTTCAATTCATCGAAGTATTTTGTTGGCTGTTCCTCCAAAATGCATCATGAATCCATTTATGTCTCTCCACTTCCTACCACTGGGACTTCACGTGGACTCGCCCAACAGCCTCCTGACAGTCTCCAATCCCCACTCTCACCCCACAACATCCATTTTCTACACAGCAGCCTATGTGTCTTTGAAAAACATAGATGAGTTCATGTCCAACAGCCTCCCATTCCACTTACAATAAATATAAACTCTTTTCTAAAGGCCCATTTGACTCAGCCTCTGCCTGCTCTTCAAACCTTACTTCAAATGGTTCCTCCCACCAACCCTCACCTTCGCTCCAGCACAGGGAACTCCTTCTCATTCCCTCACCATTGTGCACTACAATCTCCACGGCTCCACTTCTACTGGTCTGTCTACAGTGCTTGCTTCCCAGATCTTGTATGGTCCAGTTCCTTCCTATCTCAGCTCAGTTTCTTTCCCTGACCATTCATTCTAAAGCAGCCACCAACCAACCATCACTTTTTATTGTGTTACTCAGTTTTTGTTTCTTTGTGGCACTTTTTTAACAAGTAAGGTGATTTTGGCTGACATCTCAAGAGTAAATAAAGCTAGTTTTAAAGATATTCTCCAGGGAAGAGTTTAATAAGGAAAAGTCTTTGGGTAAGATGAACTCTGAAGAAATCTAAAAACAATACCTCATCTCTAAGGGCAGTGCCTGGGTTGCACAGGTAAATGTTACTGGCTTTCTTGAATGTCCTTTGAAGACGTTTGAAATTTGATGACTATAATCATGATTTTGGCTCTAGCTCCAACATCTAGGTTCTCCAACTAAGTCACATGGTCCAACGAATTTCAGATCACAGATTCTATGTTCCTTTGTCTCAGCAAGAAGCCACCAACCAACCAGGGGGACTTCTTTTCTCTTGTAAATGATTAACCTAGTAGCATCTATGACTTGGAGTGACTTTAGTGATGATCTAAGTAATCTGGTCCTTGCTTCTCATACTGTAAAAGCCCATCTATGGTTAATTTCAGACATGACTAATTTTCCACCAAACTTATTTTTAATGAAAGGACACAACTAATTTTGCCTCTTTCTGGGCGATAACACCACTTGTGCTTTCAAAAGCTAATTGGGGGATCCCCATTTTGAATTCTTTGATGCCATTGATGAATGAGAAATATACATGAATAATTTTCCTGTAGTGCTAATGGGAGTTAAAAAGCACATGTCATAAGGAATAAAGTTCTTTTCCCTGCTATAATAATAGCTGGGGGGGGGGGGTTCTTTCTTTCTTTTTTCAGAAATTCTGGAATCAGTGTTCAGCCAACAGTAATTACTGCTCATTACAATAATCATCACCATCAGCTTGATCGGTCCCCTGGGGCAAGAGTCAGGGCCTAAGGAAATGCATTTTTATCTTCGATGATGAAGAATTTTACCTGAGGCCCAAGGCAGCCCCTCAAGGAGCCGAATTTGATGCCTGATACTGGCAGCTGTTAATATATTGAATTCCTAAGTCAGAATTACTGTTTTAAGTGTTTTCTAAGTGAAACCATATTCTAAGGGATCGGAAATTTTAGTCTCATGTTGAAGTCTTTACAGGTCCCGTATAAGAAATGGAAAAAAGAACAAATGTGGATAAATGGTTAAAAGTTTATTAAGCAAGGAAGGTAATATCAATAGCAGCCCATATGATAGAAGAGTGGAGACCAGCCTCTGCTTCCTGGTCTGGGGCCTCCGTTTAAAATAACATGCAAAAAAAAAAAAAAAAAAAAAAAGACTGGAGAAAGGAAGTAGATGCTGCAGTGGGTTATTATAAGTGGGTTACAGAACACAACCATGAGATCTCAGGATTGAAATCGATCTGAGACTTGAATCCCATTTTTAACACTAGAGTGAAGCTTTACTATGTATCAAGTTAGATATGTTCAGGGTTCAAAAGTAAAAGCCTACACTCTGTTTTTAAGAAGATCATAGACTTAAGCAAGACTATTAGGATGCAAACCAAATAAAATATCCAAATATAAAAATCCATTTACAGTGGCTTAACTGAATAGGGTATATTCCTCCCAAAGTTAGATCCAGAGGTGGGCAGTTCAGAGTCAACAGGCTGTAGCTCCAAGTATCTTTCTGCTCCACTATCACTCACATATGGCTTGTCACTCAAAGCTGCCAGGTATCAGCTCTGCCTCTAAACTCATACTTCCTGCCAACAGAGAAGGAAGGGAAAGAATAGAGGAGAGAAAGAACATTGCCTGAACCAGGAAACCAAAGTCTTTCTCAGAAATCTCTAGTAGACATTCTTTTATGTCCCCTGGTCAAAATTGTGCAGCAAGATAGCCTGTACTGCAAAGAATTCTGGAAAGACAAGTATGTAAGCTAAGTATATTACCACTCCAAACCAAATGGGAATCCTGCTACAAGAAAAAAGAGAGAATGGAAATTAATTGGCAATGAGTAGTGTCTGATAATAGGCTAACAATTACACAGACTAACACTTACATTGACAATTCTACTGTCGCATGCTTTGCACATAGCACACTTTTGCAGAACACAAGACTGTCTGTAAGGGGGAGATGTTATGGTGGGTTCCACTGTGGAAATAACACCTACACTGAATTTCAAAGAAAAAGATTGTCAGAGTAGACAAAATGATGGACTACCTTAGGAGAGGGACTAGGGGGCTAAGTGGGCATGGAAAAATGGCTGTCATCAGAACATTTTCAGTTGCAACTTGGACCAAAAAGTACTGAAGCAAGGTTTCCGGTGTGGCTAACTCCAACAGCTCAAATGATGTCACCAAAACTCATTACCTTTCTCTTTCTTCTCTTTGATTCTACAGTAGTCAATAAGCAGCCTCAGGCTTATATATCTCATCCTGTAAGCAGCCCCTCAAATTCCCATAAAGTTCTGAGTATGCATCTCATTGGAAGAACGTGGGACATGTGCCCATCACTCTGATCTATCGATGTGGACAGGCAAATGGGATTTGCTGACCAGGCAAGGCTGCCTTCCATGCCCACCTCTGGAGCCCCACCCAAACCACTTGAACTAAGAGTGAGAAAAGAACTTCTCCAAAGGAAAACTGGGAATAAATAAAACAGGCCAAAGTGACAAGTATTTTTACAGAGACCAAATTATTTTAATGGGATGTAGAAGGTGTAATGCACAAGACATGGGGGAACATGAGGAATGATTTGGTGAGGGGCAGGGAAGATTCTGAAATGACACTGGAATGGAGGCTTTGGGTATCTGGGTATGATGCTGGCACTAAGTAAGCTGGTCACTATACACAGATATTCAGGTTGGGGATGAGAGGGAACTGAAAAGGTGGAAGTTAGTAATAATGACAATAATTTTATTCTTTATTTATAATATTATGCAGTTAATAATATAATATTTGTTTATGTTTCCAATAGTAATAATAAACAACCATACTCCCTGGCAAGCCAAGGGAGAGGAAGAAATAGCAGAGAGTAGGAAAACTTTTTTTTTTATGTTCTTCAAATTTGTATTTAAATTCTAGTTAGTTCACTTACAATGCAATATTGGTTTCAGGGGTAGAATTCAGTGGTTCATCGCTTACATATAACAACCAGTGCTCAGCACAAATGCCCTCCTTAGTACCCATCACCCATCTAGCCCATTCCCCCCACCCACCTCCCTCCACCAATCCTCAGTTTGTTCTCTATCATTGAGAGTCTCTTATCGTTTGTTTCCATCTCTTTTTCCCCCCTCCCATATCTTCATGTTTTGTTTCTTAGATTCCACACATGAGTGAAATCATATGGTGTTTGTCTTTCTCTGTCTGACTTATTTCTGTCCTTCTCTGTCTGACTTATTTCGCTTAGCATAGCACACTGTAGCTCCATCCACGTTGTTGCAGATTTCATTATTTTTGATGGCTGAGTAACATTCCATTATATATAGACACCACATCTTCTTTATCCATTCTTCAGTCAATGGACATTTGGACTCTTTCCCTAGTTTGGTTATTGTTGATAATGCAAGGAGGGAAACATTTAGATTTAATGCTTAGAATGGACCACTCCAAGAGACTCTTGCAATGAATACTGGGGGTTGTGTGTTAGTGATGAATCACTGAATTCTACTTCTGCAACCAATATTGCACTGCATGTTAACTAACTAGAATGTAAATAAAAATTTGAAAAAGGAAAAAAAGAACAGATCACTGCCTTGGAGATAGTGATATTTAAAATCTTCAGGCCTATCTTTGTTTACATTTAAAAATGTATTAATTATAATATGCAAAGGACTCTGTCTTTGAAATTTTTTTCAAATACATCCTATCACAGATTGTCTTTATTACACTTTTATTTCCTTAATGTCTCCTTTCCTCTTTCTTTCAGATAATCAGTGTCTTCAAAACACCAAGATAAAAAATAAAAAATAAAAAATAAAAAAAACACCAAGACAAGGAGTTAAATTGCAATAGTTTGAAATGAACTGTGACTGGAACCTGCAGCTATAATGAAAACCAACATCTAAATTTTCAAACGTACATGAAGCCAATAAGCTGTCCCTAAGTCAAATTTAATTAATGTGCAGCATTTGTCTACTCCAAAAGCGTATGAATAAATCTTCAAGGTCAAATTAGCATTTTAAAATATGAGTTGGCCAATACATATGAGTTAGCATACTAGCAGATTAAGATGGTATTTCTATGTTAAATCAACATACATACTTACAAGCTTTAAACAAGATTTCTCATACACAAATTTGCTCTTTCTTTTTTCTATAACCATTTTTAATATCTTTTAAATTATATTCAGTGTCTTAATCCCTTAAACTGGAAGAAATTTTATTTTGAATACATCTCTGAAGGTATATGTGGTTGTCAGCAGTTCAATACCACCATGACGTACTGATAAAAATATTACTCAAAATAAGAAATTCCACTTGGGTTTTTCTTTTTATTGAAGTATAGTTGACATACAGTGTTACATCGGTGCAATGTGTACAACACAGTGATTCAACAGTTCTTCCATTACCCGATGCCCACCAGATAAGTGTAACTACACACAAGTGCCCATACAGAGTTACGAAATTTTTACCACAGGTTAACAACACAAATTATAATAAAAGAAGATATAACACACATGATCTTTAAAGACATTGTTAGATGTCTGGTCAACAACCATTCCTCGTCTCTCTTTTTTTTTCTTATAGAACCTTGGTTGCTTACAGATATGTGCTTTTCTTCCCAGGCTTCCTGCGTCAGGAAAGACTGGCAAAGCCCCAGTCCCAGAGGATGAATCCTGATTAGTCTAAGACCATCACGGTCCCATTCCCCAATCAGTGATGATCCAGGCATATGTTTACATGATTTCAGGAGAAGTTTGCTGGAAAGCAACTAGAAAGAATTTCCTCACTCAGAAAAAAGAGGCACAAGAGAGAGACCATCTATTATCTCTTATAATCACCTTGCTACCAGGAGGTGAGCTCACTTGAAGATTAGGAAACACGCTGAGAAGGGCTTAGTGGGAAGATGGAAAGAACCCTGGTCCTCAGTGATGTTAAGCCACTGAATAAATCAATTCTGAAGTCATCATCCTAGGGGACTTTTATGTAAGATAATAACATCTCCTTTTTTCTCCTTTTAACAGTTAGGAAGTGGATTTTCTGTTACTGGCTGCCATAGGATCCTGATACATATTTTATTGTTTTTTTTAAGTTTTTTAAATGTTTTATTTCTTTTTGAGAAAGAACAAGTGGGGGAGGGGCAGAGAGAGGGGGACAGAGGATCTGAATTAGGCTCTTCATTGACAGCAGTGAGCTCTGGGGTGCCTGGGTGGCTCAGTCAGTTGAGTGTCCGGCTTCAGCTCAGGTCATGATCTCATGGTTGGTGGGTTCGAGCCCCGCATCGGGCTCTGTGCTGAGAGCTAGCTCAGAGCCTGAAGCCTGTTTCGGATTCTGTATCTCCCTCTCTCTGACCCTCCCCTGCTCGTGCTATCTCTCTCTGTCTCTCAAAAACAAACAAACAAAAAGACAGCAGTGAGCTCCATGTGGGGCTTGAATTCACACACCTCAAGATCATGACCTGAGCTGAAGTCAGACATCCAACCTACTGAGCCACCCAGGGGCCCCCACTGGGTTTTTCTAACCATTAAAACAATTAGACTATTAAAATGTTGAGAGGTTAAGGAAAATAACAGCAAAAAAGTTACAGGATAAAAAGAGCAAAACACAATTTATGTCTAGGAATTTGCAATCTTCATAAACACTCACATCCCATGCCGAGAGAAATATTAATGACCAGCGTTGTTCACTGCAAGAGTGTTTGTACTAGCAGAAAAGTGAAAACATAAATGTCCTTGAATAGGAGAGTGGCTAAACTGTTTACAGTAAAACATACTATTTAACTCCCTGTTCTACTCTCACCAACCCTCCATGGGCCTGACCTCCTGTTAGCATATCTTGCTATCCAACCAGTAGCTGCCACAAATGCCACAGTCTTGAGACAAAGTACACAAATCACCAAGAGAACTACCATCTTCTAGCCCAAGGTTCATTCCTGGCAGCAACGTGAATCATGATGACCAAGTAGCCATGGCACTGTATGGTTTATTATCTTCACTGATGTTGAACAAAAAAAAAAGTCTGTTGCAAAACACACCCTCAGCACTCCTAAGAAGACACACAGGCTCAATTTTATCTTTGCATACATCCTCCAGCTTCTTTCTTATTTTACCCATCTTTTGTCTCAGCACAAATCCCTTTCCACTAAGACTCCACCCTAGACTTTTTCTCCAATTAAAGCTAGCTGGAACCAGTGCATGCGAGACCTCTGATGCCTGTGTACTTTGTTTTATGGGATTGTTCTCATTACAGTAGTATCAGCTGGGCACCAGTTACCAACATAACCAGGAATGATACACCACAGTTTGCAATTACCAAACCCACACCCCTCTTTGGTCAAACTCCTGTTTTTGTAAGCATCCTGAAGTTCCCTTCTCCTTGTTTCTCTGTTTTGTCACAGGCTTCTGAGGACTTCGCATGTTCCCCTGATTCACTAACATCACACATTATATTGCTCATAATATGTCAGTTAGGGTAGATGATCAACATGACAGATAGATCAAAATCCACAATGGCTCCAACAATAGAATAGTTATTCCTGATCCTGTCTTGGTGGGGAATTTAGGCCAGTGCATTAGCTCTCCTCCACATGATAATTCAGAGACCCAAGCTTTGTCCATATCATGGAATTCTACTGTCATTTTTTGGTGCCTAATCTGCATCCAACCTGAGGAAAAAGAAAACACAAGGAGAAGCAAGCATGGGACACTTTTACTGCTCAACAATATCCCTTCTGAAAGTTGGCTACACTCTATAGATCAAATTCTGGATAAACTTCTTGGTGTTTTTATATATAGAACACCAAATTGGTTCTTGCAAATCAAGTGTTTGCATCAATATGTTTTTTGTTCCACATCTAACCAGAGGAAGTGATGATCTATCTAGAATTACCTCCTAAACTGAGTTTAGTGTGGAATTGTTAATGTGTTCAAGAGCACAAAACTTCTCAGGGTACATATTCAGAGCTATTAACATAACTGGAAACTAATTCATTAATTAATTGAACTGTGGATGGGTGACATTTTATTTAGACATCCTTCAGCTTGCACAAAGGGAGTGAATAGACCCATATGTCACTAACCTAAAATAATTAGCCAGCTCATTTTCTTTTGGGGGATCAAAAAGTGTTTCTCAGTTTGCTATTTACTAGTTTAATATCCCTATGGAACCATATAATCATAGGAGGCTAATCTTCCCCTACAGTAGTCTCTCTTGATTTAAAAAAATAAATCTCCTGATTAAAAAAAGAAAACAAAAACAAAGAGAAACCTTCTGTTCTTAAATGGAGGATTCAATCATCTCATCTAAGATGACCTGTTGAATAAGGCCACAGAGTCAGTCTGTGTGAAACAGCCACTTTGCATATTGCCCAAAGATAAGTTCTTTTCAACAGTGAAGCCTGTCCGGTCAGCAATCTCAAAAATATGTGGGTCTAAGGTAACTAAATGAGAAGATGTTCATGGCTTAGTTCCACATGTAACTACTCACAGAAAGGCAAATTTTAAAAAATGTCTTTCCAGCAGTTCCTGGCAACATCTTTGGATACAGAAGGTGGTGTTTAAAACATGGCTGCAGGAATCAATAAATCAGCAACAATTAGTTGGACCTAAATCATTGCACCTTAAAAAGAAGGATAATAGAGCGTGTTGCCATAGGAAAACCAACTGGCTGGTTACTTGACAGGTGGGCATTATCTTGGTAACATTATAGGAGTCAAAGGTATGCATGGACTCTGGCTTTATCGATTCTAAAATTTTATCTTTACAGGACACCAGCATTATGGACTCAAGGAGACAACTTCATGACAACAAAATGCACAGGGATGATATGTAAGTCATAATATAATTTATTTATTTAAATAAGAAATATAGCCATCACACACAAAGGAATTCCCATTTTGTCATGGCTTGTACTTTCCCTGTAGGCAGTTAATATTTAAATCATACTATAACCAAAGGTTGCTTGGTGAGCAGTGAAGAGTTTGAAGGGAGTTATTTGTATGATTCAAATGTTTGATAGCACTGGATTATGACAGTCCAATTCAGTCGTTTCTTATTTCTATTTTTATTTTATCAGTGGTAGGGCACATTTTCAGGATTAAGTCTTGCAAGGAACACACACATAGGTCCATAGGTATATAGATACCTCTGCTCCTCTCTCTGTTCTGACTGAAACTCCAGTAGTGTTCCCAGAGCTGCACAGGCTCAGCATCTCTATAGTCTGGAAGGAGCCAGACAGAAGAGCCAGAAGCAGCCTTCCAGGGAGGAGCTGCCATCTGCAGAGATACAGAAGCATAAAAGAATGTAGCACATTCTGAGAACTGCAAATGGTCCAGTGAGAATGAAATACAGGAGAGGTGCCTGGGTGGCTCAATTAGTTGAGCTTCTGACTTCAGCTCAGGTCATGATCTCATGGTTCATGGGTTCGAGCCCCACATTGACATTCTGCCGCCAACACGGAGCCTGCTTCAGGTCCTCTATTCCTCTCTTTCTGCCCCTTCCTCACGCTCTCTCTTTCGCTCTCAAAAATAAATAAACACTTCAAAAAATGTTTTAAAAAGAATGGAATACAGTAAAACCTTGGTTCGTAAGCATAATTCATTCTGGAAACATGCTTGTAGTCCAAAGCACTTGTATATCAAGCAAATGTCAAGAACCATTGGCTCAGTTGTGATCATGTGACATTTGCTACTCATGTTGCAAGACATCACTCATTTACCAAGTTCAAATGTATTATAAATGTTTGCTCCTCTTGCAGAACACTTGCAAAACAAGTTACTCACAGTTCAAGGTTTTACTGTATTGTATTTATGAGGCAATAGAGAGAGGAGACAGTAAGAGATAAGGCTAAAGAAGTAAGCAAGAGACAAATAATGAAGGAAAGGTCTTGTACACTTTTAAATTATTTGGGCCATATATAAAAAGCTATGGAAAGACCTATAAGAATTTTCAGTGGGGCCATGACATGATCACATTGCAATTTAGAAAGCATCACTGTGGCTAAAAACTGGAAACGTGAATTAGTGGAGGGGTACAATATATGCAAGGAATACAGTTAGGAAGCCTGTGTCACCTGCTATCAGTGTCTCACCCTCAGGACTTTACTGCACACCAGTCCCCTAACTCCCAGCACATGGACTGTGGTACCTGGGAGCTTTCTTTTGCTCTTTTGCTGCTGGAGCTCACTTTGCTGCCTGTGGCAGGCTTGAAGTGTCAGAGAATTCATGCTCCAGCCACACCCTCAATCCGCGCCCAACTCTGGGGTGTGTGCTATGATCCATGGGATTAAGCTCCATTTGCCCAGGGCAGAAGCAGGCTTGGTAACAGGCCTCCTGGCACCTTTCTCTTCCTTGTTTCCTGTCCCCTACCCTGCATACTTCATCTCCCAAATAAGTTACTTGTACTCAAATATTTATTTCCGGATCTGCTTCTAGGGGAACTCAAACTAAGATAAGGCCACTGTAGATAAAGGATAACTAGGGCCTGATTCAAGCAGGGAACACTGAGCTGGAGACCAAGGAAGCCTGCTGGGTTTGCATTCAAAAGACGTTAAAACTAAATAAGCAAAACATTTGGGATTCCAGGATGGCCTCCAGGTTTCTGATTTGGGAAACGAGGGAACAGCAATGCCAGGTCACTAAAATGAGGACTAAAGGAGGGGAAGGAGGATTTGGGAGAAGATGACGGGCTCAGAGCTGAATATGCTCCGTCTGAGATGCTTGAGGAGCAGCCAAGCGGAGTTGCGAAGCAGGATGTTGGCTATACCAGCCGGAGCTTAGAAGACTGGCCTGAGCTGGACGCATATGCCAGGTAGAGTGGACTGTTATCATGTTTGTGCTCATTGTTTGAATCTCCTTCCTATTTGGGGAAAATACAAGACAAATGCAGGCAGGGCCCCTCCTCCTATCAGAGTAATTATCAAGGGAGCCGACTGACTGCCTTTCTGTGCTCTTTAGGGCAGAGGCACAGTCATGTGATCTAGGCTTGGCCAATCAGATGCCCCACCAAGGATTATTGCGTTATCGATGGGATAATGCACAGAGGCAAACGGCCTGATTTTTCAGGGTGAATATGGAAGAATTGAGAGCCCAGTGTTGCTGGGGGTGATGGCAGCAGCAGTGAGGCCCTCACGCGTATACTTCCTGCCAGGTTTTTAGGCAAAGGGAGGGAGCCAAAAAGAATCCATAGGTTACCATCCAGGAGGAGCGGCAACTTAAATTTTCTCTTTGGTTTTGAAAAAGGATCAATGTTCAATTTTTATGCTGGGAGGTAGACACATGAGTGTTTGGGGGGGGTTGTTTGTTTTATTTTAAGCAATCCTAATGCATTTTAAACATTCTATTGTGTGTATATTTCACAATAAAATTTTCAAACAGAAAAACATGTTTTTTGAACAGAAATGACAAAGTAGAAATTATGTTCAAGGATGAAAAAGATATAGTGTGTGGATTTGCTTTTTTAAAGTGAAGAACATTCTTTTTTTTTTAATGTTTTTTATTTATTTTTGATACAGAGAGAGACAGAACATGAAAGGGGGAAGGTCAGAGAGAGAGGGAGATACAGAATCGGAAGCAGGCTCCAGGCTCTGAGCTAGCTGTCAGCACAGAGCCTGACGCGGGACTCGAACGCACGAACGTGAGATCTGACCTGAGCCAAAGCTGGAGGCTTAACCGACTGAGCCACCCAGGCACCCCTAAAGTGAAGAAGATTCTTAATTGTTAAAGCTGAGAGATGGGTATGGTGGCCTTTGGGATATTCTCTTTATATTTTTTGCATGTTTGAAATTTTCTCTAATTATAAAAATTAGAAACAGAAAGGTATCCAGGACTCATGGAAACACTGACAGAGAGCAAACTCGTAGGAATAATCCAGAGAAAGCCCAGTGCCTCACCCATTGAATGTGACCAATGCTCATTTGTCGATTGATCTCAATCTAGAAACACAGTAATTGACTGGAAACAGGACTAAACTCTTTAATCAGGAAACTAAAACTTTAGGAATATCTGAAAACTTGAGTCACCAACAGTCCCTTGTTTGTTTTCTAGAACTTCAAATTCTTCTGATCGCAGATTCCTCACTCACTCGTGTGCCACTAGAGGCTTACGATTCTCTTTGGCAAATTACAGACATCTTCCTCTCCTGTTGTAACTCTTGATATTATTAATTCTACTTTTCTTCTCCTAAAGCTGAGGAAAGGTTTTCCCTCAAATGGATTTCTGCTCTTACTGTCAATCTGAGACGGTCAGAATCTTATCTAAGATGCCACTTTATTGGCTTGCTCTTCAAGTTTTATAGAACACTTTGTTCCACCTACCCCTAACCGCTGCCCCTAAGAAGAGAACATGGAATCCGTTTCCCAAGGGCTGGCTGGAAGGCATTTGAGTGATACCATCCTGGACCCCTAAAAAGAACCAACTCCCAGGACCAGAATGAAATCTCTGCTTTTCCAGGATTCCTTCCCTCCTATTCAGTCTCAAACGTCTGGGATGTACCGTTTTATCCAGTTTTATTCACCATTTTATCCAAGTGTCCTATAGGAATTCGATCAGAAGAAAATACCAGAATGTAAACCAGCCACACCTGCAAGTTTTATTACAAGTGTGTCGTTTGTTTGTTCGACTGGGATGGGGAAAGGATGGCGGAAAATCAAGAGCTACGGGAAGACTGTCCTCACAGCTCAATCCTCTGCTGTGGGCTTCTTTCCAATTGGTGCAACAGGAGATCTGGGGCCTGTGTTTGCTTTTCTTGGCACTCACAGAGGTGGTGTCTGTAGCTGAAGACACTGGGGCTGTTGCCAGAGGCCCTGCTGGACCTGAAACTGTGTGATTCCAGGTTCCAAGATCTCATCTGCTCGCAGCAATGGGGAACATTTTGATCTTGGCGAACGCTCTCATGCCGGCACTCCATGTCCCTCCGACTCTTCTCACTGCTTCTCTGACCCCAAGCAGAGCAGCCGCGTGACCTCTGGACACACACAGCTCTTCGGCACCGCGGTCTCCGGAATTCCCCGCATCTCCCTGGGGAACTCACCACAGTGGACACAAACACGATTACAAACTGCTAGTGACCTGGCAGCACATTAACCACAAGCCCCTTGAGGAGAAAAGGAGAGCGAGCCTCCCTTCCCTAGTAGCTGGCCCCACAGCCCCGAAAACTGCAGAGTCGGATGCCCTATTTATCGGGCTGACTTCAGACACTGAATGTTGGTGCCGTGCAAGCTTCTGCAGCCTGAACAGAGGTAGAAAAACAAAATGCATTCCCTTGAAGTGGGAGATGTGATGCCCCCCTTTTTAGGCTATTGCAGGTCACTAACATCAGGGTGGGTATTTTCCACCAGTGCGTGAGTCAGGAACCGGCTGGACTCCAGAACTCTGGATGTGGTCAGTGTGTAAAGTCTTCCAACACTCAGGCCCTTCATTTATCACCCCACCTCTACCGCCCTTTTGTATGACCCTCCAGCTCACCTCCTGCAACTGTTACCCCTTCCTTCATATTGCAGTAGACCCTGCCTTTGCCACGCTCACACCCACACTCCTCAGTTGCACCCATGCCTGTTCTCAAAGGCAAGCACTAGTCAGCTCCTTCTGCATCCCAAGCTGCTCTGAGCCCGCGTTTTTCAACTTCCAGTCCACAGACAAGACAAAATCAAATCCCATAAATTCACTCTCTTTCCCAGAGCTTACCTCCTTAGGAACAGCATTTCCAGCTCTTTTATTCCAATCCCTTAGCCATTTTCCTAGATACAAAACAGAGTGATAAGAGTTTTCACTCAAGAGTGTGATTTTAGTTGAGAAATAGTCTCCATTCATCTGATATAAATTTTTAAAGTAATTATTATTGAGCTTTACTATGTACTGGGTGCCTGATAAATATTATCCTATTCAATCCTTACAGCCATCGTCTTGTAGACAAAGAAATTACGGTCCAGAGAGATTTAGTTGCCAAAGTTAATACAACTATTAAATGCAAGAGCCAGAATGTAAATTTATGCGTTCTAAGCCCAGAACCCATGCTTTTAATCACCCCGCATATTGCTTCCCAACTCCTAGCAGTACCCCTCTTTTAAAATGTCCCACCCTCTCTTTACACAATGCCTTGCCCAGATCACTATTATTCACCAACTTTAAGGAACATCTGCCACCTTACTCAATGATATTAACCAAAAGCTGACGCTCTACTGGTGCTTCTGCCATCCCTCTGGGGCTCCTCCAAGCTTAACACCTCTGAAAACTCCTCAAATGCCCTGTGTCCGTTAGGGTATCTTGGGCTGCAACAATCTAAACTCCAATTTAGGCTGGCTTAACTGATAAGGATATTGATCTTATGTAATAGGAATGATAAGGGTGGACCACATTTCAGGGCTACTTGATTGAGCAACTCAGCAATTCCATCAAGACCCAAGGATCGGGGCACCTGGGTGGTTCAGTCGGTTAAGCATCTGGCTTTGGCTCAGGTCATGATCTCACAGTTCATGGGTTCAAGCCCCACATCAGGCTCTCTGCTGACAGCTCAGAGCCTGAAGCCTGTTTTGGATTCTATGTCTCCCTCTCTCTCTGACCCTCCCCTGCTTGCCTGTCTCTCTCTGTCTCTCAAAAATAAATAAAAAACATTAAAAATATATTTTAAAAAAAGACCCAAGGATCAAGGGTCTCCCCACTCTGTAAACTTGATCCAAAGGCTGGGCCCCCTCAAGAGTTTAGAGCGGCTGCTGGGAGACCTGGTGCCACGTGCTCCCTTGCTGTTGCCCCGAGGGGTGGGGGTGGGAACTCTCCTCCAATCTTGTCTGAGTGAACCAATTTAGGTCGGTCATATGCCCACCTCACTAACAAGAGAAGGCTCCAAGTCTGAAACCCAACTTTCCGAACCCATCTTTGGCAAAGAGGATGGAATCGGATGATTGGTTTAGATTTTCGGAACCTGAGAGGAAGTCACTTTGCCCAGCCTGGGTAGAGGGGCAACATATCCTGGGTCTGCTGAGAGGCAAATGGAAATGGCAAATACAACCGTTGCTCTCACAGTGTGTCCCTCAGGATCACTGCATATGGTTTTGCATTGTTTTTCATCGTCCAAGGTGCCTGGATGAATGAGGGTTGCTTGTTCACCCAGCTGTGCATCCTGGTCTGCCTTTCCTCACCTCCAAATACAATCAGAGTCTCCTTATGTTCACCAAGACATGTAGCCATGGGGCTGTAAACTCCTAGAGGAGGCACCTTTTTCTAATTTGCACAGAGGTACCTGTGGTGGGCACGCTCAGATTCCCCTTCAAGAAAGGACTAGCTGTCCAGCTGTGAGGAGTGCAATTAGCTGACAGCCTCCAGCTGTTTGCTCCTTCAGAGTCAGCCTCGCTTTCAAGGGGAGTTCAGGTTCTTTTCTGCCTGGCCACAAGTCTGCATCATGGTCTGATGGCTCCCCCTGGCCAACCCTACTTCTCACCCTTCTCTATTCACTGGTGTTAATGTCTTAGTAAGCCTTTTGTGCTCCTCACTCCATTTCAGGACCTGCTCCCCAAAGAGCCCAATCTACAGCAGGACCCTGATAATTAGCTGTGACTCTATCTACAACTTCTGTTTCTGCCCACATCTTGCATCTCGAGAAAACATGTTCTTCCTCCTCTGTACTTCACTGCTTCTGCTAATACTGCTTGGTATTTTCCTCATGACCTTCAGCCCTTGCCCCTCCCCCATTCAGAGTCCACCAGCCACCATCTAGTTTCCCTATTGTCATGCCACAGCCTGGACTCCATCTCAACCATGACTTTGCTAGCACCTGATTTCTCCACCCTCAGGCCAATCCCCAGCTCTGGGAAAGCTACAGTAAAAAGTCCTTCCTTCCCTCCTGCTGCTATGAGCCTACTGAAAACTGGGTTTAATGACTTAATGACAAATCCACACTATCTAACTTTAATTGGGCCCTCAGGGCTGCTCAGTGACTAGTTTACTAATCTCTGTGGACTCCCACTGCATTGATACCAAAGGTTTTCCTCTCTTAGTTTCCTAATATCCCTTCCTCTTAATTTCTCCTCACACCCTGAGGATGAATTGTTGACCTTCTTTTCATGTTGATCAAGTTTGTAGCCCCTAAACTTCCCCCTTAGAGCTGACATTTGTTTTTACCTACTTAGATTATACCTCAATCTTTTCTGGAGGAATGGCCCCTCTTCCATCTCCAGTCAATGCAGCTCCAGCGGACTGGTTCCCATCTCCAAAGCTGGGTGTGTGACTCAGGCTGGCCAGTGCACAGTAAACAAATCAGGCATAGGCTTATGAACCAAGCCAAAACAATGAAACCCTTGTCAGAATTATTTGGGGGAGGGGAGGAGGGTGCTATGAACTTTCTTTGGGGATTGCCAATCTGTAAAGAAAAAGGCTGTAAGACTCCATTTTGCCGTTCAAGGGAAGAGCCTGCCTAAGGAAAAGCCAGAGGAAAACATACCTGGTCCTGGTGGCATCCTAGAGCTCTTAGATCCACCTATCTTGAAGTTCTCGTACCATAGGACTTTTCAACTCCATGATCCAATAAATTCTTTTTTATTTTAGCCAATTGGAAATATGTCTCTTCTACTTGCAACCAAGGGTCTTGATCTATAACCTCTTCTGAATCTCCAAATGTGTGGATATCTTTTCCTGTTTTTGACTTGTTCTCATCTGTTTCTGACAGAGGTACCAGTCTTGTTTGTATAGTTTGTTTTCCTGCTACGCCTTATTTTCTTTTTTTTATTTTTCAATATTTTATTTAAATTCTAGTTAGTTAACATACAGTATAATATTGGTTTCAGGAATAGAATTTAGTGATTCATCACTTACATATAACACCCAATGCTTATCATAACAAGTGTCCTCCTTAATGCCCATCATCCATTTAACCCATCCGCCCACCAACCTCCCCTCCAGCAACTCAGTTTGTTCTCTATAGTTAAGAATCTCTTATGGTTTGCTTCCCTCTCTTTTTTCCCCCTTCCCACATGTTCATCTGTTTTGTTTCCTAGATTCCACTTATGAGTGAAATCATATGATATTTGTTCTTCTATGACTTATTTCACTTAGTATCATATACTCTAGTTCCATTTATGTCATTGCAAAAGGCAAGATTTCATTCTTTTTGATCACTGAATAATATTCCATTGTGTGTAAGTATACCACATCTTCTTTATCTATTCATCAGTTGATGGACATTTGGGCTCTTTCCATAGTTTGGCTCTTGTTGATAATGTGGCTATCAACTTTGGTGTGTACGTACCCCTTTGAATCTGTATTTTTGTATCCTTTGAGTAAATACCTAGTAGTGTATTTGTTGGGTCATAGGGTAATTCTAACTTTAACTTTTTGAGGAACCTCCATACTGTTTTCTAGGTTGCCTGCACCAGTTTACATTCCCACCAACAGTGTAAGCTGGCTCCCCTTTCTCCACATCCTCACCAACATCTGTTGTTTCCTGTGTTATTAATTTTAGCCATTCTGACAGGTATGTGGTGGTAACGCATCATGGTTTTGATTTGTATTTCCCTGACGATGAGTGATATTGACCATCTTTTCATATGTCTGTTAGCCATCTGGATGTCCTCTTTGGAAAAATGTCTATTTATGTCGTCTTTCCATTTCTTAACTGGATTATTTGTTTTGGGAGGCTATGCCTTATTTTCATTTGGGGCCTCCTTTTATCAATTTCCCTTTCCTTCCCCCATTTCCCATATTCGTAACTGGTATTGGCTGAATAAATATTACCAAACTATTTCAAAAGTGTAGTCTTTGATGAGAACACACAAAAGTCATTTCTGACAGTGCAAGAACGTAATTCTTTGAGAGGGACCTTGTTCTTCAGGTGAACAGGGGAAATGATGGAGGGAGAAGCATCCTCAATGGTACAATTATCCTTCCGTGTCTCCTTTTGCATATTCCTCAAAGGGACGCTAAGATCTCACCTCCACCCTCTCTCTGGCAGCCCGTACGTCCTGCTCTTCATGAGGAAGTGTTTTGCGGCACACAAGGGTGAGAACAATGTGAGCTGTGGTGTTCTGTGTGATAGGTTCTGCCACGTCCAAGGACTCTCAAGGGAGGAGCAGAGCGGAGCTGTGTGCATCAACAGCCTTCAGAAAACTCTTCAGTGCTCAGTTGTTGGGTTGTTTCCTGGTTTTATCTTCTTGTTTTAATTTTAGATAATATATTTACATGATGTGAAATTCAAAACTAACAGGATAAGTACAGATATAAAACTTTCATTTCCCCTCTCCTCCTTTGCCATCAAGTTTTCTGTAATTTACATGCAGTAAAATTCACTCTTTATGTGTACAGTCCATACGGGGCACAATATACCTACAGAACGTTCAGCCATCTATTTAGAGCTAATATGAACACTCCAAGGAAAATGTAGAAGAAGCCTTACAATTTCCTAAGTTTCACTTTACCCTTCCCCCCTTTAATGTTGTAGTTGCTGCTTACATTACTACATCTACATACATTGAAACCCCCACCAGGGGCGCCTGGGTGGCTCAGTCAGCTGAGCATACGACTTCAACTCAAGTCATGATCTCACAGTTTGTGAGTTCAAGCCCCGCTTTGGGCTCTGTGCCCACAGCTCAGATCCTGGAGCCTGCTTCAGGTTCTGTGTCTTTCCCTCTTTCTGCCTCTCCCATGATCATGCTCTGTCTCTCTCTTGTCTCTCAATGATAAATAAACGTTTAAAAATTTTTACAAAAAAAAAAAAAGAAACCCACACTGATCTTACATTTTTGCTATTAAAGTCATATAGCTTTGAAATAACTTCTGAGGAAAAAATATTCTGTTACATGTATCCAAACATGTGTTTGTTCCTCCTTCCTGTTCCATCTTTCCCTCTTGAATCATTTCCCATTAGCTTGAAAACTCCCTTTATCATTTCTTTTGGAGCTGGTCTGCCCACAATGAATTTTGTTAGTTTTCTTACTCTAGGGATATCTTTATGTCACTGTCATTTCCTGAAGGATATCTTCACTAGATGTAAAAGCCTCGGTTAATTCTCAGATCTTTTCTTTAAAGATGTTGTTCCACTGTCTTCTAGGCTCTGTGTAATGTGTTATTTTTCTCTGCTTTCAAGACGTTTTTTTTCTTTACCTCTGGTTTTCAGCAGTTTGATTATAATGTGTCTGGCATGGTTTTCTTTGAATTTATTTTGTAACCTTAGATGTTTCACCATATTGGAAAGTTTTCAGCAATTATTTCTTCAAATATTTTTTCTGAACCAATCTCTTTTTCTTTAGGGAACGCAATGGCACCTATGTTGTATCTTAAAATATTATCCCATGGGTACCTTATAATCTGTTCAGTTTTTAAAAATATTTTCTCTTTAGTTCTTTATTTCGGATGATTTCTATTCATCAGTCTTTAAAGTCTGCCATCCAGTGGGCTCACTTTTACTTTACACATTGTATTTTTCAGTCCTAAAATCTCTTTTGGGCTCTTTTGTTTATAATTTCTATTCCTCTCCTCAAAATTACTATCTTTTTTTCATTTCAAATGTGTTCAATTCTACTTCATGGAGGGTGATTATAATAGTTGTTTTAAAGCCTAGTAACTTCAACATCTGGATCATCTCAGGGTTGGCATCCATTGATTATGTTTTGAGAATTGGTCATAGTTTCCTGCTCCTTTGTATGTTGAGTAATTCTGGATGGTATTCTGGACATTTTGAATATATGTTGTATTATGAAAGTCCAGGTCCTATTAAAATCCTCTGTAGAATGTTGACTTTTAAAGATTTTAATTGGCCAGACACCCAGAACTCCAAGATGGCATCATCCGTACCAGTGAAGATGAAAGAGCACATGGATGTTAAACTAGGAGAGCTGCCAAGCCGGATATTGATGAGGGATTTCACCTCTAACGTCACTGCTGAAGCATTTCAAAGAGGTCACTACTGTATTACGGCAAGTACGTCAATGTGAAGAAAGGGGTCGTCTCTAGGATTTCTACGGTGCTGGGAGTTTATATGCTTTGCAGCTACTGTTATTCTTAGCAAGGAATTCAAACGTGAGCAGTTACACAAGTACCACTGAGGAGGGCCCAGTGTGGAGGCACATTCTACATTCCTTACCATAGCCTTTGCCGAGCACCCTTGAACCCTTTCATGTCCTAATTAAGAAGTAACACCCAATAAAAGATGACTGGTACATGGAAATAAATAAATAAGTAAGTAAGTAAGTAAATAAATAAATAAATAAATAAATAAATAAATAAATAAAATCTAATAGGCCAGTCACATGGTTAGTTTCAGACTAAGTTCTATCTCCTTTGGTCAATTTCAGTGTCAGTTTTGTTTTCAAATCTTCTGTTCTGCTGCTTTTTTCTATACCACACATGTGCTTCTTAGGAATATGTCTTTGAATTATGCAGTAAATTACGTTACAGACCACTTTTCAATGACCGTTTTTATGCATACAAAACTCAGGTTTGAGACATAAGATTCCAATACGGTGTTTTCTTTCATCAAGTCTAAGAATGATATGGATGTTATAATAGTGTTCTAAAGTATTTTTTATTACTGTTTCTTGTGCCATTGTTGTTATTGTCTGGGGCGCCTGTCCGACTTCGGCTCAGGTCATGATCTCACAGCTTGTGAGTTCAAGCCCTGCACTGGGCTCTGTGCTGACAGCTCAGAGCTTGGAGCCTGCTTCACTTCTGTGTCTCCCTCTCTCTCTGCCTCTCCCTCGTTCACACTGTTTCTCTCAACAATAAAAAAGTAAATATATAAAAATAAAAAGAATACATTGTTGTTATTCTCCTGCCACGTCTACTTAATTGCGATTTTTATTTGAATCGCAAAACTACTAAAATTTATTTTCTTCTATTGTTGAAAGAATTATGTTTTAAAATGTGGGGGCTTTTTATTTATTTGTTTTTTCATGTTTATATTTGAGTGGAAGAAACAGAGCGCAAGCAGGGGAGGGGCAGAGAGAGACAGACAGATTCTGAAGCAGCCTCCAGGCTCTGAGCTGTCAGCACAGGGCCTGACACAGGGCTTGAACTCATGAACCGGTAAGATCATGACCCAAGCCGAAGTTGGACGCTTAACCGACTGAGCCACTCAGATGTCCCTGTTTGTTTTTGAATGTGTATTTATTTTTGAGAGAGAGAGTGCGCGCAGGGGAAGAGGGTGACACAGACAGAGGACCCAAAGCAGGCTCCATGATGACAGCAAAGCCAGGACAGATGAAGAGCATTTTTCACCACTTTACACTGATTTTTATCCAATTTTCCTTTAGTCTCAATTTATCTTACTTTCAACAAGGACGCTTCTTGTCATTCCATCTCCTCTGAGGATAACAAATGGATTCATGTTTTGGTCTTCCATTCACTCACTAAGTATTTAAGTGCCTATCATGTGCTAGATAGTGTTCTAGACACTATTTTAAGCAAAGAAATGTAAGTCTTTTGAATAGTTATCAACAACTTTCATGCACAGACATTTGACACAACTTTCTTGCATCTTCCATAACCTCTATTTTCTTACAGATACAGATGTCCTTTCAATAGCTCAGTCACTGGACTTTCACAGGTATTTTATCTAGTAAGATGATACTGCTAATTGTGTTTATAATGAACTAATAAAATGAATAATATAGAAAAAATAACTAGCTATAAATAAATAAATAAATATCTGACACTAGAATTTATAGATTACCAGAAAAATTGAAGAACTTATTTTTCTGTAGCTTCTAAGATAATTATTTGCCTATTCAATATAACTAACTTGAGGATAGCTTAAGGCGAGGGGAATAGATAGTCTCCTTTCCATGTTCTGAGTTCAGTGAATTCTCAAGACTGAAATATCCAGGAGATACCATCAAACAACCCAATGCATCTCTAAGAGAAACCAAATTGTTTATAGGCTCTTGTCTGTCATGCTGTCTCTTCCCCTATCATGCTTCTCTCCAGCGCCCCATGAGTTCTGAAAGGAAAATAAGAGCTATGATCTCTGAAAAGTACTGAAAGCTAATGGCCACCATGCAACTTGTTGTCTCTGCAGAATGCTTCATATTCAAATTACTCCCACTTCTTCCACATTGGTAAAGTCAATGGGAAAATTTACAGTAGACTAACCAGGAAAAAAAGAATAGTTTTATTGTTCCACAAATTCTCAGTGTGATTAGAATAGAGATTTTTCACATTAAATAGAATTTGGTTTCAGTAATGAGATGAGCATGATACACACCCAACATATTACCAATGGCTCTTTAAAAACATATACAAATGTAAGAAGAGAACATAAATAGCTTGTATGATTCAACCTGCGTTTATTCCCATTGTCTGGCTGTGTGATATGGGATAAATTGTTTAACCTCTCTGAGTTCCCGTTTCCTCAATTACAAAATTGAGACAACAATAGCTATGCTAGAGTTTGTTAGAATTCAATGCCTAACTTAGTAGATAATTACCATTAGGTAAATATGAATCCAAAGGTCAGTAAAACTTCTAGAAGAGAATATATATATACATCTGTCTGAAAAGTGTCCTAGGGAAGAATTTATCCAGCAACTTATATATTTTACAAATTAAGGAAAGCAGAAGAATCTTTTAAAACATTGTCATGTAAGGCAGAAGAACAAATCTTCCCTTTTAATAAATGTTTCCTTACTGCAATACCCAATTCAATTAGATTAGCCTGGATGTTTTTGGAAGGACCTGACTGTAATAATGCATAAAAGTTTTTCTAATAGGCGGCCAGGAGCTTTTGCTGACACTTAATGAAATCTGTTTAATTACTCCAGCAACCCCTATATTGGCTGCTATGCTGAGGTCATTGGAAAACTCGACCCTGTGGTACTTGGGATACAAGAACACCTTCTGCTGATTGAAGCCTGTACCCTGTGGAAACGTTTTAATGTAATCCTTGAAGCATGTCCTAAGAAACGCTGTCAACATATTCTTCCTTGTCAGGCCTTTATTTGGTCAGGAATACTCAAGAGCTCTGTCTTTCTGCCAGTGGTTTACCACATTGTCTCCCATCTGCTTTCAAATCTGGTTGAGTTGTGTTCAATGAAGCAGAGGTACTGAATTAGAGGGACATCATCAACATTACTCCTCCAGAGAACATTTCCCATCAGATAAATCACTAAACCAGCTACCACGTTCTGACGCCCAGAAGCCACATCCTCGCTTGCGGAAAAACACGTTCTCAACATAGCGAGCAAAGGGGGCATGCATGCCCAACAGACCACATGAAAAGCTGGGGTTGATGGCAAATATGCCAAATGAAGAATTTCAAAAGAAGAAGGAAAAGGCAAGAATAAAAGGGCAACTTACGGGGTGCGTGGGTGGCTCGGTTGGTTGAGTGTCCAACGTCAGCTCAGATCATGATCTCGCGTCATGGGTTCAAGCCCTGCATTGGTTCTGTGCTGACAGCTCAGAGCCTGGAGCCTGCTTCAGATTCTGTGTCTCCCTCTCTCTCTGCCTCTCCCCAGCTTGTGCTCCGTCTCTCAAAAATGAATAAATGTTAAAAAAAATTTTTAACATTTAAACTATTCAGAATTCATACTATCACGGGTGGTTTTTTTTTATTGTAAATAAAACTTTTTTGGAAACTACTATTTCACATAAACTAAAAGGTATGGCATAATTCTTAAAAATTCATAGCTACCTATATAAACATAAATGATATATATTATGAATCGATAAAGTAGGGTGACTAGGCATTGACAAGCATGAAAATTTACCATATCCAAAGGTGTTGAGATGTTTCCCCCAAGGCGTGTCGCTGCTGCTGTTATTTGTTTTGGTGCATTGGAATTCTCGCAGAAAGAGAAATTGCCTTACTGTGATCATCTGAGTAATTAAAAGTCTTTTTTTTAATTTTTAATGTCTTATTTTATTTTTGATACAGAGAGAACCAGAGCATGAGAGGGAGAGGGGCAAACAGAGAGGGAGACACAGAACTGGAAGCCACAGAGCCCAATGCGGGCCTCGAAACCACGAACCTTGAGATCATGACCTGAGCCAAAGTCGAGGTTTAACCAACTGAGCCACCCAGGCGCCCCTGACCAATTAAAGGTCTTAATATCATGAGTTTTTTACCAGTTCTGAGAAAGGGGAATGTCCCAGTACACAGAACCAACTTAATATAGGTTTTTATTCTCTAAAACAGCTGGTTCTTAGAGTAAAATTAAGGTTCACATTTCGTTCTAT
Source organism: Suricata suricatta (assembly GCF_006229205.1). Lineage (NCBI taxonomy): Eukaryota > Metazoa > Chordata > Mammalia > Carnivora > Herpestidae > Suricata > Suricata suricatta. The sequence goes on along the minus strand of NC_043704.1, from coordinate 94,952,345 downwards.
AAGAGGTAGACTTTTTAGAAATCTGACCATTGGAAAAAATCTTTTTTTTTTCCTGTTTTTTATTTATTTTTGAGAGACAGAGAGAGACAGCACGAGCAGGGGAGGGTCAGAGAGAGAGGGAGACACAGAATCTGAAACAGGCTCCAGGATCTGAGCTAGCTGTCAGCACAGAGCCCGATGCAAGGCTCGAACCCACAAGGCATGAGACCATGACCTGAGCTGACGCCAGATGCTTAACCAACTGAGCCACCCAGGCGCCCTAAGGAAAAAAAAAATCTTGATTTCATGAAAATAATTCTATTTTACAGTCTATATTAATCCAAGAAAAACTTTCAAGCCTACTGTCTATGTTTTAACCCACTTGAAGTAAACTGGAATAATTGTACTGTGTTTTCTTTTTAGGCATCTAGCCCTTTCATATTAAGGAATGATACTTTAAATTTTTTTTAATATTTATTTATTTTTGAAAGAAAGAGAGAGACAGTGTGCAAGTGGGGGAGGGGCAGAGTGAGGGAGACACAGAATCTGAAGCAGGCTCTATGCTCTGAGCTGTCAGTCAGCGCCAAGCCAGACGTGGGTCTCAAACCCACAAACCTTGAGATCATGACCTGAGCTGAAGTCAGATGCCCAACTGCCTGAGCCACCCAGGAGCCCCCCGGAATGATACTTTTAGAATTGGAACCTTTCCTTCCTAATCACAGAATGCTGAAGGTAATGAAGTTCTTCAACTTGACGGTAATAAATAAGGGCCACACCAGCCTTTCTCTTGCTCTTCCTCAATGACCAATGTCCATGTGGAGCATTCAGATACTCCTCCCCCAAAAAGTTCAGAGCAGTTACAGAGGGACAGACCTACATACCAGAACACTAAGAGATTGAACTGGAGAAAGATGAGAGGATATTTCTGGGCCAAATAAAAATAGTGACAACAAAAATTCATAGAGTATCTAAAAGTTAATATGGAAGAAATGTTCAAGACTGCTATAAGCACAAAAATAAAACAAACAAAACCAGGGGCACCCAGTGTCTCAGATGGTTGAGCATCAAACTCAATTTCGGCTCAGGTCATGATCTAAGGTTTGTGGGATCGAGTCCCATATAGGGCTCTATGCTGACAGCACATTCTGTCTCTCTCAAAATAAATAAATAAATATTTTTTAAAAAAACAATAGATGGGGTTAGAAAAACCTAACACAGACATTATTCCTGGATAGGAGAGGCCAATTCTGAAAAAAAATGTTAACAATACCAAACTAGTCTATGTGTTTATTCTAATGCTGAACTATTAGTGGTGGTTACTTCTGAGGAATGGGGTTGGGGGAAAATGTTTGCAGTACATACATGACAGACAAATCTTCCAAATAGCAATTGCTAAGAAAAAAAATTATAATACTTCAATAGAAAAAAATTCACTTACAATTGAATTTCAGGTATTTCTGTTCTCAAAAGCCTTCAGCCATTCCTGCCACTGGCTCTCTTCTCGACTGGGAGGAGGACCCCGCGCTCCTCTGGGTCAGGACAAAAGATAAAAACAAGTCACAGAGGAGGAAATACAAGTTGGCCTTGAATACATGAAAAGAGGCTTAGTCTTGTTTGTAATAGGATAAATGTAAAATAATACACATCTAAAATATCATTCTTCACTCACCAGGCTGGCAAAAGCCAAAGTTTCACAGCATCCTGTTAACATGGCTATGAGAAATAGAAACTCTTCTACGTTGGTTGAATATTATATTACTTGTATGTTATAAGTTAGTTACATCTCTATGATGGGCAATTGTGTAATATTTATTAAAATTATAGGGGTCCCTGGGTGGCTCAGTCATTAAGTATCTGAGTTTGGCTCAGGTTATGATCTCATAGCTTGTGACTTCGAGCCCCCCGTTGGGCTCTGTGCTGATAGCTCAGAACCTGGAGCCTGCTTTGAATCCTGTGTCTCTGTCTCTCTCTGTCCCTCCCCCACTCATTCTCTCTCTATCTCTCTCTCTGTCTCTCTAAAATCAACATTAAAAAATTAAGATTATATACATGTATGTATTCTTTGATTCAACAATTTCAGTTCCTGCAGACAAACTGGGGAACATGCAAAATGACACAAAGTTAATTGACGAAACACTGTTTAAAATAGTAAAAGATTGGAAAATGCTAAATATCCTTTGGTTGAGGACTGATTAAAAAAAAGTATGGTACATCCATATAAAAATATCATTTACCTGAAAAGAAAAGGAAAAAATTCTTTATGTACTGATATTAAGAAAGCAAAGTACATGAGTGTTTAAATATACTAACATTTATGCATAAGAAGGGGAAATAAAAATACATATTCAAGTACATAAGAATATATATATGACAATGGTGACTTGGAAGAAAGGGGCATAAGTTTCAGGAAATACAAGGGAAGGGAAATTTTCAATTTACCTTTTCATAACTTATGGATTTTTGAACAGTGTGAATGTATTACCTACCGGAAAAATTTTACCTAAATTTTAGTTGGACATTTTTTCTTTTTTTAATGTTTATTGCTTTATTTTGAGAGAGGGAGGTAGCGTGAACTGGGGAGGGACAGAGAGAGAGAAGAGAGAGAATCCCAAGCAGGCTCTGCACTCTCAGCACAGAGTCTGATGTGGGGCTCAAACTCACAACACCGTGAGATCATGACCTGAGCCGAGATCAAGAGTCAGCCACTTAACCAACTGAACCACCCAGGTGGCCCTGGACATTTTTTGCTTTATGAATTATTTGCAAATCATCTTTTTTTATATCATGAAATAACTTTGTATTCATGAAAATCCCTGTTTTTTACCATGGTAAAGGCAATTATATTTCAATTAGAAGTATTAATTGCTTTGTCATATTTAACATAAAGTATATCACAATACCATAGTTTAACAAACAAAAAATTTCCAAATATTTTGATATTGAGACAGGTGCAAGAAGATACAGGGGAAAATAGATTTTGTATTATATTGTATATTATACACAATACATATTGATAAAGGAACTGAAGTTAATTTTTAGACAATATTGCACTATCTCAAAACCTTATCATTGGTTTAAGTTTGTCACACAACCAGCATATACCACAACAAGGTGATTCTAGTTCACATTTAAAAAATGTATGTTTAAACAACGCATTATTTACTGATTAGGGAAAAAATAACACGTTGAAGTCAGTGGCCTTCTGCCCTTGAATGTAATGAACTGGTCTATGGATAAAAGCTCCACAGTGCCTAGTGCTGAAGGGCACAGGATTTTGGAGTAAGACCCATCTAGATTGAATCCATCGCTTATGTGACCTTGAGTGAGTTGCTTCATAGGTAACAGTTTCCTATCCCACAATAGATTCCTCATAAAATTGTTCATTAAACAAAATAATGCACATAAATGGTTTAGCACAGGCACCTACTTCAACTCTATTTTCATTATGAACCCTGGCCCTCCCAGTCAGACACATCTCACCAACAAGGCCCACAAATAGTCCAAACACTCTCTTTGAGAAGTCACCTGATTCCTCAGAGAAATCCGCTGTGAACAAGCAAATAATTCTAGAAAGACATTAATCTAATAATTATTAATATTTAGCATAGTACATTAAATAGATGTTACTTTAATAGCTAGTAGCAGAATTCATCTTAGAAAACAGTCTGCTTCGTGAGATACAGAATCTTTTTTTTTTTTTTTAGAGAGAGACAGTGCGAGCAGGGGAGGGTCAGAGAGAGAAGGAGTCACAGGATCCAAAGACAGGCTCCAGGCTCTGAACTAGCTGTCAGCACAGAGACTGATGCAGGGCTCGAACCCATGAACTGTGAGATCATTACCTGAGCCAAAGTCGGACACTTAACTGACTGAGCCACTCAGGTGCCCCAAGATATAGGATCTTGACATGGCCTTTCAGTTGTAGAGTCCTTGGGGCACAGCTTGAATGAGGCAGGAATAAGACAAAGAGAGCAAAGCTCTTCTGTGGAAGAAGAGAAGCTGGCTTTGTGGGTTTTAAGGACACATGCTAGTCTGAGTAAAAGGCAAGACTTTGAAGGAAGAAGAAAGGGAGCTCTGATTCTTCCTCCCAGTCCAGAAGAGAACAACTACCCAGTGGCAGGAATGGCCAAGAGCTTTTGAGAACAGAGCTGTATTTACACAGCTTCGTGGCCCCAACCCTTTCGTAAGATCTCCCATGGAACCCTGAGTTGTCAGGACGTGGGGCAGTGAAGGGATTTGAGTGATGTCCAGGAAGAAGGCACATGCAAAGGCAGGCAAGAAATACAGACAGTAAGATAAACACATGGTAGAGACTTCCAGAAACAGAAAAGCAGAATCTAAGGGTCTTGGTTTAGGACATAGGCTCCTCCAAAACCCTTCAGACATGGTGGGGATGAGGGTGGGGGAAGGGATTCCTCCTTCCCCACCACATACAGCAGGAAGGGCTAAGCCAATCTGATGAAGTCTCGAAATCGAGTGACCTGGCTGTATGTTGGTTGCACCGGCTCTCCTTCACCCTGGCTCTCCAATAGTGGGAGAAGCTGGGGCGCCTGGGTGGCTCAGTCGGCTAAGCATCCAGCTTCGGCTCAGGTCATGATTTCACAGTTTATGGATTCGAGCCCCACATCGGGCTCTGTGCTGACAGCTCGGAGCCTGGAGCCTGCCTTCAGATTCTGTGCTTCCCTCTCTCTCTGCCCCTGTCCCTGCTCATGCTGTCTCTCTCTCTCTCTCTCTCTCTCTCTCTCTCTCTCTCTCTCTCTCAAGAATAAATAAACATTAAATTAAAAAAAAAAAATAGTGGGAGAAGCTAAAGCAGGTCCCAGAGCGTCAAACCCTGGCTGACAGGAGAAGGGTAACACAGGTGGGGTTAGAAGAGAAAGCTTGGGAGGGGTGATACAATGGGGCATCAAATGGGGAGACCTTAACCGGAGTTTGTTCTGACTAGGAAGTAGCACCCATACTTGAGCAGGCCCTACACTGATTACATTTTAAATATTATTTACCTAAAGTTAAATTTAGTATATACTAAGTGGGTAAGTGATCAGATACCATATTATCTAGGATAAGTTACCAAGAGGAAATATTAACCTGTAACATGCCCCTCCCTCCAAAAAAGGGAAAAAACCCTGGCATAAAAAAAAAAAAACCACGAAAATGGTATTTTCTTCCCAGCAGTCTATTTAAAAGAGTTAAATTAAGACATGAAATGATCATATCAGCCTTAATTCTTCTCTGTTATTAATTGAACTCCTTCTTGGAAATATGCAGATAAAAGTTCCACCTTGGAGAATTTGAGATAAGAGTGAATGGAAGGGAAGAGAAATTAGCAGGCTTTACCAGTTCACACTCAGAATCATCATGCTCTATTTGTTCAAAGCTGCCCACAGATGGATAATATTAAATTGAACCTTTAATGTATTCTGATGTGGGGGAGCTTACAATCATAAGGCCTATCCTTAGGTTCACACTTTTCTTTGTACATAGTAGGGGCCATAAAACCAGGTGAACAGCGAACGGCTGTTGGGAAACAAGATAAATGAGAGTTCCATGGGTTATAAAGAAATTCAAGCTGCTTCTTATGATGAAATATACATAGACGTACATACACTGTAGATATTCCTCAGCTAAATATAATAGATCCTATAATGCATTAGTTTACAGATATATTAATATGATAAAAGAAATGATGAGATTTGGTTCTTTGCCTAAAGAAGACTTGTTATAAATAGTAAAACTGGCCAGAGGTCCAGTGATCCTAAAAAGAGTTAAGCTTCTACTGTGAAACCCATCACTTCACAGGAATAATGAGAGAAACACAGCCGTACTCTATGGAAAAGATCCACCATGAAATGGCCAAGATAATTTCCTTCATTTGACCATAAACCCATCAAAACTTCATGGAATGTGGTTACTTTATTTATGCAGTAACTGTGTTCAGTTAACCACACATGCCGTAGACTTCTTAAATAATGAAAGAGACAGACAGACTGCCGTTGGACCTGTTCTTTAGTAGGAATTCGACTATCAGTGAAAATCTCCAGAATGCTAAGGAATTTTCTACTGACATCAACAGTCACCGACAGACTGACCTAGAAATGGATTATATCTCATTCCTCCTTGGCTCCTCAAAACATTTATTTTTAAAATCTAACCACTTAAAGTGAACCACTTTTTTAAAAGAATCCAAAAGAACTGTAATCCTTTTATATACTACAATTGGATATTTTTATTCCAGTAGGATGATCATCACTATAAAAACAAGGAAATAGTCGTTTTTCAATGAAAATTGGCCCAATGTTATTGCGGTCCATAAAAACGTGAGAAGTCTTGATCAGTACGATGTCAAGGAAGCTAGACCTATTTGATACCATGAGGTATGCTCCACTTTTTCTTTTTCTTTGTACTTTGCATACGGCATGCCGCTTGGGGCCGCAGTAGCAGTAGCTGGCATTTGCCACGCTCCCACGCTGCTCTATTTAAAATAGCTGTTTTCCTATCCAAGGGCCTCTAAAGAGCAAACTATCGACAAGCCTGTTCCATTTTTTTAATTCCAGTATATTTAACATACAATGTTATATTAGTTTCAGGTGTACAATCAGTGAAACTATTTTGGCAAAAGGATGACTTACTTTAAAATACAGAACAGAGAGGCGCCTGGGTGGCTCAGTCAGGTTAACCATCCAGCTTTAGCTTAAGTCATGATCTCACGGTTTGTGGATTCGAGCCCTGCATCAGTCTCCCTGCTGACGGTGCGGAGCCTTCTTGGGATTTCCTCTCTCTCCACCTCTCTCTCTGTAATTTCTGCACTCGCACTCTCTCTTTGTCTCAAAATAAATAAATAAAATATAGAGCAGAAAGTCCTAGAAAAGTTATAGTTACTGAAAATTATAGCCAATAAGCAATCCAGTGAGTACCAAATGTTCCATATTAAAGATAGTTTCTAATGAAGATAACGCTCATTATGGAAATTCCTGTAGCAAAAGCTGGGGAGTTGTGGTATGTCAATATATTTCTCTCATCATAGTACACAACACCACACTTAGAGTTTTCAAAGGCATAGATGATATTAGATATTAAGGAGGACACAACTACATATTGCTCCCTTAGAAAAAAAAGTTTTGTTTATTGTTTCACAGAAGTAAAGCTGTATAACTTGTAGCACAGTTATTTTTTTAGGCCATTAACTGCAATTTTTTGAAATTTTTGAGACTGTGGAGACATTTCTTCAAGCGCATGTTAGAAATCCACTTTGTACAGACGTGCACTGCCCTAGCGGAGGCGATGAGAAGGAGCGTCCGGGAGGGAAACCTCTCCCAACTCCTAGTCTTGCGGCCGCCGCTTACGGAAGCATAAACGGAGGCAGTGGGGTACAAAACTGACATTGTTTTATTTCTTTATTTCTTGTTTTATTTCTCAAAAATAAAAATGTATGAAGCTTAAGAATTTCTCGGCAAAAAAACCACACATTGGAATTTTTAAAAAAATAAGCAAACAATCTCTATGGGTATGTAACAAGATCTGAGCATAAATTTTAACAGAACTAGCTAAAAATTCTTAGCTTAACCTCTTGTTCTTGCCTCAGACTGTCTACTCCTAGGCTGTCTTTGTTCACTGGATCCAGCAGCCTTTCCTAGACCCACCAGCCTCTCTATCCTGGAGTGAAAGAAGGCATAGTTTTCATCTACTCATATACTTTTGTGCCCCTTCAACCAAAATTTGAAAAAATTGTACTGACATGCAAACTGCTTCTGTCTTCAATTTTACCGTTTTAAGGAGACTGATTCCACTTTACGGGGCGGAGGGAGAGAAAAAAATCTCTAAGTTTTGGTCATTACTGTGATCGAGGTTTTGGCTACAGGTGAACAGATACTGCCATCTACTGTTGAGAAAACATAAAACGGCTAAACCAAAACCAACCTCACTAAGCTTTTGACAGATCATAAATTTAAAATGGAAAAAAATGGCTTTATGAAAATAGGGAGCTTCTCCTCGCTTGTACAGCTATTTTGTTTTCGTGAAGTAGTTTGAAAACTAAATAAAATAGAAAATACAGCAAACCAGAAAAATTTCTTCCCTCACATCAGAAAAATTGTTCTGTGTGATTATTCTCACTTTGGATTAAAAACTGAAAGCAAATCATCGTTTTTTTCAGTCTCCATGTGGTACACAGTTTTAGATGCTACACGAAAGATGAAATAGAAGTAAGTTACCCCTTTTAAATTATCTTAACTTCATTTCAAAATTTAAGGTAAAGTTTATTTTCTTTGTTTTTTCATAAAGGCACTAGAAATGCATAAGACAAAGTCAGTTTTTGACTTTAGATTTAGCTATAAATAAATGTTCTTTAGAAAAATAGAGTAGTTAACACTTAGCCTTCTTTAGGCTTCTAATGGTACATACTTAAGTTCAGATTTAGAGAAAGCCCCTTTAGGGCAAAAAGCTACTACAAAAGCAATGCATCTGAGTCAGACATCCAGCACATTAAAACTCGCCTAGTAGTAAGGGGAGACAGAGTTCTGTGACTCCAGATCTATCAATGTGAAGAATGACCTGTCCTTATTCTGACGGCTGCTGTTGAGCCAGAGGACACGATTTGGTGGCCAAAATTCAGTTGGGTTTGCACATAAAAAAGTATTTTCCCCTTTAAAGAGTATTTATTTAACTCTGTCAGCAGCCAAGCACCACACCACGTCCTGCATCCGCTATCTCACAGTCTAGAGGAGTGAACGTGAAGTGTGATGTATGGATGGTGCAGAGTAAGCCCCTTCTATGAAGAGAAAGGAGAGAAACCCCAATCTTGCAGTGTGTTAGTCCCAGCAGGAAAACTGATTGCACACAATGCACCATGTATGGTGCAGACATGCGTGTATACATGTGTCTGTGTCTGTGAGTCTGGGGAGGGGTTGATGTATTGGTAACTGATTTTGCCATATCAACAGTTATGGTTCATATGGCTTATTTTGCTGGCTTCCTTAAGGTGCTTTCATCGTAACTAACATTGGTCTAGCATTTCCCATTTAAAGGGCCCTCGCACACGTCCCGTCATTTGCTCATTTCACAAACGGGTACTGAACACCAGCTATATGAGCAAGGCTCTCACAAGCATCAGAAATACAAAGCTAAAAATGAAACCATCTCATCCTTCAAAGAGTCTAATAGTCTGGGTGAGATGAGAAGGAAGCAACCTCACCGCTGGGCTTATAAAACAGTATTAGGAGATCCCTGGCGGAGGAATGAAGGAGCACTGTGTAAAAATGAAAGCTAACAGGTCTGCTTTCTGTTGAGGAACCTGGCAGGAATCAGGAAAGTGTAGGTGATAGCCAACAGCACATGCGCCAGCAGAGGGTACACTTCTGAGAATTACGGGTCACTGTTGGATGCCACGTGCTCAGCTGGCATCAGCCAGTCAGTCGGGTGAGAGAGCATCATGCAGAGTAGTTTCCAGGCATACACCTGAGTGTCATATATGCAGGGAAGATATAAAATAAGGTTATAGGAGAACAGCTTACAAGCAGAGAAGCAGTGGAGTGTTCAGAGTCCCCTGAACTCTCATTATCCCACAGCTCAGGCCCTACAGAGATGGTCCACATGCCCCAGGGCTAACCTCACAGTAGGGATAATACTCTAGGGAACAGGACACATCAGTGCACCACGGATGGCCCCTGGTCAGGGCAGTAGCCTTGATAGAATGAGAGAACCTTTGAAGCCCCTGGACTCATATCGGCTTGTCTTTCTGGTGCACTCTGACTTGCTAAACCAGCTGTCTACTAATCGACCAAAAATGTGGACAAGACAAGACTCCAGGGCATGCTGATTTATTACTCCTAGGAGGAAAGAACAGGAACGGAAGGCTCCTGTTTACCAAGTTGAGTTGATTGGAAACTGTGGGCATCAGGGAGCCACCAACCATTCTTGGGCAGGGAAGTAAAAGGATCTGATTCATATTTTAAAGAAGTCACCACATCAAAAAAGATAAGTGGCAGATAGCAAGTCAGCCAGGGAGATACTGCGGAAGGGCAGGCTGGAGGGTGTGACTCGGAGCAGAGAAATGCATGCTCATGAGTGACATGAATGTCAAGACATGAACGACAGAATGGACAGACAGGACTTTCAGACTGGTTAGATTTGGGGGGAAGGGAAAGAAAAGGGTCTAATGTAGAAGAAGGAAGATTTCCTTTCTTCTTCCCAAGGTTTTTCTAACTAGCTTAGGAACTGACATGAGACAGACGAACAGGAGGAAAAAAACACAAAGTTTTAGTACGTACCCATGGAGGTCCAACAGTGAATTTGAGACCCAAAGAAATGACCAGGGCAAGGAGTGTTTATACACTGTAGACGAAGAGACAATAAATTTGTGAGGAGTTAACAGAATAAAGAAAACAAATGTTTGGGAGCTTTAAGTAGTAAGAAATTCTAAGCAGAATTTAGGCTGAGGTAATAGATTTTTTTTAAAGTAATAAGGTTTGTCTCTATCGCTTTCTCAGCTTTAAAGTTCCTAACGCTGATGATAAGGATATCATTTTACTTCTTAATACAGGGAGGGTATTTTTCATATGGGAGATTTATTTCCTGATTTCAAGGGGCAGAGAAGGTCTCAGTGTCCCTGCATCGACCCTTCACCAAGTAGTTTCAATTCAAAATAATCAGTATGCCATTGGGGTACATTTTGAGGTGGCTGGTCCTGGGACCCTACACTAATATTGCTTGGTGTCTGGCTGAGTGACAGGCTGGACTGGGGAAGAAGATGTGGGGAGGGAGATGAGAGACAATAAGACTATTTTTTTTCACGTTTTATTATGAAATAATTATTGATTCCCAAGAAGTTGCAAATATAGCACAGAGAAGTCCCATACACCTCTCACCCACTTTCCCTTAAAGGAACCATCTTATATAGCTACAGCACAATATCAAAACCAGGAAAAGTACATTGATACAATGTATGTATACAGTTCTTTGTCATGTTATCAAATGTAACTCGTGTAGCCCACAATGCAATCAAGACATAAACTATTTCACAAAGATCCCCTCCATGCTACCCCTTTATAGATACATCCACCCTTCTCTTTCTCCATCATTCCTATTCCTGGCAACAACTAATCTGTTCTTTGCTTCTATAATTCTATCACTTAGAGAAGGTCATGTAAACAGAATCATACCATATACAACCTTTGGTGACTGGCTTGCTCCACTTAGCATAATGCCTGACATTTATCCAAGTTGTTGTATGTATCATTAGTCTGCTCCTTTTTATTGCTAAGTAACATTCCACGGTACAGCTTGGTAGCCACTCACCCACTAAAGGACATATTGGTTATTTCCACTTCAGGGCCATTGAAAATAAAGCTGCTATGCACACTAATGTACAGGTTTTTGTAAAACATAAGTTTTGTAAAAACATAAGTTTTCCTTTCTCTGGGATAAATGTCTGGGAGTATGAATGCTGGGCCATATGATAAGTATATGTTTAATTTTTTAAAGAACTTAAATAAGGCTTATCTTTCAAGTTAAGTATGATTTTATTCCTGTTTTGAAAGTAAGAAATGAAAAGCATGATGAATAGCAACCAATAAGACTTGGAGACAAATAGACTTGGACTTGAATCCTGCACTGCCATCACCCACCATGAGACTCGGTAAACCGTACAACCCTGCTATATTTATATGCCATTTTCTTTCATGTGTAAATTTCTGTAACCTTTTAGTGGCTTCAGAAAAGCCCCAGAATGATAATTTCTTGCTTTGCTTGAATGAATAAGGATAGGTAGGTTTCCTAGGATGAAATGTGTAATTATGCAGTTACCAAGTAAGGAAAAGAGAAGCTGGACTGAATAGAACTGAGAATGTAGGAGAAGATGAGATTAAAATCAGCAGAGACTGTACTGGTTTAGACAATATGCGGTCAAGTTCAAATCACCAGCAGAGGCACCAAAAGGCAGAGATATACCCAAGTCCAGGCAACCAGAGTCAATTATCAGGAGCTCCACAGACTAGATGAAGCAAGTGGCAGGGGGTGAATTTCTGATTCTAGAACAAACTATTGCTTTTTATCTATTTTCTCCTGTGTGCTGCCTCTGTGAAGCCCTGTGCCTTTGGGTGTTAGTTCGAGGCAGGAAGAAATCAAAGACTCATAAAAGCCTATCTTTGAGGAGAATAAAGGCTTAGGTTACCTCATGTAAAATTAGTAGATGCAAATGTATTTTGGATGCAAATAACAATGAGGCCCAACTGAAGGATACTCAAATAATAAAGAAATGTATAATCTCATGTAACAAAGTCCAGAGCAGGGGATTCCAGAGCAAGTCAAAATAGCACTCAGCAGTGTCCTCAAGAGCCCCATCTGTCCTACATTTCCCTCTGCCATCTTCCTCACATCTCCCGGTGCAAGGTAATGTAGATAGATGGACGATGGGTTAAATCACAGGATAAATTCAAGAAATGTCTTTTGGGTTGAGAATCAAAAAAAATTTTTAAGTTTATTTATTTTGAGAGAGAGCATGCACCCACACACAAGTGGGGGGGTGGGGCCAGGGAGGGGATCCCAAGCAGGCTTCTTGCTGTTAGTGCAGAGCCCAGTACAAATATATTAGCCCTATAACTGGAGTAAATTCAACACTTAAAACACAGATATGAATTTTAAGTTTCAAATATCTACAAATGTGGGGCTGACCATGTAAAACTCTTCCTGCTGTGCAGATTTTCAGGAAATTTTCAGGAACCTCAACAATGAAATACCCTCCTAATATTCCCTAGAAATAGAATAAGAGGGGAAAAAAAACTCACTATTGAATAAAACTACATTCATAAAACACTATCTTGTGGACTATAATTCAGATATTACTTCCATATGAGCAATTGGACAATTATTTAACAACGGCAGCAAAATATGAGAAAATTCATGCTTTAGAATAGGACAAAAATTCACTAATTGTGAATCAGAGGGGATATGTTAAGCAGCAGGAACAAAAATACTTTACTTAAACCATCTAGAAATTAAATAAAATAGAAACAACCCACTAACAAGATTTATATTTATATAATGTGCATTTACTTAAAAATTAAGAACTGTAATCCTATCATATTTACATTTCATCTATAGAATAATCACTTAAATAATAGCAATAAAACTAAATCAGAAAATGTTCTACATTATTTTAGAAGAAGATATTAGCTGCATATCTGGACTATTTTAATGTACTTGTTAACAAAATTGCTGTAAACATACAAAATACAAATATAATTAAATGGAAGAAATTTAAAAAAAAAAAAAAAAAAAAAACCAAAGTTCCGTCCCATAGACCATGAGATTATGACTTGAGCCGAAATCAAGAGTCAGATGCTCAACTGACTAGACCACCCAGGTGGCCCTAGAATCAGAAAATTTAAAAACTAATCCTGATTAATTAAAGGTTTTAGTTGAATGCTAACTAATTGAAATCTTTCCTTACATCATTCTTTGTAGTTTATACTTTTCCCAAGATTCCTCTCTAACATGAGGATCAGGCCACTTTCATAGGTGTAAATGAATTTTCTTTATTCTTATTTTCAGAACATGAAATGATGACTCAAAATATTTCTTTTAAGGAAAGAAGTTGTATAACTTAAATTTGCATAGCAGTGTACTTTCACATGGCTTGCCTAATCTTTATAAATCTTTGTGACTTAAAAAGAACAGATATTAATAAGCTCATTTTAGAAAGGAGGAAATGGACTCAAGTTTAAGTGAAACATCAGTGAGAATCTACATGGCAAAACTGAGATTTAAGCCCAAATGTTATATCCCTCATTTTAGTGTTCTTTCTATTTTCAGGGACAGTAAGTTCTGACTTCTCTGGCTAGTCAGATTTCACATGTAAAACCACAGTCTCCCCATTACTATACTATACATTGTTGGAATATAAGAGCTGGTTTTCAAATTAAGAATACATAAGCACTGGCTGGCTCAGTTGGGAGAACATGCAACTCTCGATCTCGGGGTTGTGAGTCTGAGCCCTATGTTGAGGATAGAGAGGACTTAAAAACTAAAAAATATAGGGACTACATAAGCACTAAGATCAAATTGTGGGAGGACTCCCAGTTCAGACACTCAAGCTAATAGTCGAAATTTCAGTGCAATGAAAGGATGGATGTCTGTCTCTCATCTCCTTCCACCACCACCACCCCCCAATCACAAAAGACGGGAAAGAAGAAAGGGTGAGACAGTTACACGGGGCATAGTGAAGTTGGAAGTACAAAAACAGCGCTGTTCTCAAGTGAGTATCACAGACCTTGCTCACCCCCTATTACATCCTACATAAAACTCAGATAGTAGTAGCTATAGTACAGTGTTTTTGTACTGCTAAATAAGGTAATTATTTTCACTTATTCTAAACAGAATGCTTTGAGGATTAGAAGAATAAAGGAATCCTTGCACATGACCTAGGCTCTAACTTCATACGGTGGCGTGAAGGGGAACTGAAAAGTTCCGGCCCCCTGACCATGTGGGGTTTCCCCTAGCAACCAGACCCGACCTCGGGTGCTTTCCAAAAGTTACCTTATCAGCGTAAACTTGGGTGTGCCTAAAACGGGTTTGTTGTGAATATCTGGACATCTTTATCCCTCTTATCACTTAGGAAATTTCAAAAGTTTTAGGAGATCTGTGCCAGAAATGGGGTACAAGACCAATATGTATTTCTTATTCTAAATAACAATAACGCACCTCTCCGATTTACCAAAACTACTCTCACCAACGCACAGGATGACCCTGTAATGTATTGCACAAACTAGGATTTTTGAGACTAAAAAGAATATTATTAATAATTACATTGGAATAATATACACAAACAGGCCTGGTCCTCCATACAAACTTAGAAGTTGCACATCTCACTCAACATGAAAACACTGAATCACTGATTTTTCTAAAAAACTTGTTTTCCTCATATTATTAAATCCCATCTATACTTATACCATTTGCTCAAGCCAGAAATCTGGGAATCATGCCCAATTCCCTCTTCCACTCTCCAATGACCATTTCATAAAATATCTGTCATAGATCTACCTACAAAGTATAATCCAAATATATACAGTTCTCTCCTCCATCCATTATGGAAAACCTCTTCTTTCACCCATTGTGCCTTAGTCCATCACCCTGTTCACTTCCTTCACAATCTGAAATTACATATTTGCTAATTTACTTGTCACTATGTGTCTTCTCTAGTTTACTGCTAGCACCCCAATTTAACCGCCCAGTGCCTGGCATTCCTAGCACCTAACAAAAAACTGACACATAACAGGTGCTCAGTAAACGTTTATTGGATGAATGAATACATGAATAAACAAATAGAAAAAAATAAACTTCGTTCAGAACACCTTCGGGAAATACTGGTATAAGTAGTTTGTGGCTCAGTTGGTTGAGCGTCTGACTTCAGCTCAGGTCATGATCTCATGGTTTGTAAGTTCAAGCCTGCATCAAGCTCTGTGAATTTTGCGTCTCCCTCTCTCTGCCCCTCCCCTGCTTGTACTCAGTCTCTCTCTCTCTCGCTCAAAAATAAATAAAAACTTTTAAAATTTAAAAAAACAAGTAGTGTGAAATTGAGAATAATATAGCTGGGTCTTTGTGCTCTATTAAAAAATCAGCATCTGAATCTCTGAGACAAAGACCAAACAACCAAGGAAGGTCAATGTTAGTGCTGGGAAAAAGCAAAATGAAGACAGGAGTGGAATAGAGAGACTTCGTTAACTCAAACCATCCCCTCTGTTCCTCTCCTTTGCTCTCAATATAACTGTTTTTTAAATTTTTTTAAATTTACTTTTGAGAGAGAAAGAGAGGACAAGTTGGGGAGAGACAGAGAGAGAGGGAGACAGAAGATCTGAAGCCGGCTCTGCACTGACAAAATTCTATTTTGGAAAATTTTAGAAGACAAAGTAAATAGGTAGATTACTCAAAATCACTCTATAAGTCTGGGCAATTCTCCTTCAAACCAAATACCATTATGTTAATCACACATTCTTTTTTTTTTTTTAATTTACTTATTTATTTTGAGAGAGAGAGAGAGAGAGAGAGAGCATGTGTGGGTGGTGAGGAAGGGCAATGAGAGAGGGAGAGAGAGAGAATCCTAAGCAGGCACAGAGCTGAATACAGGGCTTAATCTCACGCACTGTGAGATCATGACCTGGGCTGAGATCAAGAGTCTGACGTTTAACCAACTGAGCCACCCAGGGGCCACAGTCGTGCATTCTTAGTAACTAAGTAAAAGAATAATCTAAAAACATGGCAAATGTTGTACATAATAATTATTCACAATAGCAAGAAAAAATTGAATACAACCTAAATATTCATTAATAGGCAAAGTGTTATGTAGGATTGATACATCCATTGAATGGAAAATGAGGCAACAATATTAACTAATGGATCTGAAGTTTTGATAGTATCACAAAAAAAATGCCTATGATTTACTATCGTATGAAAAAAGCAGAATGTGGAAAATAGGTAAAATGTACATATCAGATACAATCATGTAAAATGTACACGTAGAAAGAGACTGGAAGGAAATATATCGAATAATACTAGAGTTTTACTGAAATGTGATTGTTTTTTACTTCTCAACTTTTTTGTAACACCATTACAATAATTTTGTGACTGAGGAAAAAAAAAGAAAGCAAGCATTACTTGGCAGATATCTACTTAGCAGCTTGTCTCTGTGCTGGTAAAATAGCAATTACAGGGCTGCCTGGCTGGTTCAGTGGGCCGAGTATGTGACTCTTGATCTCAGGGTTGTGAGTTCAAGCCTCACACTGGGTGTAGAGATAAATTAAAAAACAAAAAAACAAAAAAAACAGAAGTCACATTTAAATGACCTGTCTCTGTCCCAACAGCACTCATTCATTTATTCAACAACTAATCATTGAGCAACTATTATGTATGCACCCGGGACGTATCAATGAGTAAATGACATGATGTCTGTACCTATCCCTACAGCCTAAGTGAAGAAGACAGACTATAAGCAAATAATTTGTTACAAATGAGGAAAACGTGGGATGAAGGTAACCAAATAATGTTATAAATAAAAGGAGAGAGAACCGGCTTTAAAAGGAGGTCAGAGGGGCACTTGGGTGGCTCAGTGGGTTAAGCCTCTGACTTAGGCTCAGGTCATGATCTCACAGGTTCATGGGTTCGAGCCCCACGTCAGGCTCTATGCTGACAGCTCAGAGCCTGGAGCCTGTCTTCAGATTCTGTATCTCCCTCTCTGACCCTCCTTGCTTGTGCTGTCTCTCTCTGTCTCTCAAAAAATAAATAAAAATTAAAAAAAAAAAAGGAGGTCAGAGAAGCCCCCAAGGAAGTAGTATCTAAGTTGAGATGAGAAAGAGGTGGCTGAGAACCCCAAGTGCCAGGGCAGGGCAGCTTAAGCAGAGGGCCTAAGGTGAGAAAGAGCTCAGCATGTCCTGGGGATGAAATCAGGAGACCCGCATGGCTAGAACACAGTGCAAGAGGAGAAAGGGGGTTAAAATGAGGTTAGAGAGGTAAGCAGGGACCAGATCCTGCAAAACCTTGATAAGAATTTTGGATTTTATTCTGAATGCAACATGAAACCATTGAAGGGTTGTATACAGAAGAAACATAGTTCTATTTGCACTTTAATAAGATCACTCATTGCATTGTGGGAAATGTTTTGGCTGTACATAGGGGACAAGAAGCAGAGGCTAGTTAGAAGGTCTTCGCAGCCAAATAGATTAGGGCAGTAGCAATGGAGATGAATTAGTCGAAAAGGCTTCAGGGTAAGTTTTCAATAGGGACCACAGGATATGGTGGGGTGAGAAAAAAGCGAGTCTAGTGATGGTGCCCAGATTAATACTTTGAGCAACTGGGTGTATGGCAGTGGCACTGAGAGAGATGGGAAAACAGAGAAAGAAATTGATTTGGGGCATAAAAGGAAGACTTTAAATTTAAATAACACTGAACTACTATATATAATCCGTTTATATAATCTTTCTCTTCAGGAATACCTTTAAAAATGAGGAGCATGTTGGGGCACATGGGTGGCTCAGTCAGTTAAGCGTCTGACTTCAGCTCAGGCCATGATATTGCGGTTTGTGAGTTCAAGCCCTGCGTCAGCCCTGCTCTGTGCTGACAGCTCAGAGCCTGGAGCCTCCTTCAGATTCTGTGTCTCCCCCTCTCTCTCTGCCCCTCCCATGCTCATGCTCTTGTCTCTCTGTGTCTCTCAATAATAAATAAAAATGTTTTTTAAAATGGGGAACATATTTTTTAACCTTTTAAATCTTAACGTCTTGAACAGTGCAACATGTTACAGAGTGGGCAGTTAGTAAGCAATTGTTAAATGAACATCACAGCTTCGCAAATGCATCATTCAGGAGCTCCTGGATGGCTCAGTCCATTGGGTGCCTGACCAGCTCAAGTCTTAATCTCACAGCGTGAGTTCAAGCCCTGCATGAGGCTCTGTGCTGACAGCTTGGAGCCTAGAGCCTGTTTCAGATTCTGTGTTTTGTTCTCTCTCACTCCTGCTCATGCTCTGTCTCTCTCTCACTCAAAAATAAAACATTTTTCAAAGTTTAGAAAGCATTTCATTCATTCCAATATAATAAGATTCTAGTTGTGAAAAGCCCTATTTTAGACAGTTTTCCTTACCAAGGCTGACAAGGAGAAAAACTGGCCACTAACTAAAAAAGGGAAAGAAAAAGTAGGAGATTCTTATTTTTTAAATTCTTGTTTGTTTAGTTTTCTGTAGTTAAACTAAAATGGGAATTAAAAGCTTTAATGTGTGTGCTTAAATTCTTGGGCCGGCTACTGACCTACTTCTAGTGATTTTACCTCCCAGTGTTTCAGTTTCTCCATTTGCAAAAGGGAGATAATGGTAGTTGCCTTATCTCACAAGGATGTCATGAAAATAAGTCAGATAAATTGCTTTGCCCTCCTTGGAAAGGGGCTCCAGAAAGTAAGCATTATTAGAGATGATGATGAATACTCACAACTTCAAAGATATTTTTAAATTGCCCCCCAAGTCTTTGAACATGTTAAGCCTATGAATAGCACAGTGTTAGGTGTTTATACATTTCTGGCAAGCTTTCACCTCTTGTTAAAGCAGTAAATGGTCTTTGAACAAATGGATTTCTCATTCTTTGATAACTATGCTTCCTTGTTTGTACACTTGAAAGATGATTATCATCTGGCATGTGAGGTCAAGTTGAACTCCTTGGTGCTATTACAGTTCAATTGCAGCTTTAATTGAGTTTTTCTTCCAAGGTTGAAAATAAGTCATTTGGTTCACTTTAGTCAGCTACTTGCACTCTAAAAAGTGATTGTGAGGTGAATATAACTATTTTCTGCCAATGAGATGTATAATGGTTTTCATTTTAGCTACAATATCCTCATTCAAAAATTGATATGAAAATTCAGTATTTTTATTTCCTCACTGTTGTATTTTTTCCTGATGGTTTTCCTAAAATTGCTTTTAATAGCTATAATTACACATTTTAACATTTCTAACACAGACGGTCCCCGACTTACAGTGTTTTGACTTACAACTTTTTTACTTTAGGGAGGTACAAAAGCAGTATGTATGCTTTCACTAGAAACCATACTTGCAGTTTTGAATTTCGATCTTTTCCTAGGCTAGCAATGAGTGGTGGGATGCTCTTTCCAGATGCTGGGCAGCGACAGGGAGCCGCAGGTCCTGGTCAGCCACGTGATCACCACGGTGAACCAATACACTTACGACCATTCTGTACCCAAACGACCATTCTGTTTTTCACCTTCAGAATAATATTCAGTAAATTACATAAGCTATTCAACATTTTATTATAACATAGGCTTTGTGTTAGAGATTTTGCCCAAGGGTAAGCTAATGTAAGTGGTAGGCGAGGCAAAGCTATCATGTTCACTAACAGTTAGGTGTACTTTTGACTTCAGATATCTTCAACTTACAACGGGTTTATCAGGACATAACCCCATCGTAAGTCAAGGAGGATCTATATTGACAGCCATGGTACACACATAAATATCACCAAAGTAAAAACCTACAGGTTTCAAGATAAAATACAGAACAGTAAACATCATCTAGAACATTTCCTATTAGAGATGTGCATCAACTGGACCAACTGAAATTGGCCAACTGAAATTATGAATGCTAATTCATGAGTATTTTATTTAAAAGCTCACAGACCATTAGCACTTCCATTCTTATCCATACATCTCTTACCTATATACCTAACACAAATCAAACCTCTTTCTGTTGGAGTAGCCAAAACACTCCCAGTGGAGTGCTGCAAAATCATTCCTTGCAAAGTAAGACAATAAAACCTACCTCTCCTCTCTTAAATAACATGCTTCCAGGTAAGTCTTACTATACCCACTCAACAGATGTGGAATCTGAAGCTGGTTGATTTACACCAGATCCCCCAGCTGGATTAGAACACAGGCTAAAAATGCTTGACCACAAGGATAACATCATTCCCGTTCCTTCTTCTTTCCTTTTTCTCTCGAGGAAGAAATTAGAATTTGAGGCAACACAAATGAAGACACTGTACACGTTGATAACTTTCTAGGAGGGGAGACCTAACCCAGGATAGAGGAAAGACAGGGATAAAATGGCCTCAGTTCTACCAAGGGATGGGAGAAGCCTCCTCACAGCCCCACCAGGATCTCACAGAATGGACACTGATGAACAATAGGCCTTCTCCCTCAGGCAGAACCCCAGGAACAAATGTCCTCGGCCCTATATATTATGGGGAGGGAGTGGCATTAGTATTTCAGAATATTATGAAAGTTTAATTTTGAAATTTCTGCCTCCAGTGATATACTCAGGGGCCAATAAAAGATGCCAACAGTATAGCATCTTCTCAAATACAGTTGTCCTGGGTAGGCCTTAAACTGGTAGGATGGCCCAAAATCTCCCATCTCTAGGGAAGCCATTCCTGGTATCTGGTATTTTTGAATTTACCTAGGCCGAAGGTCATAAATTAGTGGCCTATAATGATCCAGATTTTACCTCAAAAAGCTTTTCAGTTGGCCCAGGACAATGACTTCTGACACCAACCACCTAAGTCAGGCCAGATTTCACAGGCTAAATGGCAACATCCTACACAAGACTGCCCTTACTCCAGATACCAGTCACAAGTTCAAGGATCCCAGGCCACCTTCCCTTCTAAGCTGCTGGCTACAAATTTAGGGGTTCCTGCTACTTCCTTAAGTTTGATAATTTGCTAGAATGACTCACAGAAGTCAGGAAAATGCAGTATTTATGATTACAGTTTTATTTATAGCAAAAGGACAGGACCTGCAGGAAGGCATAGAGTAAGGTCTGGGAAGGTCCCAAATCTGAAGCTTCCATTGTTCTCTCCTGTGTCCTCAGGGACATACTATCTTCCCAATACAATGATATGTGACAAGACGGATTTCTATCAACCAGGAAAGTTCATCCAAGCTTCCATGTGTCCAGAGTTCTTACTAGGGCTTTATTATACCAGTATGATTGGTTAAATCATGTATCAGTCTCTGCCCACCCCACCCCTTTCCCAGGGGGTTGGTTTGATAAGCCCACGTTTGCTCTTTCTGGCACTACCAGCTTCATACTGAGTCATCTCATAAACTATTAGTCATCTCACAAACTGTGAGAGGCCCACCATGAATAAGAAAGGCACTCCTACCACCTGGGAAATTCCAAGGGTATAGAAGCCACTTCCCAAAACTCAGAAACAAAAACCAGTCCCAATTATTTATACACCCATACAATAATTAAACGTCATTTCAGGGGTGCCTGAATGGCCCAATGGGTTGAGCATCTGAATTTGGCTCAGGTCATGATCTCAACACTCATGGGTTCGAGCCCCACATCGGGCTCTGTGCTGACCGCTCAGAGCCTGGAGCCTGCTTCAGATTCTGTGTCTCCCCTTCTCTCTGCCCTCCCATGCTCATGCTCTGTCTCTGTTTCTCAATAATAAATAAATGTTTTAAAAAACTTTAATGTTATTTCAGATTAGCTACCAACATTTAAAACTCTGTGTTCACAAAAAAATCTAAATGTTTGGTCCTCTCCTAAAATATTGGCCGAGGCTTCCACTCCCACAAACCTGCTGCCTGCTTTAAAAGGGACACTCATTTCTCCCCACAGTCTCCCTAGTCTCTATTTTCTTATTCTTGGGGTGATTCACTCTTTGTTTCCTTCACATCCACTGCAAACATTTAAGTTTGCAAACCCTGGCCTACGCCTTGGGTATTTTGGTTGTTTTTACTCCAATTCACATTATTAACTTAAAGGAATAAATGGGGAAGGGATGGCAAGTACCTTCTGCCATTTCATTATCTTAGTTTCAGGCTACTCTCCTTCTAACCCTTCACATGAGTCTGGGTGCCCGTGTGCACTGTGCATGCCCGTGCCATATATGTCTCTTATGTCTTGAGCCAGGCTAATATGAAATGTTTGGCTGCAGAACCAGAATAAGCTGAAATAAAATCCATGTCATCTTCAGAGTCAAAAACTATAACCAACAGAGGACCTTAGAAAAGAAGCCTCTCATTCTAAAGACAAAGCAAAAGCTACATTTCTCAATATTTTTAAAGCGATAGCTTACTTCATAAGCATAAGATTCTCACATCCTCCTTTATTATTCGATCTTCAACATAATTAACTGAAAAAAATAAGTGGGGCAAATACTATTATTTTCAAAATTTACAGACCCCTCCTCCCACTATACCCCTTTGTAAATCACGTGTTTAAAAACTGTAAGAGGCATGAAACAAGCCCCAAGTACGTCAGTGGCCATGTGGACAGAGACCTATAGTCTCTCTTAGGTACAAGTGTCACACAGACCTTGAGTTTATCTTCAATATTTGTGGATTTCATATTTGGAATTTATCTTCTCACTAAAATTTGTAACCCCAAAACCAATACCTGCAATGTTTTCATAGTCATTCACACATGTGCAGAGCAGTAAAAAATATGAGTCAACTGATTATGAAGGTTCCCAGCAGAGACCAAAGGGACATTTTACATTTCTGTTCCAAAAAAAACACTGTAAATAACTGCCCTTTTTGTGTTCTATGTAGGGGTACTTTTGTGCTTCTTGTAAACAACCCCCAAGCATAGGGTTGAAGTACTATCTGGTGTTCTCAAGTGCAAGAAGACTGTGATATGGGGGCATTTGGATGGCTCAGTCTGTTAGCCTCCAACTTTTGGATTTGGGTCAGGTCATGATCTCATGGTTTGTGAATTCAAGCCCCTCATTGGGCTTTGCGCTGACAGTGTGGAGCCTGCTTGGGATTCTCTCTCTCCCTCTGTCTGGGCCTCCACTGCTCGCTCTGCCTCTCTCTCAAAATAGATAAAAACTTGAAAAAAAAAAAAAAAAAGGAAGGCTGCGATATGACCCACAGAGGAAATGCATGTGCTAGATAAGCCTCAAACAGGCATGAGCTATAGTGTTGTTGAACGAGTACCATGCTAATGATATATGCATATTAAATATATATGCAATGATATATATTAAATAATATGCATTACATAGTATTAAAAATAGTAAGTCAATAATATATTGAACGCATATTAAGATATTAATATATTTCTTTAAACCGAAACACATAAAACCAGATTATGCATTAATCAGTTGGTGCAGATGCTGTGACCAGAGAGGCTCACAGAAACCTAATTCTATATTTCCCGAGAGAAATGGTTCAGTATTTACTAATTCAGTGTTGATAATGACTTTATAGAACATAAGTACCACAAATGACAAGAATCAACTGTACTTGTAAAACAGTGAAGCACACATGGGACTTTCCAGCACAAAATCACATCAAAGGCGGTTGTGGAGAGGGTGGGGGTGGGGGTGGAGACTAAGCTCACAGGCTAGGAACCATCAAGGATGCTATTTTGTTTTAAACCAGAAAATGATGATGGAGTCAATGCCAGTCATCCTTCCCTGACAAACCAATGCTGCATTAAGACGCCACATAGTAAACAGAGCGGTGAACTTAAAGTTGGGAGGCCTCCTTGCTGGTCCCAACTCTGCAGGTAATTAACTTAGGCAAGTCATCTAAACCCATCTTAAACATCGGTTTATCTGCTAGAGGGATTTAAGTCATGTAGCAGGAAGTCACATTTGCCATAATTATTATCCACAAAAGGTTTCCATGTGAATTATCTCATTGGATGACCTTGATGATCCCTTTTTACTCCAAAACTGTATAATTTAAGAGAATCATTTTGCCAGAATAGAATAAATATATCAATTGTTTATAATACTAAGAAGAGCTTTCCTTTGGAATGTTTACATTAGTCGGAGGGAGGACTTCAAATATAAGAACTAAACACCAGCTGTGGACTTCTTTTTAAAAATGAGAAACACTCGGGCAGATGGCCATCCTTGCCTCCAGCCCCATACATCACACAGATTTTAGGAATGTGGAGAAGCAAAAGAACCACTAGATGGAGCAGGAACAAAAGACATTTATTTATAGATCAAGAAAGACTGGCACTCTTCAAGAGATCTTAAAAGATCACCTTCTGAGTAAATGGAAGCTTAGTGAAGCTGAGTCACTGCAAGAATCTAGAAAATCGGAACGAGAAAGAACTTCATGCAGTTACTCACCCTGTGTGCTTTACACAAAACCATGCTGACTGGGGGAAATTCTTTTTCTTCTTAGAGAACATTACCAGGAGCAGTGAATTCCTGCTTTTTCACAGGTAATAGGGCTAAGAATTGTGTAGAACCTTGAGGGACCTATATTTTAGGTAATGGGCGGAGGTATGCAGACCTACACATTTACAAATTTGCTAACAGGGTCCTCCGAACCGTCTCTTTCCATTGTCAGGTCAGGATAAGATCAGCGTTATCACCCAACCTACTAATTTGCCTTTATAAGGAAGGCCCTGGGCTACTGTCTCTCCCAGCAACAGCCCCTGAATAGCAGTCTTAAGGAAATGAAGGCACTCTTTTGGGATGAATACATATGCAAGTTTGGACTTAATCTTTGGGGATTAGTGGGCAGAAGGGCCTGTAAATTGTTTCCTTTAACCTAGTAGGCCATTTTCCTTTCTGAAAGAAAGCTAGATCCAAATGAGGGGCCGGGGTGGTAATATATTTCCTTGTAAACTGCTTTGCCGTTTGTCGCCACTTAATACTTTGCATCCACAGGCAGAGGCAAAGAAAACTAATAAGCTAGCACCGTTAAGGAACACAATTTTCACTGTTTTGACATCACACTAGTTCTAATTAACAAATACTTACGAAATATTTAACAATCCCGCACTCGATGGAGGGGACTGGCTGTGAGATCTCCTTTCGTAAAGGCAAAACCTCAACAAAATCTGCAGATCAGTTAATACATGAGGTACAAATGGGCAACAAAACCAGAAACGGGGTTAGGACAAAAACCCTACGAAAGAATGGCTCGCTGGCTGCTTGGCTCACTGCCCATTCACCTGAGCCAATTTCATAAATGTTCTGCACGCATTCTTCTGCTAATCTGCACGCAGCGAAGGTATGGCGATCCACAGTCCCACCACTGATGGTGAAGGGAGGCCAACGCGCACAAAGAGTCCCCCCGCCCCCACCCCTTCCCTCGGGAAAGCGAATGCGGGCCTCAGCAGGCTACGCGTGTCTGAGCCCAGTCCCAGGTGCAAGTCCCACAGCTCAGGGAAGCGCACCGCGCGCGGGGACCTGCTCCATTTCTCTCCCTGCGGCCAGAGCCTCGCCCTTGGCCCCCAGTGACCCGCGGCTGACAGAGCCCAACTCTTCGCGACGGCAATGGGTGCCTCCGGAGAAGCCCCGGGCCGACCGCGGCCTCCAGGCAGGACGCGGGGGCTAAGCAAGGCGAGCCACCGCAGAGTCCCGGGAGGGGCGAGCAAGCCAGCAGCTGACATTTTTTTTGTTTGTTCCAAACTGGACGGTGGACGGCAGTAGGCCAAGGCTTTTCCGCCCGCTGAAAGTCAGCTAAAAAAACAGCGTGCGGGAAGCAAAAGCGCGGCGCCTACGCCCTTCTCAGTTAGGGTTAGACAAGATCTGACCGCTACCCCTCCCAGGCCCACCCTCCGCAACCCGAGGTGCAAACCGCCGCGGCTCCCTATAAAGAGAGCGGCCGCCGCACGCGCCGATTGGCTAAAGCCCGCCGTCGCGGTTCTCGCGAGATCCGCCCTCACCTCTTTTTTATTTTTTTCGGGGGGGTGGGGAGGGAGTTCTATTTCCGGCCAAGAGGACAGTCGCGTCCCTCCCCCACATTCCCTAAGGAGAGCGTTAGGGCTTTTCCGACCTACTTTGAAAGTAAAAACTAACTTCCCCTACTGCGCAGCTGCGTTTTCCATGCCTTAAGGACCGGGCTCAGTGCGCTCCATCACCTTAAAGAAATGAAGTTCACAAAAATTTTAGGGCCAGGAAATAGGACAGTGATTCTCAACTCTAATCACATTTGTCCGAGACTTTTAAGAAAATAGATTCCTGGACAGCCTTGGCAAAACCGGAATGTTGGCTGGGCTCCTTGGACTGCCTTGGAGTTCCTGCCCTGCTCCCTTCTCCTTAGAAGGCCTCTCTGCAACTTCTCCTTGAATATAGGATGGGTTTTATTAAGTATAACTAAGTTTTATTAACTAAGAGTAAGATTCTTAATCTTAACATTCAAGATGTGAATCTACTTCTTATTAGGAAAGAAACACTTTTCAGTCATTGACTTTGCTTTAATGTATGTCGTGATTAGGTTAAAAATCCACCATAAATTGTAGAGTTTCTGCAATGGTATGATACTGTTGTACATATAACTGGCTGATCCTAATTATAGAATTCGTGTTCAGTTGGGTGCATTCTGTGGAGTTGTCGCTATTGACACCTCAATCTGAAAGAAAGGTAAAATGTTAGAGGGGTTGGTTTCTATCAGGGAAAATATAAACTTGATTTTCCATTTGATTATTCCTGGATTATTTAAAAAGGATCATCTGTGATCCTGTTAGAGGCTTGAGTCAGTTCAGAATATTCCAGGTTGGTTGTTGGGTTAACTATCTGAGACCACGGGTGAGGATTGTTTGCCTGCCTAATGTAGCAATCAAGCTACGTTGGAATTACTTTAACCTTAAATTTCTTAACCTGTTTAAAGCTCAATTTCTTAATTTGTAAAATGGAAATAATATTTGTCTTGCCCATCACTCTGGGATGTTGAAGTTTTCATGGGGTTTTTTTTGTTTGTTTATTTTTGAGAGAGAAACAGAAAGGGGTAGAGGTAAAGAAGGAGAATCCCAAGCAGACTCTATGGAACCCAACTGTGGGCTCAAACCCAGGGACTGTGAGATCATGACCTGAGCTGAAGCCAGGAGTCTGACACTTAACCAACTGAGCCACCCAGGCTCCCCTGGGACATTAAAGTTTAAATAAGATAAATGGATAGCCCTATTTTCTTCTAGAAAAGTTTCAGAATTCTGAAGAATGAGTTCATGCTCTCTACAGTGCTTGTGAATCTGGTGAGTGCAGAATCAACTGTTCACACTGCCCTCAGATAATCATTTTTACACGGTATCCAAGCTAGTTTTTCTTACAGTCACTAAAGAGGGAGAGAAGTACCTAGGAATGAAATGCACCTCTTCACAAATGCTTGATTCAGGCCAACTTCTACCTGTGCAATGTGCCCATGATTTTTTACACCTTGGAGTCTTTGCCCTAATGTTCCCTCTGCTAAGAATTTTCTTCTGGTCAATTCTCTCTATTTACATACCTACTGTGAGTGCACCATAGAGCATCAGGGAGGGGATAGAGCTGAAAAGGGAAATCCCACAATCCCTATCTTCTAAGAATATATTTAGTGTGGGGAAAGACAAGCAAACTAAAAGATAAGACTGCATAAATTAAGTGGTCAATAGAAGAACAAACAACAATGTGTTGGAGGATTCAATGAATTTTGACTGCATGGAGGAAGTCGCATCTAATTCTATAACAAAAAATAACAGATTTCATTGTATTTTAAAAGTAGGAGCACCTGGTGGCTCAGACGGTTGGGTGTCTGACTTTGGCTAAGATCATGAGCTCATAGTTCATGGGTTTGAGCCCACATCAGGGTCTGTGCTGACAGTTTAGAGCTTGAAGGCTGATTCGCCTCCCTCTCTCTGCCCCTCCTCCACTTGTACTCAGTCTCTCTCTCTCAAAAATAAGCATTATATATATGTATCTTTACGGACTTTATCCCATTTGAACTTTCCAATGACTCTGTGAGAGACCAGGATTAGCAGCCCCACTTTAAGGATGAGGAAATTGATCTTCAAGATGTTCATGGAGCTGGTAGGTGGTAGAGTCTAGACCTAAATCCACATATGCTGCCCCTCAATTTTGAGGAATGAGCATTGCATTAGGTTTAAATTCCAGCTGTCTTTCAACTCTAGCCCCAAAGCCAAATCTACCAGAAAGTCTTCCGTAAGACCTAAAAGGTATTTTCCTCCCTATGAACCACAGACCATTTTATATTTAAGAACACCAAATCACTTTCTATCTAGTGTTATAATTAAGGCATAAATCTCACCTCTTATATTAGACTGCTGGCTTCTTAAGGACAGAATCTTACTCTTGATTTAGTATTCATTGCACTTAACACAGTGCTTTGCACAGAGCAGATACGAAATACTGCCATCATTTTCAGGAACCCAGATCAGTTCAGACCCTTCCCCCGTCATATCTAATTAGATATGAAGACTTGTCAATTTTTTGTAATTTCTTCTTTTGAATTCCTATTGTCTGTAATCTTGAGTCTTATGACTTGACTACTTTTTATCTAAACTAATAACTGGTTAACTGATCACCAAAATCCAGGGCCTTCCCAGCCCAATTTATCCTCCAAACCACTGCCACATTCATCTTAACTTAAGTTCCTATGTTTCCTGCTTTACATTCCCTAATTGTTCCCCTTTGCCTGTAGGACATATAACACAAAGCCTTCCATTTCAGTCCTCGGCCTTAATTTACCTTCCTAGTCCTTGCTCTTAGTCTGCTCCATATGAGCTCTTTATTTCAATAAAAATGGTCTACCACACATACCTTGAATATGCTTTGTTTATTCTCATCTCTAGCCCCTTGGTCATTTCCATTATGCTTTTCTGGATATCTGCTCTCTTCCTTCTCTTTCATCACACAGCCGTCCTAAGGCCACCCCATCCATACACCTGCAATGAAATATCTTTTCTCCTGGAAACCTTCTTTCAATAAACCTCAACAAACTTAAATCTCTATCACTCATTTGGCACACATGTTGTACTACAAATTGCTCTTTTTCCAAGGGAAAGATGAGATCTCCAAGGTCAAGAATAATGTTTCCTCTAGCATTTAATTTGGTTCTACTCAAGAAACATGTTGTTTGCTTCACCCATCACAGAAATGCAAGAGACATGGACATTCCAACAACAAATACTTTCTGTTCTCCCAGATACATATAATATTCAAAGTTTTGTCACATATACTCAAAACATTTTTTTCTAACCATTTTATCTGTATTCAGAAACATCTTTGATGTACTATGTTGGGTCCAACTTCATTAAATTCTGCCTTAGTGACCCACATGTCCTGGAAAGCAGACAGGGATGCAAGAATAGAGCCTCCCATCCACACTGATAGTTTCCTTTCTGGGGGAACTGTAACTTGCACAGGTGTATTGGCAGGTACCATATTTGCTACACCTTTAATTAGCCGCTTGTCTAAACCAGGGAAAGAGGTTGATCCTCCAGCAAGGAAAATATTGGAGAAAAATGAATTCCTCAGATCTGTATCGCATTTCATTATGCTGCTGAAACACAACTTATCGATGCCAGGGCTCTCAAGATTCATAAGACGTGGAGAGAAGAGGGCCTCTGGACAATGAAAGAGTTGGTCATGGAGCTTGAGCATCTTCCCATCAGGTAGTTGGTAAACTTTCTCTATAGAATCGCGTTTCTTGGCCATTTCCTCTTCGTAGTTCATTACCACGTAACAAGACGTTTCCTTAATGTCTACAACAATCTTTCTGTCTGCGGTGCTAAGCAGCATGATGCCACGTTCCTTCAATAGCATCATGAGGTAGTTGGTGAGGTCAAGGCCTGCCAGAGCTAGCTGCTGGACACCGTGAGGCAGACAGTACCCCTCAAAGATGGGCACACACTGGGTAACCCCAGCACCTGAATTCAGCACAAAACCAGTTGTGAAGCCAGAAGCAAAGAGAGCCAGCACCCCATGAATGGACATATAAAAGGCAGGAACCTCCAGATGCTCGAAAAACACTTCAGTGGTCTGTTGTCGGTTGGCCAGTGGGTTCAGTGCTGGCTCCGAAATCAACACTGGGCCATCACTGGCCTTTAGCTTCAGGTTATGATCATAGATGTGTTTCCACATGACCTCCATGTCCCCCCAGGAAGTAATGAGACCACGCTCCACTGGGTAGCTATAGGAAAAGCAATAAGATAAATGTCAGATTTCTTTTTAATGGCAGCTTTTAATTTTTTCCAGCATCTACTCTCTTCAAACCTGGGCTAATCCCCATATTTATTAACAGTACCCTTTGTGGGCAGTGACTGTCACAGCCAGTCAGCGAAAGGTAATTGGCAGCAATACCACCCCCCCCCCCCCCCCCCACCCCCGGCTTTGGAAGATAAGGAATCTTAAAAAAAAAAAAGAAAAAAAAAGGGAAGTCTTTGGGCGCCTGAGTGGCTGAGTCAGTTCAGCATCTGACTCTTGATCTCTGCTCAGGTCAGGAACTCCCAGTTGGTGGAATCAAGTCCCAGGCTCTATGCAGAGCCTGCCTGGAATTCTCTCTCTCCCTCTCTCTCAAAATAAATAAACTTAAAAAAAAAAAGTTTAAAAAATTAGGAAATCTTTACATAATAGTACAGTTTTAATATCAATTAATTGGAGAAAATAACCCACAAGGAGAAAGTGACATCCTTAAGAAAACCTGTATATTATGAAGGGTAACTTTATACATTTGAATACATTTGTTTAGATACCGAGAGCCAGTAATGTTCACCCTTTTGATGTCTGGTACCCTCTGAAATTTGTGGCCTGCACCAGCAGGTTAAAAATTTCCTGTTCCTGTCTTCCTTATCCTCTCACCCTTATGCCCCTCATCTAGACTCTCCCTCTTTCCTCTCCACTAGAGTCCTGAGCGCTGGGAGAAGACAGTACCTGATAGACAGAGAGTTTCTCCGTTCCTGCGCTTGGTCGCCTACATACATTTCCAGCCCGCCCTCCGGCACACGGCCATGTCCTTTGACCCGGCCGACAATATTCGGGTAGACAAACTGGGGCTCCCGCGACCCAGCTAGGCCCGCCTTGATCACTCCTGAGCCGTTGTCGATCACAACTGGTAGCTGGTAGTAGTAGCTCATGCCGCTGCCGCCTACCGTCGCCTGACCGGTCAGGCCGGCCACACTGGTTGCGGGCTGCGCTGCGGGGGGTGGGGCAGGGGCGCAGAAAGTGCGCAGTGCAGACCCTAGGCAGCATCGAAAGGCCCACGGCCTGGAACGTCACGTCACAGAGGCCATGGGCTGGCCACAGGACCTGCGCCTGGCAGGTGCGCCCCGGAGAGCCCAGACCCATTGACCCTCCAAAGTACTGCCCTACAATTGCATCTCACAGGGGCTGAGTCACTTGCCAGCCCCTGTAATCCCCGGATACGATTATCAGGAAAACTCAGCCTTCTTCCCTAATGATACAAATCTAACCCTTCGCAAATGGCTTTCCCTAATAACCTTGATGAATCATAAAAAGTTTTCTTTTCCAAAGCCTTTGAATTCTGGTTAATAAGTGTCTGTCCATGGGCATGTGGAAAGCTCTAGAATGTGCCCTTGAACCTAGAAAAAGGTGGAGAGATTTGACTGGAGAAAGTTGTTGCAGAAGAAGCCCGGTATGTGCTTCTGAAACCCTTGTCACCTTCTGAAAAGACAAAGAATGCTAGAATTTAATGTGGGTTTTATATAGTTTTAATTATTGTTTCTATACACCTGGCAAATACTTTGTTGGGCTTCTTTCCTGTAGTTTCTAAGCAAAATGTAGTCAAAACCAAAATGGTAGAAGCTCACTTGTTTGGATTGATTGATTTTTAGCAATCTCATCCGGTTATCCCCCATGTGATAGGAAGGTCATTCCTATTTCCTAAAAAATACAGGTCATGGTCTCTCAGTTTCCTGAGTTAGAGCCCCACAGGGGGCTTTGCACTGACCATGCAGAGTCTGCTTAAGACTCTCTTGGGGCGCCTGGGTGGCTCAGTCGGTTAAGCGGCCAGCTAAGCAGCTGGCTTCAGCTCAGGTCATGATCTCACGGTTTGTGGGTTCAAGCTCCTCATCGGGCTTTGTGCTGACCGCTAACTCAGAGCCTGGAGCCGGTTTTGGATTTTGTGTCTCCCTCTCTCTCTGACCCTCCCCTGCTCACGCTTTCTGTCTCTCAAAAAAAAAAAAAAAAGATTCTCTCTTTGCCTCTCCACCACTCTTTTGTCCCTGTCTCTCTCAAAATAAAAACTTTTAAAAAGATTTGAATTTTAGGCATAAAGATGTGTCTGCCTTTTTGCAAGAAAAGTGATATTCCTAAGGTTTAAAATATTTAAGTACATTGGTGCCAAAAGTGGATCTTTGGTGTCTGATTTTTTACCCCCTCAATTTTAAAAACACCTCAGCAAGTTCGAACCTTTGGTTGGTCTTTGAAAGCAGGGGCGGAAATTCAAAAGCTATTTACTTGCCTCTTCACCACAGGCTGAAAGGGTCGCCTAACAGCGGAGGCACTTGGTGCTGCAAGCCTCTGCAAGAGGAGAGAGGCCACGGAAGCCCGCACGACACCCTGTGCCTTCTTAGCAATGCCTCTCCAGCAAAGGATACGAAATGAAACATTTCTTTCTCCCAGAAAATGTGTACCCAAAGGAAGGACAAGGAGTAAGCGCTTGGTTTCTGCAGCGGTACCTAGGAGTCTGGGGGGAAAAAAAAAAAAAGTGCATGCAAATTCCAACTTTCAAAATAGTTTAAGCACTATACAATTAGACATATAGTTATTTTCCTTTTCTGGTTGTTTTAGCTTTGTTCTTGCTAAAAGCTACTTTAATATTTAAATGCCTGTGAACTTCACATTACTACTTCCATATGGAAGACTTTCTGAGCCAGAGCAACCAGCTGAGTTTCCGTAGTGTAGTGGTTATCACGTTCGCCTAACACGCGAAAGGTCCCCGGTTCGAAACCGGGCGGAAACAGCTTCGCTTTCTTTTCCTTTCTGTCTTTTGCTAAAGAGCCACGAGTTTTCAGCAATTATCCTAGACTTTTAAAAGACAATCTTAATAGCAACCTGCTGAACAGTGGGAATTTAAGCTTTCACCCTGGTTATCTTATTCAGGTGATGTTTTTACTGACAGCTTGCCATGTGGAAGTACTTCAAAATTAAAAAAAAAATTCAAATCACAACCTACTACTGAAAAATATAATGTACAGCCTAGAAAAGGAGCTCAAACACAGCGTAAAAACCATTAGCCAAGTTCCCTTCTAAGCACCCTTTTGTATTTCAAGTCATGTGGTTTTCCATTAGTTTCCCCCTTCAGACTGCAAATTCCTCTCCTTGCCAGGCCATGTTTAACTCTTATTTTATACATACTTAGTGTCGTGCTTAACACCTGGTAGAGACCCATATTTCTGAATAAATTACCAAAAAATGTTTCAACAAAATATAAAAGTGGACTCATAAACATGTACTCTAGACCCAGCCTCAACTTTTCCCCTTATGGTAGTGGCTTTATTCACTAATATGATTCTTACCGACCAGAAAAAAGAAGTTAAAGAGCACACAGTGTGGTGGAACAAAAATCTCAGAAGAAACGGGTAAATTCCAGTTGAGATTTTCTTTTAAAATGAAGTCAGAAGTCAATACTCTATGGTCCTGACACAGCTTTAACAAGAAAAAAAATGTAGTTCTGGTTTTCTGAGAATTATGATATCTGGGGGGAATTCACCTTAAAATATCAACACGACTTATCTGTTTCTGTGCCTTTTGTATGTTACGCTGATAACTGTCATCCTTTTCCTTCTGTGTACAAAATCTGAATTCGATGTAAATCACGTTGTTAAATGTTTCTGGTTCAAACGCAGTACCTTTTCCGGTATTAAGCCCACCTTCCAGAAATACTGCGCGTGCCCAGCGTGCCCTACTGCTTTGCCTGCTTTCGTGCATCTCACTTTTAACACCAGGTAAGGATATTCTGGGAACTAAGCTAATGCAAACACAATCCCGGGGTCCCAAGAGCTTTCGGGTATATAAACTAAAAAGGGGTGATCAGTCTCAGTCCTCCCTATGCCAGGAGCCTAACTACAGAAAGCAGCTGTTCCCACTCTCCGGGTCCCGAGGAAGGAGAGGATGATGGGAGAAACCAAGAAACTACAAGCCCCAGGATGCAGTGCGCAATCTGGCTCCTGGAACGAGGACCTCCGTGCGGTGCTGCCCGGCCTTGGCCCTGAACGCGAGATGTTGACTGTCGTTCGACCAAAATGTTCAGAATGAGGAAGCCAAGCGAGGCGCTATGAATGACCCCTTAAGTCCCGTATCCATGACGTTCGCGGTTTCGCAGAGACCCTGGTATGCAGGGGAGTGGAATCTCTATGGGCCAGCACGATACGTGCTCGCTGACAACGGACCTCCACGGTCCCAGAGCCTCCAGCGTTTCCTCGGGACGCCGGGGTCGGACGTGATGTCGCCGTAGAGGAAAAAGGAAGAGGCGGAGCGGGGCGCGGTGACGTCCTTCCAAGATGGCGGAGAGAGCGTGAAGAAACTGTTGCCCCTTGCCTTGCACTAGGTGAGTTCTTTCTTCACGCCCCAGCTTGCCAATCCTGCTCTCTCCGGACGCGGGGTCAGGAGTGGGCAAACTTCTTGGAGTTCGAATTCAGGTCGACGCGAACATATTGATGTGGAAAGCTTGGGCGAGGTAGCCCCGGTGTTGGCTTTGGCCACAACCTCTGCTGTGGGACCTCGCGGTAGTAGTGGGAGCTGGGCGAAGGGCAGTGCTACAGAAGCCAGGAGAGACTGGCTATGGTTGTCACTCTCCGTTGCCGTCGGGAGCAGAGAAGGGGGTAGAGAGAGGGTGTGGCCTCCTCCGGGCGAGTGACGGCACCTTGACAACTCTGGCTCTGCTCATTCTCCGCTTCCTGGACACCCGCCCCGTTTTTTAAGCAACTGTGTGCACCACGACAAACTATTAAGTTGCGGTGATTTGAGAGCAGTTTTAAAGAACTCATACTGTGTTTTCCTCCTCCATCTGTCCAAAGGAGTCATTTCTTAGTGGTTTGTTCATCCCCCCCCCCACATATGCATGCGTACTGAGCTTGAAAGTTTGAAGGTTCATCTGCTTGCAAAAGCGTGAAATCTTGCGATGCTTTTTTTTAAGTTTGTGGAAGTGTTTTCACGCATCGCCATTTATTGTTGTGTCCAAAGGATTGTGTTAGTTAGCCAAAGATTCTTAACCTTTAGCATTTTAAATTAATCTGTTTGATAAGAATTTTCTGTGGGGATGAATGAGGACTGACTTTATTCTTGTTCGTGTTATGTCCTATGTCCCTTCTCCCCTTATCAATTGCTTGGGTGAAATGTTTAATGAAAACTTAGGGTTACTGACTTACCATTTCTTTTTGTTTTTTAGAACAAGGGTAAAATTCCATTCTGATATCAAAATGCAGTATTCGCACCACTGTGAGCACCTTTTAGAGAGACTGAACAAACAGCGGGAAGCAGGTTTTCTTTGTGACTGCACCGTAGTGATTGGGGAATTCCAGTTTAAAGCTCATAGGAATGTGCTTGCCTCATTTAGTGAGTATTTTGGTGCGATCTACAGAAGCACTTCTGAGAACAATGTCTTCCTTGATCAGAGTCAAGTGAAGGCTGATGGATTTCAGAAGCTGTTGGAGTTTATATACACAGGAACTTTAAATCTTGACAGGTAAAGTACACATTCTATTTTCACTTATAAAAGCTAGTCAACAGTCTTTAGAGCTAATGTATGTTTGTAGCTTTTCCATTCAGTCCCTTAACTTCATATATTGCTGTGCACAGTGCAGTTGTTTTTAGTAAAGATGTCAGTATTACTGATTTGGGATGAACAGACTACATATCTTAAGCCCCAAGCACAGATGTTAATTATATTAGAGCCTTTTTTCTGAGATGTTTATCTACTGAAGCAAAGCCTGCTGTTTCAGTTATAGAAACGTGAAGATCATACTTAATGGATTCAAGGTGATTTCCAGTTTCCTTGGTCTTCATGTTCCTCTGATCTCCCTCACTCTGTCCCCTGCCACTTAAGGTACTTGAGGTAGTAGGGGAGTGTAGCTGAAGAAGGATGATCCTCTGTGTTCACTTAATGTATTCCTGTTTGTAATCATAGATAACAATGTGCAGGGCCTCTTCCTGATCTTGATTCAAGAAAATAATTTCCTTGGAGTGTAAATGACAGTGATTCCTGTTACCTCTGTAAAGCTATTAGTACTAATGCTTACACCAGATCCAAGGTGTTAGAACGCTTCTCTGAAATGCTTAACGGTGTCACTCCACTAACAGGAATTCTGAGGAATTATTAAATTCTGAGGAATTTAATAATGCAGGCACTGTGTGTTTCCCATGCCTAGTGAACTATATAATTTAATACTCATGAGTTTACTAGTTGTGGAGGGGAAGAAAGAGGGGATAAAAGGAAAATAAACCAGTCAAATTATTCCTGTCGTCTTTCCTCCATCTCTTATGGAAATGTGAATGACTAGATCATAATCTGACATAAAAAGGGATGGGCTTTAGAATTAGATCTAGCCTGTCAGTCACTGTGTCTCTGAACGAGATGCAACCTCTGAGGGCCTCAGTTTCCCCATCTGTAAAAATGAGATGGTAGTAACCCCCTTGGTATTCCTGTGAAGATCAAGGATTTACTTGAAGGCCCACCTCCCAGGGAACATTAGTTTCATTTATTTTCTCTCTTCTACTCTCTCTCCCCATTTTTTGGAGAAAAATTCGGAAAAAACAAAAAGGAAACACCTGAAATTCTGCAATCCACTGATAACTATTAACATTTTGATAAAAAAATTTTTTTGTTCTTTTCCAGATGATCTCTCTATATATGTGCACAGAGACATTAAGCAGAATCTTTCTGTTTTACATTGCAACTTACTGTGTAAATATACTTCTTTAATAAGCTAGAGTCAAGATTTTCCTTAATTCTTTTGGGGATTATTTTTACATTTTAACTTAATGAGACCTTTGAGTCAGTTTTGCAGGGGTTGATTAAAGGGATAGACCAGTGTCGGATTAATCTACATGACAAATTATTTAAATTTACTGAATAGTTGACTCTACAGGTGCCTCTTGTCTAAACCTTTAGAACATGTATGCAAAATAACCACAAAACTAGTGAAGTTTGGTTGATCTTCAATTTAGTGGTTTCCCTTTCTCAATTAACTTTTCCAGAACAAACTTGAATTGATTTGAACCCACTGAAGAGCAGCTTGCTTTGAGCCTTCATGCAAAGAATTAGTGTGAAAAAGAGCCAGCTTTTTGTTTAATCTTTTTTGATACATATCTTTTCTGGGAACTAGTTGTTTGAGCCCAGCCATAGATGTGAGAAGGCTTACATCAAAAGTAGAAAGGTTTTACAATTTCGTGATTAAACTTAATGAAGGAAGCAAAATAATAGAGAATTAAGTGGATTCAGGAGCCAGGTTACCTTGGTCATATCTTATTTCTTAACACTCTATGATCTTGGACAAATTATTTACTGTCTTTGGACATCTGAGCCTTCATTTGTATGTAAAATGGATTATTACAGATTGCATAGACCTGTCCTGAGGATTAAATGAACTATTCATGTAAAACATTTAGCCATAAGCCCGGCAGTATGTAATTAAGTAACTTTCAGTGACTGTTCAAAAGATGAAAGCAAGTTTGCAAGCACTGTAACTTCATGCTTGTAAACAAAAGCAGATTAGTTATTGATGTAAATGAATGCTGATTGGTTCTCTTAACTGTAACTGAGATTACAGTTTGTCTATGAAATAGAGGAATAATTGTATGAAATACTGTGTCAGTACTGAACAATTAGTGTACCTCCCAGTGCTAGTTTGTATTGGTCTTAAAGACTCCCAGGCCTTGTTATGTTTGGTTGTTCGTTGTATGGAGCACTAGACACAATTATAGTTTGAGACCTAAGTATAATAAGTGGTAAATTTGGTTTCATTCTAGTGGTGTCTCTCACTTATTGTAATTTCATAATAACTGTGTAACAAAATTACTAAAAATGTTTAAGGACAAAGGCAACATTTTTAGAAAGTGATAATGCTACTGTATATATGCAAAAAATATTTTGTATAGAAAAAGAACAAGATTGTGTTTATATTTGGGGCATTTGTGCTATATCTTTGCAAATACAGAATTAACTTCGTTACAAAGATCATTCGTTATATATTCCACAGTTATAGCCACGGGACATAAGAAATCTTTAATATTTTCTTATCTTGCGGAAAGACTCCATTTGCAAATAGATTATATTCTTAAAATTTATTTATACTATGTTTAGGAACTTGAGGTATATTTTCCCAGAGAATAAAATGTTCTCTAAACTTGTGAATAGGTTTCCAAACTGTCTATAAATATACTTGATATATAATGAGCTGAGAAAATGATTATGGTATAATAAAAGGCAATTTTTTAAAAAGCCAATGTACTAAATTAAAAGAGAGAAAGCGTACAGGTGGCACTTGAAGTTTTCATCAGATGATGAGAAAATGGATAGAGATCTGTAAATACTGTAGTATACTTTCAAAGACCTGAGTGGTTCATAATGCTAGTTAATGTTTAATTTCATTTCAAATTTTACTCCTTTCTTAAAAGAAATAAAAATGTATTAATAGCACTGTAATTACATTATCAGCTATGATTAAAACCTTTTTCTGGCTCATACATATAATTTGGTGGGAAAAGGGAAAAGAGATTTTTAAAATTTTTCTGAAGAGTTAAGTAATATTTGGGGGAAATGGCAGGAAGATTACTTGAAGGGTGTTTGTGTGTGTGTATCCATCCTCAGATAATTATAAAAGGGTCCTATTTTCGTGTTAATACCAACTCAACTCTCAGATTTTCTGGCTAAGGAGAGCAAAGTGCCCAAAGGTGCTGACTTACCCTAATTAATTCACCTAGTAATGCCAGAGCCAGTGCTAGAGTAATCAAACAAATTCTCACTGTATTGTAACCTTTTGGATGGCAGGGACTCGTTCTTATTTCTTACTATCCTCTTCGGTACCACACATGGTAGATGTTCAGGAAGCACTGGCCAGGGTGTTGAACAGGGTGAACTTAAGTCTTTCTATATAGTTCTAACAATGACAGACTCTCCAGGTAGGAGGCGTTGAGTATCACACGCAGGTGGGAGGGTTGGTAGAGCTTTCTAAACCCTTGTTCCTTCCAAGTGTAATCAATAAACCAGCAGCATTGCCATCACCAGCAACTGTGTTAGAAACACAGACCCTTAGGCCCGGTCACAGATCTACTGAATCTGAATCCTCATTTAACAAGGGTGACTCGAGAAGCACTGTTTAAGTCCCTCACAGGGGAGCAGAGGATGATAACAGGAAACAATTTTTTAGACTCATGCTATTGACAATCTAGAAAAGATGGTTGCTATCTGAATAGGCCTCAGCATGAATGAGAGGAGGCAATAAGTTGTCAACAGCTACTTCTGTGTTCCAAGTGTTTTTTAAAACAGAAATTTTAACATTTTTTAAAGTGGTGCATTTGTAGTTATGAATAACCATTATTTTTTACTTTTTCAAGTTCTGTAAAATGAGATTTTTGCTTAAACATTATTCTGAATGAATGAATGAATTTCTGTAAATTTATTCTTTTAGTTCTGTCCTTTTCATGATTCTGCTTCATTAGGTCTTTAAAAGACATTGAAATGTATGTGCAGCTCTGTTTCACAAATAGTTTTTCTTTGTTCAGAATATTGTCATTTAGCCTTGTTTCCTTACAGTTGGAATGTTAAAGAAATTCATCAGGCTGCTGATTATCTCAAAGTGGAAGAGGTGGTCACTAAATGTAAAATAAAGATGGAAGATTTTGCTTTTATTGCTAATCCCTCTTCTACAGAGATATCTAGTATTACTGGAAACATTGAATTGAATCAACAGACTTGTCTCCTTACTCTACGAGATTATAACAGTCGGGAAAAATCAGAAGTGTCTACAGATTTAGTTCAGGCAAATTCTAAACAAGGGGCTTTAGCAAAGAAGTCATCTCAAACTAAAAAGAAGAAGAAGGCCTTCAACTCCCAGAAAACAGGACAGAATAAAACAGTGCAATATCCCAGTGACATTTTAGAGAATGCATCTGTCGAATTATTCTTAGATGCAAATAAATTGTCTAGCCCTGTAGTAGAACAAGTTGCACAAAGAAATGATAATTCAGAACTTGAGTTGACATCAGTCGTGGAAAATACTTTTCCAGCACAAGATATTGTGCAAACTGTTACAGTGAAACGGAAGCGTGGAAAATCACAGCCAAACTGTGCTCTGAAAGAACATTCTATGTCCAATATAGCCAGTGTCAAGAATTCTTATGAGCCGGAGAGCTCTGGGGAAGAGCTGGATCAGAGGTATTCCAAGGCCAAGCCAATGTGTAACACGTGTGGGAAAGTGTTTTCGGAAGCCAGCAGCTTGAGAAGGCACATGAGAATACATAAAGGAGTTAAACCTTATGTCTGCCACTTGTGTGGAAAGGCATTTACCCAGTGTAACCAGCTGAAAACGCATGTAAGAACTCATACAGGTAAGACTGGTTTGCGGGAGATACAGTTGCTTTTATACTGTGACTGAAATAATATTTTTGTACAGTACATATTAACATACAGTGTTGACTGTGACCAACATTTGGTATATACTTGTATTCACAAAAGTAGCATGTTAGACTGTTGAAAATTTCTTTGTAATTGTGACCAAGTATTTAATGGCTGTTTTGTTTTATTGCAGCTGATATTCTGAAGTCCTAATGCATGAGCTGTTTATACCATTTTTCTTCATAGTTAAAATAAACTTGATTCTAGTTTGCTAAGTAGTTAACAGAAACAAAGACTAAGAGAACTGATAAAGGGGAAAAGTAATTACAACTCCGGAAGTTCTCAGATTTTGCCAATACATCTCACCTCCTGCCTCCGAGATTTTGTCAACTTCTGAACACGTTTCCTAGAATTACATATACATTCATTCTTCAGCCTCTGCATTTACCTTTGTTTGGTGCACTTAGATTTGTGCTTTTTAAGATGCAATATGTATTTCTCTCATTGATCATCTTTTTACTATTAAGAACTAAGAAACACTGATTTCTTTTACTAAAAATTTTTTTAATGTTTTTTTTTTGTTTTTGGTTTTTTTTTTGAGAGAGAGAGACAGCGCAAGCAGGGGAGGGTCAGAGAGAGAGGGAGACACAGAATTCGAAGCAGGCTCCAGGCTCTTAGTTAGCTGTCAGGACAGAGCCCCATGTGGGGCTCGAACCCACGAACTGTGAGATTATGACCTGAGCTGAAGCCGGAGGCTTAACCGACTGAGCCACCCAGGCGCCCCTGATTTCTTTTAATTCTATCAATGTTTTTGATAGTTGATCTGGAAGAAAGATCCTATTTGCTTTATTTCTTCTAGCAGTTAACAATTTCTGAATACTGAAAATAGTACTGTTGATGAACTCTTTTGAAAGTCTGTGTGGCTTAAGCAACTAAAACATCTCCTTTTAAATATAAATTTTATTTGCTTGTTCTTTTAGGTGAGAAGCCATATAAGTGTGAATTGTGTGATAAAGGATTTGCTCAGAAATGCCAGCTAGTCTTCCATAGTCGTATGCATCATGGTGAGGAAAAACCTTATAAATGTGATGTATGCAATTTACAATTTGCAACCTCTAGCAATCTCAAGATTCATGCAAGGTAAAAAATCAAAACAATAAGTTGTTTGATCTTTGACGCTGACATTCACCTTAGTCTTGTGAATAGACTCCTGTATTTGTATTTGGGACAGTAGAGTTCTAATTATGGTTCCACCATTAAAAGTTCTTGGCATAGTGAAGGAACCAGAAGGAAGCCATGGTGGCTGGAGGGGAATAAGTGAGGGAGAGAAATAAGATCAGAATGAGAAATAGGTGGTATGATCTTGCTTGCATTTTAAGGGTAGCTTTGGCTGCTGTATTGGAAAATGATTGTAAGATTGCAAGAATGGAAGCAAAATTACCAGTTAAGAAGCTATAGATAAAACCCAAGAGAATGACAATGATTTGGGCCAGGGTGGTAACAGTGAAAGAGGTAAGTAGTAGTGACGTTCTGGATATAGTTTTAAAGTATTTTTTAAAATTTTGCTGCAGATTGGATGTGGGGTATGAAAGAAGAGTAGAATCAAAGATTCTGAGATTTATAGCCTAAGCACCTGAAAAGATGGAATTACCATGAACTGAAATGGAAAAGAGCTGTGGATAGAGCAGTTTAAGAGGGGGTATAGGCATTTAGAGCAGAGATCTCAACATGTTAAATTTGAGCCAAGTATTAAACATCTGAATGATGTACAATAAGTTGGTTATGTAAGTTTGTAGTTCAAGGGACTAGTTTGAGCAGAAGATATACATTTGGGAGTCTTCAGCTTACACATAATATTTAAAGCACACTGAATAAAGTCACCAAGAGAATGAATGTGGATAGAGAAACAGTCAAAAGGACTAAGTCATGAGGTACTCTAATCTTAAAACTTCTGGGAGATAGTCAAGAACCAGCAGAGGTGACTAGGAAGGAGCAGCCAATATAGAAGGAAAACCAATTAGTCAACAGTCCTGGAATCCAAGTAAAGGAAATTATTCCAGAAGGGAGCGATCAGTTGTATCAAATTTGGTGATAGGTAAAAGACAGACTTGACTGTTGGATTTAGCAAAGTGAGAGGTCAGCAATGCTCTTGACAAAAGCAATGTTAGTTGCGACTAGTAGAGAAACGTTAAAGTAGAACAGTTGGAGACTCAAATCTTTGATAAAGAGGAGCCGAGAAATGGAGGAGAAAGAGAGGCGAAGATCTTTTTTTTTTTTTTTAAAGCTCCGAGACATTATATTTGTATGCTGCAATACAATGGATGGGGAAAAGGAATGGTGGAGGAAATTATAGGAGTGGGATCATTGAGTAGGCAAAGGGATCATATCTTAAGTATGCAAATGGGAGTATTTGGATTCAAATGAATTGTTGCCTTCATGTTAGAGTTAATAAGAAGATCAGCAGATACACAGTTACAGATGCTTATAGATGGAGGGTTGAGATGGTGGAAATTTTCTTCTGATTGCTTAAGTTCTTCTCAGTAAAACAGGAAGCAAGGACATCAGCTAAGGATGAGGATGGGTGAGGAGTTGCTTCAGGTTTAAGGAAAAAGTTTTGATGAACACGCG
This sequence comes from Suricata suricatta, assembly GCF_006229205.1. NCBI lineage: Eukaryota > Metazoa > Chordata > Mammalia > Carnivora > Herpestidae > Suricata > Suricata suricatta. Next base: position 94,908,998 of record NC_043704.1, on the reverse strand, counting down.
AAAATAATTGCCCATGGTATAGAGAGACACTTGACAACCATATAAAGATGATGGCAAAAAAATTTTTTAACTGATCTTAGAACTAATGTTTTGATAACAGCTGAAACATTTATTTTTGACTTGTATACATTGACACTGTTGATTTTTAAATACATATTCTTGGCCTGTTAATATGAAATAAAATACTACATGAAAAATTACATAAAATTGCTTATTATATAGCTTGGACCCAAATTGTTTTACTTACCACCGTATAACTTTATTTATTTACTAATAGGAAGCATAGTGGAGAGAAGCCATATGTCTGTGATAGGTGTGGACAGAGATTTGCTCAAGCCAGCACGTTGACCTATCATGTTCGTCGGCACACTGGAGAAAAGCCGTATGTGTGTGATACTTGTGGGAAGGCATTTGCTGTCTCTAGTTCTCTTATCACTCATTCTCGAAAACATACAGGTAAGAATTTGATAGATGTTTAAAATAAGGAAAGTTGTAAAATGAAAGGGAAATCAAGCCCTTACAGAAAGTAGATTATAGATTTTGTATTGTATATTGTTGTGTGTGTGCTTCTGTGTTTTTGGTTTTCACATAAATATTAGCTATAAAAGCAGACTTATTTTCTAGAATTGTACACAGTGGATGGAGTTTTTTTTATTATGTAACTATATACATTAAAAGCCAGGTAATTTTGACAATATATAAACTTGAGTTGAAATGTATTTTATGATCTTAGAAAAACCCCTTAGCCTCTTGTTTCACTTCCCTTGGATAAAACTGTAGAATGAAATTAAGGGGTGAAGGTGGATTTAGGCAGAACATTGATTTTTATGACTTTTTAGGACTTTTCCTACGCAGACATTCTGAGATTCACAAACAGCTACTTCAAGTGCAAAATATCAGTTTTGAAGTATGTTGTACTCAAAAATTTTCAGTTTTAATAGGGTACCTTTTAAAATAGATTTTTCCTAAATAATCTTACTCCTCTTAATAATATAGTAGATAGCAAGAATTAAAGTAATGGATTGATGAATTTTTAATCATATGTTTGTAATCATAAAAATTGAACTTCTTGCCCAACTCTAGTCTTCTAGAAGGTGTTTGCAGAAATAAAGTTTTATTCTATGAAAAGCATCAGGTTACATGAATAATGTAAAATAATTTCTAATCTTCTAAGTTGGATCACACTGAAGATACCTCTACAACATAAAGAGGTTTTAATTCAATATTTTAGAACAGGTTACTTTAGATTATTGTAATTGATAAAATATTTTATTGGTATAGTACACCACTTCGCTATCTTTTATTTTCCATCTAGGTGAAAAACCATACATATGTGGTATTTGTGGGAAAAGTTTTATTTCCTCAGGAGAGCTCAACAAACACTTTCGATCCCATACAGGTCTGTGTTTAGGGAGAACGTATTATTTTTTGTTCTCTCTAATTTCTTTTTCTGTAAACCTTGACTTTTAAACCATTATGGACTATATGGTATCTAGTTGTACTCTACCTATAGCAATATTTTAATGTATAACTATCAACTTTCTATTTGCTTTGTTTCTTTAGTTATTTGGCGTAGTTTTAATTAAATTTGGTCTAGAATTGTATAGATTTTCTAAAAAATATGCCAGATAATAATTTTTAGATGATTTAGGTTAAATTGCAAAGATGTACCAAAAAATGAAAAGGAATAGATAATACCAAGATAATAACAGATTTTCTTATCAAATAGTGTTCAGTAAGCAAGTTTTTAGAACGAATGTTAGAACTGACATGTTTCTTGGAAGAGTATTATGTAGTATGAAGAAAATTTGGAACAAAAGAATCAGGGAAATGCCACTTTGAAAATGTACTCTTCTGACCTTTTCATTTTAAAAATTATTTCTCATTATTCCTATCTAGAATACTATGAGCACCTAGTAGACATTTAATTAGTTTATTGGCAACTTCTCTATTCTAAGGCTCCTTAGTTTACAAAGCATTGAACAGTTCTTATTCAAAGGAATTATAATTTTATAGCATTTTATTATGTCACTGTTTTTAAAGGATTTTCTCATTTGTAGACTATCAGAAAGCAGAAACTGTATTTACACATTTTTTCCCCAGCTGTTCCTCTTAGGGTCTGGCATGTAACTGGCACTCACTAACTGTCTCATAGAAGTAAGAGTAAGTTACATTTCTGTTAATAAAATGGCTCCATTTTCCCAGAAATGGAGATGTTTAGTGTAAAGGAGTGCCTAGTGTGTAAAGAAGTTTTTGTTTCACTATATTATAACCAAGTGGTTGAAATGGTAATTTGGAACTAAATTTAAACAGTACAGTAATGTCTATATTTCATTCATAAACATAGATATTTTTGTCTTAGCTTCGAAAGTACTGAGTTTAAACTTTTTAACTTTTCAGGAGAAAGGCCATTTATCTGCGAATTATGTGGAAATTCCTACACAGATATTAAAAATTTAAAGAAGCACAAGACAAAAGTCCATTCTGGTAAATGTTTACGTTTTTTTTTTTTAATTTAGTTCTCTCATATTGGTGCTACTCCTAAAATGTTGAGATGCACATTATAACAGTTTAAATTAGATGTATATTTTTAAAAAGTAGACAAATACATATTACAAAGGTAGCTAACTAAGTTCACTAGAAATTTCTTTCTATATTGACCTTCTAATAAACACTCCTTGAAATAGTCCCTCTTTTAAAAACCTGATTTATGAAGATTCAAGAAAGAAAGAATATATAAACAAAATATGTATCACTATTCCCCATACTGGAGTCTGGCTTACCTGGGGATTACTATAGTTATGTGATGAAGAGGGCATCATGAACACATGAATCCGGAAACATATAAGAAGATAAGGAAGTGGGTAGCCCCAAATTGTTAGGTAAAAATGAAAAGTCAGACTACAAAATTTTAAGTCCATTGCTTAACGTGAATCTTTGAAAAAGTTTTACTATGTTTGTCCTGATTAGAAACAAAATCCTAGGCTTCTTCAGTGTATAGACATGTTAACAAGTCTTTAATAGTAAATAGCAATATCATAAGGATTAAGGCAGTAACGTATGAAAACTGTAGTGTCATTAATTCAACAAACATTAAATGCCTCTGCCTCTAAACATAACTCTAAACATAACTGCAGTATATATGTAGTTTAAAAAGGCACAGTCTCAATTCTCAAGGAGTTTACAATCTGGTGTAGGAGATCAGAAATCTAAATATATAACTGACTACAAGACAAAAATGTAGGGTCCAGTAGAGACAAATGCTAAAGAAGAGATTAAGTCTTTTTGAGGTGAGTATTGGAAAATCTTACTTAATTCTAGGAAACCTGAAGGAAAGAGAGGAGTTCAGAGAAGGGAGATGGGAAAAGGAGGGTTTGTCCCAGGCAGAGAGAGTGTTGTAAAGGGAGTCACCGGGACAAGGATGTGCAGGTTGTATTGGCCGATTGAACTGAAGAGTATTTTGGCAAGAACAGAGAATTCTACTTTTATGAGAGCAAATATGCAGTTTTATCTAATGAAACAGATTGAAATCGTGTAAATACTTTGAAATGGCAGAATCATGGTAAAGCTTGTGGAAAATTTGAAGGCAAAAGCGTATCATAATCAGTGTGATAATTATGCCCTTAAGTACAGCAGAATTTCTCACTTGTGAAAAATATACAAAAGTTCCATATCTCTGAACTTGAATTCAGAGAATAGTATTCGTTAATACGTTCAGGGAACAAAGCTGTTATGTGTATAGCACTATTATTAAGTACTTTGAAGGAATTCGAGTATAACTTGACATTTACCCTAAAGGATTTTACAGTCTCTGAGAATAGAGGGCATACCAAAGCAGAATGTTCTTTAGCAATAAGAGATGTCACAAGGTAGATAACAGCTCACCCTAGTCTAGAACAGTTAAATCCCTCTTAAGTGCAAGTTGGTGCTTGAACCTAAGCTTGAGGCCCATATTGGATTTGTGTAAATGATGAGGGTAAATCAGTATAAGAGAAACAGCATGAGTAAAGCTGTGGAGGTTGGAATGCAAGTTCTGGGAATGGTAAGCAGATTTAGTCTATCTAAGAGTTTTTGTTTTGTTTTCAAGGATAGCATAAATTTCTTTGTCTTCTATTTCAGGTGCAGATAAACTTCTAGATTCTAGTATAGAGGATCATCCATTGAGTGAACAAGATTCCGTACAAAAAAGTCCTTTATCAGAAACACTGGATGTGAAGCCCTCTGATATGACTTTACCACTCTCTCTTCCTCTTGGAACTGAGGACCACCACATCCTTCTGCCTGTCACAGATAATCAGTCTCCCACATCAGATACGTTACTGAGATCAGCTGTGAATGGGTATTCAGAACCACAGTTGATTTTTTTACAGCAATTATACTGACTTTGTGAGGAATATGGAATTGCTAAGACGTCTCTGGTAGTAAACATAAACATCTCTGGTAAGGTGCATACATTCATATTAAATTACCATTCATTTGAGTTGTGACCTTTATTTTTCATTCACTGAAGTAAACGCCTGATGCCATGTCATAACTGCAATGCTTGTTTTGATTTTTGGCTTCTGTGCCTAGATTATAAACATGACATGTTAAGAAGTGAAGTATACTGTAGTAGCACTATTTCGGATGGTTGAGTTTTTTCTCTTAGAGCTGCCTTAATTCATTTTTATTTTGCATTTTAAATTGCTTTTCATTTATTAAAGTGGAATTTATATGAGTCAGTTTTGACCTGTGGCATTTTTTAGTTTTTTCCCCTCAAAATTTAAGCAAAATCTTTCAAAGTATCAGGCAAATAATGTTGCTGTTACTAAGCCTCATAGACCAGTACATAAACTATGAGGGAAAAGTAAATTTTCATTCTTGTTTAAAAGAACTTAGGTAATGAATAAGAACTATGCTCTTTATTAATATATTCCATTGGAGGTAACTTTTCTAATGACACAAAAAGAAGTTTTTCTTAAAAGCTAGAAAACTATATATACATTTTTGTTCATTTAGAACTCAGTATTCTGGGAGAAAAACAGTCATGAGTACTTTTGAGTTTTCTGGGTCTACTTTGTTTGCAAAATGGGTTTTAAATACATCATTTGATATTTTTATCTTAATAAAGACAGTTTCAAAATTTGAATCAGGTTATGTTTTAATAGGTTTCTAGGTTACTGGAGATGAGGAAAATATAATGAGTTTTGAAGATTTTTGATAAGCCTCTCCTATATCTGTTACGCGCTTTTTAAAATACTAAGTTCTAAAAAGAATTTTTAAATACAAACTTAATGCATACTCTAAATCACTTGGCTTCTCAATTGACACTTTGTAATTACATAAAGAATTAAGAAATTAACTTCATTTATCAGTGAACATTTAACTTATTAGAGAGCCCATTTTCTAAATATTTTATATTTTTCTTTAAGTTTTGAGTTTTAAAATTTTATGAATTAAACAACATTTGATTGTTGTCAGACTTCCTACAGTAGTCTGTCTTCTTCTTACTGAATGTAAAAAATTCAGTATCATTCTGCTATTTACTTCCCCATGCCACTTTTCCCATATAATTCATTTCTATTACTGCCTGATCTTTGGACATTAAATTACCAGTTCCACAGAGTCAATTCCTATGCTCCTAATCAAACATTATGGTGACATTATTTCTGCCATGCATTAGTTGTGGCTTGTTTTCTGTAATAAAGTTAATATGGGTTTTTTTTTCAGTATTGATTTCTTTAATTGTATTTTCTCTGGCATCCTGAGCGGAGGAACCAATTAGAAAAGGCTGTAGTGAGACTACTTAATTCTTGTACACTGTAGAGATGGCCACCATTTCACAGCACACTCAGCATTTTCCCAGTAGCTTGCCACTAGTTGGAGTGACTGAACAGAGTTTGAAATAGTGCCTTTGTGTAATCTACATCAGACTTAGGGTTTAATTATTTATTTAAGAAATTTAATTATGCCTGTGTATTAATATGCTGGGTTTAAATATGATTTACAGAGTTATAAAATGTTCACCTAATCTATTCTGGCTTAAATTTAATAGGAATTTATTGGAATGTGAAGAAATTAAAGAAAATTAAAAGACTCAGCCTCTTTAAGAAGTCTGCTGAAATGGAGAGGTTATATTTAATTCATATCTTCATTAATCCAAGCATCTAAAGAATATCATTTCAAAAACTGCTACAGTGATGTCAAAATTTTATGTGAGCTGTAGTTACCAAATTTCTTCTAATAATGGTGGTAATTAGCATTTTATATAGATTAGTCTTCAAATTTATTAATATTATTGGATTGGGATGGCTAAGGTTGATTTACTGTGCTTTTTCTCCATCACATTATCTGCTTCGTAGCAAAGTACTTTTATTATTTTAAATTGACATGGCTCTCCCAGAGTGACATGTGAGAAATCTTGAAGGCTGAGGTCCCTGTCTTGTCTTTCTTCTCATAATGCTGTACTTTTCTTCATCATAATATGCTTATATTTCAGTTGTATTTGGTGTCATTCTAACAGTCATAATTTTAATTAAGTCCAGTTATAAATATATTTGTTACAATGCAATTTGGGAAAGGTCTGTTTTTAATTAAATATTACTACATTTTTGAAAGTCTGTTTAGGATGTTGAAGATCTCACTTGAGAAATTATTTTCTAAAATAATTTTGTATGTTAGATTATTCCTACTGTATTGTTAGATTTTAGACTTTTTAAAAGGAAACCATAGATTATATATAAATGATTTTTTGCTGTTTTTAAATGGTATTTGTTTTATGTTTAATTTCATAGGATGATTTTGATAGACAAATTTTAGGAAAAAATCTTTTAAATGGTTCTAACCTTGTATTGCAAAAGTAGTTTAGAGTTTCTGTATGTTTCAGTTCTACAGAAATTGAGTGAGAGTAGTTGAAATGTACATGTATAAAAACAATGTACATGTACTTGTTTTTAAAAATATCCTAGAATAATAGTTCTAACATTTGATGCATATTAGAAACATTTTAAAAATAACACTAGCGAAGCCCCACTTCACCTTAGGCCTACTGAGTCATACAATCTCTGGGACATACAGAGCTGGAAAAGCCCCATAGGCGATTTCAATATAACCAGACACTGAGAACTAATATCCTAAATGTTTCTTGGTGTTCTTTTGGAAGGCATTTAAAAATGAAACTCTTGATGCAATTCTCCACCTTGTACTCAGTTTTGAGTCTTTAGAACTTCATTAGATAGAAATACCACTAAGTAAAAAGAAATTGTATTTCAATGTGATTTTTGTATATTCTACATTTTTACTCATTATTTATGGACAACATGGAGATTTAGTTATTGGAGCATTAGTTTCTTGAGACAATGGTCTAGTTACTCTTTTGTCCTCTGCAAACCCTGCCTCCATTCATTTAAGAGAAATTTAGGGGGCATGTGGGTGTGACTCAGGGGGTTAGGTATCTGACTCGATTTTGGCTCAGATCACAATCTCCTGGTGATCAGATTGAGTGCTGTGTAGGGCTCTGTGCTGGGCACGGAGCCTGCTTAAGGTTCTCCCTCTCCCTCTTCCTCTGCCCCTTCACTGCACATGTCCTTGTGTGTGCACTTTCTCAAAAAAGAGAGGTTTGGTTTATTTGTTTAAGGAATTAGAGAATTATCAATGTAAACATAATAACCATCCAGAAATAGGGTATTTAATATCAAGAAGACTACACTAAAATAAACACCATGGATGTAAATAAATATTCGAATTAAATGTCTGGCCAGTATTTCAAATGCTAGAAAATTGTTGAAATCAGAATACATAAACCTATCAAAATAAACACCACCCTCAGTCAAATGGGAAGGAAAAGCCTGAATGTAACTGGCATTAAACAAGACAGAATGTCAAGTGTTACAGGGAAAGGCAAGAAAGAAAATATTGAGCACGCAACCAGAGTTGAATGGACAGAAAAGGGGCCATTACTCCTATGGATAGGCAAACAAGAAGAAACGGATGATAGGAAGGAATGTGCACGCAGCCAACTGAAATAGGCAGAATGAAGAAAGTATGAAACAGGAGATAGGAGTGAAAGACCTGTCCAGCGCTGTGCCTGTACCATCTTACATGAAGTAGTCTTCAGTCCTCTGCCTGTGCTGAGGAGTAGGATTGGACAGCCAGGTTTAGAACCCATGATCTCACACACCCAAGCACGGTTGACTGCTGAAGGGCAGGGATTAGAGAGGCACATTTATAACACATGATTCCGTACTATGTCCACAGCTTACCAGGGAGAAACAATTCTTAGGCCTGACTGAGCAATTAGAGTCTCAAGAATTTGAGCTATGAAATTCAGAGACTGTTAGGTTTTGGTAGACATGTGAGTGAAAAGATTATTTAGAACTGGCCCAGAGTCAGTGAAGCAAGCCAAAGTCTAAAGAAAATTATGAATAAGCAGACAAAACTGATCCAGAGTGAAGCAAGGGAATGAGGTAGGTTCACAGAGCTAGCCACGGATTCCCTGTGAGAGAGAGAGAGAGAGGAGGCCTGGGTTTCTGGCTTTGCAGTTCCAGTCTTTAGGTGGCACAGCGCTGTGCTTTGTTTCCTTATCCCTGGGTGCCAGTGATTTTTTTTTCCTGTTAGATCCTTATGCTAAATCCTTTTCTTAAACAGCCATGAATTAGTTTCCTTTCCTTGCAGTTAGCTCCAACTTAGACACCCACGTTTTGATTCTTAATGACTGGGAAGATGGTGATCCCATTAACTGTGATAGGGAAGATAAGGAAGAGGCTTATGAAAGAGAAGACTTTATTTCAGATGCACTGAGTTTGATGATAAAACAGCCATGTGAAAATATCTAGCAGTAGTTGGAGTCTTAAACCCATGAGAAGTTAGAGCTAAAGATACAGATCTTGATAATTACAGTGATAGAAATGAGTAAGGCAGCCCTAGGAGATGGTAAAGAGAAAAAGAGGGAGGGAGGATAGGAAAGAAGGAAGGAAAGGAGATAAAAAGGAAGAAAATCAGGGTGGGGCAAGTTTCACAAAGACAAAAGTGGTTTTATACTGGTCATATTAAGTAGGGTGTGAATCAAAGACAGCTTTGGATTGGGTAATTGGAGCATGATGATCCTTTGAGAAGGCAGTTATACATAATGTAGGTGGATATGGTTTGAGTAGTAGTTAAGACACTGAATACTACTATTTAGCTTAAAAAGCAGAGTGTAGAGCAAGATCATTTTTTGTCAAATATGTAAGAAAAACCAAATTTTTTGTTTTCAAATTTGAAACATTGCAAAATGAAAAGCATAATATGATTTGTAACACCATAATCAGAGGCTGTATTTGAGCCTGATTTTAAAGGATAAGAGAAAAAATAGAAGGAAACCTACATATGGTCACTGATTTACTCATTATGGTTCAGATCTGCAGAGGAAGGAGAGTTTTCCAACAGAATGTGCATGTGTTTACTCTGGAGCTCCCACCCAGTGCGGGGGTCTGGAGAAAAATGAACCTTTAGTCTCAGCCAGCCTAAAGCTTAATCTAATATAAAGGAGTCACAGTTTATAATATCTTAAGGTAATGCTGAAGTTTTTGGGAAAACACTTGTCTTATTTCTGCCCTTTGTCTTCTCATACCGGTGTCCAGTTATCTGGAGGGGGCTTACCTGACATATGGCATCAGGGAAAATTGTGTCTTGAGGTCTTCATTCTCTGGGCATTCTACTGGCCTCTGATGCAGTAGGTGACAGCTTGTAAAATATGTGATCAGGTTTTTCCTAGCTGGGTCAGAACCCAGTGATTCTTTACTGAATTGGCCTCGCCTTAGTGCTAACAAATGTGGAGAGCTCAGACTTCTGCAACTCTGTCTCAAGCAGGCCAGTGTAGATCAGGCTGCAGGTTTAACCTGTGCCATCCCCGCACAGGCTGTAGTAAGCCTGTTTGCCTCCCATTCATGAACTTGCTTCCCACTCAAGCTACCTTCGGAGCCTCCCCTTGGGAGAATGTAGAAACTTATGGGTCTCCTCTATCCCGCACAAGAACAGAGATTAGCCTGGACAAACAGATCCTCGTTACCAAGGTTTACTTTCATGTGACCGTTTCCTCGCCTCATGAGAGGCCACCTCTTACCAGAATCTGGTAGACTACTCTACTACCCAGCATATTACGCAAAGTGCATACTGTAAGATTCTGTTTCTATAAAATTCAAAAATAGGCAAAACTGTTACTGTGGGGTTAGAAATCAGGAAAGTGGTTGCCTATTGGAAGAAGATTGGAGGAGCTTCTGGGAAGCATGTGGCACTTCCTGTCTTTATCTAAGTCATGGCCAACCCAGATGGGTTAGCATTATAATGATTACTCACCTATCTGTTCACTTAAGATTTGTGTACTTTTCCATATGATTGCTATACTTGCGTTTAAAAAAGTATATATTTAAAAACTGAAGAATAAGAAAACCAGAGCATTGGTCTTTAAACTTTAATGAGATTAAAGATGACCTGGATTGTAGCAGTGCAGATTCCCTAGACTGTCCTCAGAAAATTTGATTCAGTAGGTCTCATTCTTAAGAAATCTGTAATTTTAACATTTGTCCCAGTGTGTTCTGATGCTCCACATTTTAAAAATGCTGATTTAGCATCTATAGTTTAATGAACGACTCTTAACTCTCTCAAGCGTAAGAGGTTTGTCATATTAATTGTTACTCAAGTCTGAATTTATTGGATCTCTAATTGCTGGGAGCAATTTCCTCATCAGCTTAATGTTTTACAGATGTAATGACAGTTGTTTACAATGTTCCTATGTTTTCCTATAGCTTGGTTTTATTGCATCCACTGAACTCTGCAGTTTTTCAAATTTCATTAAAAAATGAAAAATTTTTATTCACTTTCTATTGCATTTTTAACAAAACAAAAACATTTGCTTTTTTCCTGGGAAATACAGCCTTTTAGTTACAGATAACTAACAGTTCTAGGTTATTCAGCATGTAATAATGTTAAAAGAACTCTATAAATAAAAAATCAGTCTCTATATCTGCATAGTAGAGACCTTAAAATGAAAATAAAAAAAGATTTGAACACATAGAGAAGAATGTTGCCAAGTAAAGTTTGATAAAACATATTAAGTAGAGTCAATAACTAGTGAAATCAGTCAGTTTAATCATCTGGAATTCATAGTGTCATTTATAGAATTCTGTAATCTATACAGTATAGTTTTGTTGGTTCCCTTGTAAACATTTGCAGATCATTAAGTGATTTTTGCATCAATGGAAAATCATGTTATTTCTAAAAATTACCAGGTTGTGGTAGTTTTCTTTGGTATAACATATAAATAATATTTAGCTTAAAAAAAACCCTTGAAATCCATTTCACACATTGTTATTAACATGAACTATTACATATTTTTCAACCAATTCCAGATGTTTTAAGATTTTATTTTTCAGCAGAGAGCCTGATAGCAACCATCTGTCCTGTCCTGGATGATTCAGATTCATCCCTGAAAGCATGAGAATGGATTTGGTAAGGCATTTGGGTCTTTTCTCGTTCAATGACTCTGTAACATTAAGTGAAAATAATGCCTCCTACAGTTTATTCAGATCTTCTTCCCTTTACATAACCACTGTGCCCCCCCCCCTCACTTCCCCCCAGGGAGTACAGGAACATGGTTTTAGGTGCTAAATAGAAAGACGTATAAAACTTAAAAAATCATTAAATACTGAGTAAGGGATATTTATCTTAATTGTTTAAAGGAATGGACTGATGTGGGTTTTTTATTGCTAATTTTTAAAAATAAACATAGCTACTATTTTAGAAATTGACAGTACTTTAAGTGAAGGCCAATACTTGGACATCTGTAAAGTTGACCACCACCTTGATTCCGCCTCCTTGCTGTCAACATTTAGAGATAGATGGTGTTTTAGACTGCAGAACCTCAGCTCAATTTAAAGTAACCTTTTAAAACTGTCCATGTCGTCTTTTCATGCTTTGCTTGACAAGTAAATCATCCAGATGAAGCATCCTCTTCTTGGTATGTATGAATAAATTCATGTTATAGGTCTGTAATCAAAGCATCGTAGTGTCAGTTTCCTCATCATAGGAAATCTTTTTTACATTTATTTATTTGAGAGAGAGTGTGTGCGCACACAAGTGTGCCTGACCCAAGGAGGGGCAACAAGAGAGAGGGAGAATCCTTTTTTTTTTAAGTTTATGTATTGTTTAATTTACATCCAAGTTAGTTAGCATATAGTGCAACAATGATTTCAGGAGTAGATTCCTTAATGCCCCTCACCCATTTAACCCATTCCCCCTTCCACAACCCCTCCAGTAACCCTGTTTGTTCTCCATACATAAGAGTCTCTAATGTTTTGTCCCCCCCCGTTTTTATATTGTTTTTGCTTACCCTTCCTTTATGCTCATCTGTTTAGTATCTTAAATACCTCATAGGAATGAAGTCATAGATTTGTCTTTCTCTAATTTTTCACTTAGCTCACCAGCTCCATCCACATAGTTTGTTTTTGTTCTTGTTTCTTTTTCATTTATTTTTGACTCCACATATAAGGGAAAGCATATGTTATTTGTCTTTCTCTGACTTACCTCACTTAGCATACATAACTTCTAGGTCCACTGATGTTGCTAGTGGCAAGATTTCATTCTCTATGGTGGAGTAATATTCCATTGTATATATGTACACTACATTTTATTCGTCTATCATGGACACCTAAGTTGCTTCCATATCTTGGGTATTATAAATAAAGTTGCTGTCAACATAGGGGTGCATGTTTTTTCACATTTGTTTTTGTTTTCATTCGGTAAATAACTAGAAACAGAATTACTAGGTCATGTGGTAGTTTGTAGTTTTTTTTGAGGAATCTCCATACTGTTTTCCATAGTGGCAGTACCAATTAACATTCCCACTATCAGTTCATTAAGGTTTCCTTTTTTCCAATACTTTTCTCCTCACCAACACTTTTGTCTTTTTTTTTTGATAGTAGCCATTCTGATAGGTGTGAGGTGATAAAATTGTGGTTTTGATGTTCATTTCCCTGATGGTTAATGATGTTGAGCATCTTTTCATGTGTCTGTTGGCCACCTGTATGTCTTTGAAAAAATGTCCATTCAGATCCTCTGCACATTTTTAATTGGATTATCTGGGAATTTTGGTGTTGAATTGTAGTTCTTTATATATTTTGGTTATTAACTTATATATGCAACTTGCCAATATCTTCGATTCGGTAGGTTTTGATTTGTTGATGCTTTCTTTCACTGTGCAAAGCTTTTTAAGGTTGACATAGACCCAACTGTTTATTTTTGCTTTTGTTTCCTTTGCTTGGGAGACATATCCAGGAAAATGCTGGTGAGGCTCATGTCCAAGAGATTACAGCCTGTGTTTTTTGTTGTTTTTTTAGGAGCTTTGTGGTTTTGGGTCTCTTATCTTTAGGTCTTTAATCCATTTTGAGTTTACTTTTGTGTGGGATATAATACGGAAGTGGTCCTGATCTCCCAGCACCATTTATTGAATAGACTGTCTTTTCTCCATTATGTAGTCTTGTCTCTGTTGTCATGGAATAATTAACCATATAAGCATGAATTTTTTTCTGAGCTCTCAATTCTGTCCTTTTGATACCTATGTATCTGTTTTTGTGCCAGTACCATACTGTTTGGTTATTACTACTTTGTAATATAGTTTGATGTGTAGGTGACACACTAGTTTCAGGGGTACAACATAGTGATTCAACAATTATACACAAAATGCTCACTATGGTAAGCTTAGTTACCATCTGTTACTATACAGTGTTATTACAATATTACTATGTTCTCTATGCTGGTACTTTTCATTCTCCTGACTTATTTTAAATATTTATTTTGAGAGAGAACATGAGCAGGGGAGGGGCAGAGGGAAAGAGAATCCCAAGCAGGGATTACTAATTTGTAGTATAGTTTGACATCTTAGATTGTGATATCTCCAGCTTTGTTCTTTCTCAAGATTGCTTGGGCTATTCAGGGTCGTGTGAGGCTCCATACAAATTTTAGGATTTTTTGTTCTACTTCTGTGAAACATGCTATTGATATTTTTTTAGGGATTGAATTGTATGGACATTTCAACAATATTAAGTCGTCCAATCAGCATGGACTATCTTTCCATTTGTATAGCCCTCATTTCCATTTTTTTTAACCTTTTTTAAAACAAAAAGTATTTTGAGAGAAAGTGAGCAGGGGAAGGGCAGAAAGAGGGAGGGAGAGGAAAGGCTCTCAAGCAGCTTCCACTCTCTGTGCAGAGCCTGACATGGGGCTCAAACTCTTGAACCATGAGCTCATGACCTGAGCCGAAATCAATAGTCAAGACACTTACCTGACTGAGCCACTTAGGCACTCCACCTTTTTTAAATTATTTTTAAAAATTAAGCTCTATATCCATATTGGGCTGAACTGATGACCCTAAGATCAAGGGTCACGTGCTCTTGATTTTGAGCCAGCCAGGTGCCCCTCATCAACATCTTAGTTTTTCAGTGTATAAGGTTTTCACTTTCTTGGTTAAATATATTCCTAAGTATTTTATTCTTTGCTTTATATAATGTTTGTTTGAGAGAAAGCAAGCAGGGGAAGGGCAAAGAGAGATAAGGGGACACAGCGCAGAGCCTGATGCAGGGTTCAAACTCAGAAATCATGACCTGAGCCAAAATCAAGGGTTGGACACTTAACCAACTGAGCCACCCAGGCACCCCTTAAGTATTTATTTTAGTAATCTCTGCACCAAATATGGGGCTTAAATTCAGAACCCTGAGATCAAGAGTTATATGTTCTTCCAACTGAGCCAACCACCCCAGTTCTGTATTCTTCTGATGCTATTTTTATTACCCCTTCCATGTTTTATGTATATATATTTTGCCTCTTCGTGTATCCCTTGATTAATTTTTATAGCTATAATTTGAAACTACTTTTAACTTCCATACTAGGTTTATAAGTGATTGATCTAAACTATATATTTGCTTTTACTGTGAAATTTCCTCATAATTTTCTAGTTATGGCCTTTTCTTTCCATTCATATAATTTCCTAACATTTCTTGTAAAACTAGTTTAGTAGTGATGAACTTCTTTAACTTTTGTTTGTCTGGGACACTATCCCTACTTCAATTCTGAGTGATAATGTTGCTGAGTAGAGTATTCTGGTTGCAGGGGGTTTGCTGTTTTGTTGGGGTTTTTTTTTTTTTTCTTTCAGCATTTTATGCCACTCCCTTCTGGCCTGTGGAGTTTCTGCTGAAAATGAGCTCATAGCCTTATGAGGTTTCCCATGTATATAAGTTTGCGTTTCTATTGCCTTTAGGATTTGCTTTTTAATTTTTGTCATTTTAATTGTTTTTGTATATATTATATACATATAGTTATACATAATTATACATATTGCCATTTTAATTATAGCTCCTTAGGTTCATCAAAAGGCTCTCTTTGCTTTTTGCACCTGGATGTTACTTTCCTTCCCCAGGTTAAGGTAGTTTTCGGCTATTATTTCTTCAAATAAGTTTTGTCCCCCTTCTCTCTTCTCCTTCTGTAATCTTTTATAATGCAAATGTTCATACACGTGATAGACCACAGAGGTCCCTTATTCTCATATTTTTCTTTTTGCTATTGAGCTTGGGTGTTTTCCATTACCCTGATCTTACAAATCACTAATCTCATCTTCTGTATCCTCTAATCCACTGATTTCCTCTAGCACATTTCTAATTTTAGTTATTATATTCCTTACCTCTGACTAGTTTTTAAATTTTATCTCTCTGTGTTGAAGTTCTCCCTGAATTCATCTACTCTTATCTCAAGTCTGGTATCTTTATGACCATTACTTTGAATTCCTTATCAGGTATATTGCTTACCTGTTTCATTTAGCTTTTCTTCTGTGGTTTTACCTTCTTTCATTTGGGACATATTCCTGTCTCATTTTGTCTGTTTCTGTGAATTAGGTAGGTCAGCTCCTTCTGTTGGTCTAGAAAATAGTGTCCTTGGGTAAAAGGGGTCCCGTGGCTCCCTGCAGCACAGTCCTCCTTTGTCACCAGAACCTGTTGTGGGTGATCTGTGACTGATGGCGGCATGCTGGTGGGTGATGCTCGCCCTCTACCCAGCTGACTAGTAGTCCTCGTCTAGTGTTGAGGGTACACTGGTGGACAAGGCTTGTCCCCTTCACAGCTGGCTGATAAGCCCTGCTCCACCTCTACATGTGGACAGCCTGTCTGCCGTGATCTGCTTTGCCTGCTGTGGGCTTACTGGTAAGTAGGGTTTGCTTCCTACATGGCTGGCTGTGAGACCTGGTTGCTGCAGCCATGGGTTTGCTGGTAGGGCAGGGTTGGCTCGTGGCCCAGCTGTTAGGAGCCTCTGTGGCCGCTGCAGACACACTGATGGGTAGGGCTCGCTCCCTCTATAGCCAGCTGAGAAGGGCAGCAGCTGCAGGTGTGTGGGGTTAGCTCCCTCCTCTCCAGAGGGAGAGCTGCTCTGCCAGGGTGGGCAGGTTGGAGAAGGCAGGGCACACCGTGCTAGGAAGGTAGATTGCCAATGTCAGAACTGGCTTCCACAAGTCTAGGCTGGGAGAGCACAAGAAGACTGGCACCCACCAGTCTCTTTCCTGGAGAGAGCTCCTAGCTTTCCCGTCCTGTACTCTTCCTTAAACTAGGCAGTAAATCTCCCTCACATATACCCCAGGCACTTTTCAAACTGCTTTTTAGTTATTAGTGTGTTGGCTTTTCAGGGGTGGAGCCTTGGTATCCTCTAGCCTTCCAGCTCTCCCGGAATTAAGCCCCACTGATGTTCAAAACCAGACATATGGAGACTGGTCTTCCCAGTGCACGTCCCAGGGCCGTCAGTGCCCAGTGTGGGGTCGCTTCTCCTTGCCTATGACTTTGTCCCTGGAGTTTAGCTGTGGAGGGTCTGTTCTGCCAGTCTTCCAGTTGTTTGCAGAGCGGGCTGCAGTACTGGGAGCAGTTGCCTTGATAGGGCTGGGGGAGGAGGTGAATTCAGGGTCCTCTTACTCTGCCATCTTCATTTTCCTATAAAAATTTTTTTTCTAAAAAGTTTTATTACTCCGTTTTTCCACAGTGAACATTTAAAGTTTAATATAGTCATAAAAATGTAGTAGGCTATAAAATATTAACATAAGGCAAGTTTGTGAAAATTACTTTAGAGCTTGTTTTTCATAGATCTGGACCTACTGGTACAAGACTGGAACCTGCATTCGATGACTGACTGCAAGCTTCTCCGTAAGTTGGTCTCCAGTAATAATGCTTTTTAAGGCCATTGGAGACTTCTGCAAGACACACATGTCCGTCCACCACAAATGACTCCACATCTGTGTTGTCTGGTTTTAGACGGCCCATTTGAATTAAGTCGGAGTATGCCTAGGATTTTTAAGAAAACAACTATCATTAATAAAATAGCTCATTTATTTTATTGTAAACAAATTTCTATATTCAAATTAGCTGTGCTAATTTTCGTTTTAAAATATTCTAAGTTATTGAATTTTAGTATTTTTCAATTCTATAGATTTTTGTTCACTTAATTTCATAATGACAATATAATCTTGCAAAATTCATTCCTATGCTTTAAGGTATATTGTCATTTTATGACTCCCAGAATTAACAATTCTCACTGTTACTGATTTTGTAGGCTAAAGGTCCCATGGTCAAAAATTTCCAAGTCCTACAGGGGTTCTTACGTGAGGGAAAGAGAAGTTGTATATGCCTTTAAAAATCTGATGGCCAGGGACCCATTTCTCAGAAAGATAAACAATCAGATTTTGGCATTCAACTCTGAGTTCATGAACTCCCTGAAGCTAATTTATAGTCTGAGGCTAAGAGACCATTTCCATATTAATAGATGCCGGCCTGGCTGGTCGCCTAATTTTTTCATGGTGGAATTTTGTCTGTCTCGTGGATCAGTGGTATCTATGTAAGATCACACAAACATGTTAAACTGGTTTGGCAGTAAGGTTGTGTGCTGAGATAGGCAGAAACGTAGGCAGTAAAGGATAGAAACCTTTAGTTGCTTTCTGCTTTAGTTCGTTACTATTCCAAGCTCAATTAGTTTCTAGTGTGTAGAATGTTTTTCTGGAATCAAGATTTAAATAGTACATTTTATTACTCTTTTGTTTTGGTTAGCCTTTTGCAAATGTAGATTTTTAGCATCTTTCTTTCTTTCCAAATCAAAACTATTTGTTACTATGCTTTTTGGTTTGAAAGTAGTATCAAGGGTTCTATTTGCATAAGCAACAGATAAAAGTTCTACAAGTCTCCAAAACCATATCTTGGTTTAATTATTGGGCAGCAGATTAGAGATTGTGCTGATCAAATTTAGAATAAATCAACAATTGTGATTTAAAAATTTTTTAACTTGGGAGGAGTTAGGACTGTGTAATTCATTTATCGTAATATATAGTATTTGAGATCTTTTGCTGTGTCAACCACAGAACTTTCCAGTCGTTAATTTTTAGGGCTTATGTTAAGATGTCTTACTGTATTTTGTAATCATTTTTTTAATGTTTATTTTTGAGAGAGAGAGACCAAGGAAGCAAGGGAGAGGGGGAGAGAGGGAGTGGGGAGAGAGAGTCCCAAGCAGGCTCTATGCTGTCAGTGCAGAACCCAACACAGGGCTTAAACTCAACAAACTGAGAAAGTGACCTGAGCTGAAATTAAGAGTCAGACACTTAACCCACTGAGCCACCTAGGTGGCCCAATATGTTATAATTATTTCTAAGACCACCTGTAAATGTCTGATGTTAAAGACCCCAGAAAAAGCCTTCAGTGAAGGAGGAAAAAAAAAAAAAACTTACCACACATGTAGCCTCATCAAATTTGTTTCCCCAAATGTAGACATTAGAGAGTGTGGGGTTTGTTTTCATGGACTGTGAAAGTGCAACAAGTCCTTCTCCCTCTATGTTGTTGCTGACTACTGACAACCTAGGGAGAAACAAGAATAACCCTGAAAGCCAGTAAATCCACAAAGAAGATGCATAAGTTAGCCAACAGCATTTATTATGTTTCTCTTTAAGTCTGTGATTTTAAGAGGGAGACAGAGGATCTGGAGTAGGCTCTGCACTGACAGCGGAGAGCTCGATGCAGGGCTCAGACTCACGAAGCAGGAGATCGTGGCCTGAGCCAAAGTCGGTCACTTACCCTACTGAACCACCCAGGTGCCTCTATTGCATTTTATTGTACACAATCTTAGCATTATCCTTAAGCATCTAATGTAATCCTAGAATCCAAGAAACTTAGTTCTCTAATTGGATGCTTCATGTACCCAGTATAGCTACCTACATTTTAGAAATCAAGTCTTTTATATCATTCAGTAAATGTTTGGGGTGGATTACAAATACACCCTTCAGGATTTTTCATATTTTAAGTCTTGGTCATACTGAATGATTGTGATTTTTCTTTAAAATTCAGGATCAATACTATACACAGTAAGAATGTTCTCAACCTTACACAGTCACAACTAGAATCAATTTAATTTTTAATAGACATTACTTTTTGGGGCTTCTGGGTGGCTCTGGGTGCCTCAGTTGGTTAAGCATCTGACCTCGGCTCAGGTCATGATCTCATGGTTTGTGAGTTCGAGCCCTGCGTCAGCTTCTGTGCAGACCGCTCAAAGCCTGGAGCCTGCTTCGGATTCTGTGTCTCCCTCTTCCTCTGCCCCTCCCCTACTCACACTCTGTTTGAGAGAGAGAGACCCATGTTTTTTTTTTTTTTTTTTTTTTTTTTTTTTAAAACAGACCTTACTTTTGAAAAAGAAGGTGAAATGTTTAATATCTCCATTTAGAGACTATTTTTATATTTCATCATGCATCTTGAGTTAAGGGACTTGGTTAGTATTTTAAAAGGTTTTTGTTATTTTGATTAAATATAAAGCCATACTAACGCTTTAACACTCCTGTTGTGTGAAGCAAGAGTTTCACTGAGATACTTTGCTCCTGCATTTTCTATTCTGTTAAAAGAAAGATCTATTACTTCCAGGGTAGTATTGCTTTTCAGCACATCAGCCAAATACACCATTCCATCACGAGTTATTTTGTTGCTGGGAAAGGAAAAAATACATGTTACATTTGAAAATATGAGGTATTTTTTTATTCATAGAGATTAACATGCTTCAAAACTGTTATATAGAATGGTACTTTGTAGCTTACTAAAAGATTTTAATATAGAATGGTACTTTGTAGCTTACTAAAAGATTTTAATCAGTTCCCCAAAAAGTTAATGAAAATTTGCTATAAAATGTTGCTTCCATTCTGGATTACTCATGATTAATTGTTCATCCACATTGTAGGACATATAAATTAAATAGTAAGGCTTTGGATAAAAAGTCCACAACAACGGTTGCATTTTTCTGATCTTTGCAATCAGGATACATTGCTAGACACTAGGTACTGTAAATGTTTACCTAGATTATTCCCAGGACTTCTGGATTAATGGATTATCACTTACCAGCTGATGTCAAGGTAGCGCAGGCTTCTGTTCAGATACAGTGCATCACATAACTGTTTTATACCACAGTTTTTCATATTATGCTTACACAGGTGTAGTGCCACAAGGCAGTGATTTTCCTTCAGCATGTGGCCTAGATGTACTGTGGACTCTTCCTAAAAATAGGTAAAATCTTTTTCTAAAATACAATTTTGAAGCAGTACATGTTTATTCCAAACACTGTACATGTTTATTCCAAACATCTGCTAAGTTATTTAAGTTAGCTTTTAAAAAATACCAGTTAAGACTGCTAGTCTATAATTCATTTTGGCTTGGCTTTTAAGAAAAATCATTTTTGCCACAAATGATACTTTATTTTAAAAATAGGCAGTAGGCACTTGCAGGGTACAGTGACTAAGTGATGTGAAAGAGGCTGGTTTTAAGAAGTCAGAATCCTTAACAGTCACTCCAGAAGGAAAAAAGATTGGTCCCATGATGTAGTGAGCATATTAATACGCTCCCTTATTGTTGTCCTCTCAGTCTCTCAGTTCTTCTTACACCTTCCATATGTTCCTGAACTTTTCTTCTCTTGATTTCTACTCTTCATAGTCTTTAGACAAAATACAAAGACATTTGCCAATGTTGATTCTATTTAAAAACACTCATCAATCCTGTAATATCCAGCTCTTCCCTTTTATAATCATCCCAAATCTCTAAATATGTTTTACTCTTCTAGTCACTGGAAGACTTAATTTTTCATTCCAAAATCTAGCTGCTTCCAGGCACAAAGTATATAGCCACAAGGAGGATTTGAATACCAGCCACTAGATTTTTAACAGAGTCCAAGCAGGTCTTAAAATGAATGGGTCAGAGTATTTTATGCTAAGAAGCCCTCTGGCGTGATTGCTGTATTTATAAGAGGTTTTATAGTCACTGGAAATGCTGAATACAAACATGGATAACTATGGGTGCTCGAATCATGTACTTCTACATAATACTCTGAGAAAAACTACAAAAGTTAACTGAAGCCACATGGCAATAGCAGATACTATGTGAGTTTTATAATAGAAGTACATGAGCTTTATAATGAAACCGTCCAGGGGCAGCCTTCACAGCAGGTACCATGTTTTTACCCCTCTTGTCTCCAGTAGGGAGCTTACCTGTAGGATCAAGTCCAGACTTCCCAGGCTGCTGTTCACTCACATTTTGCATTACTAATGATTTCAAAAGTGGTTTAGTGATACCAATATAAAACAAAACAATTCACACTGAGCTTTTATAATCCAGCCTTTAAAACGTGAATCATTTGGGGGCACCTAGGTGGCTCAGTCAGTTAAGCGTCTGACTTCAGCTCAGGTCATGATCTCACAGTTGGTGGGTTTGAGCCCCACGTTCGGCTCTGTGCTGACAGCTCAGGGCCTGGAGCCTGCTTTGGATTCTGCGTCTCCTTTTCTTCCTGCCCCTACTCTGCTTGTGCCTTCCCCCCAAATAAACATTTAAAAAATTTTAAAATAAAATAAAACTTTAATCATTTTTCATCTGAACTACTTTGCCCCTCTCCAGGTTTACCCACTATTAATCTGAGTTTACAGGGGGGAAAAAACGACATGTATACTGCTCAATTTTTCTTCAGATAAGCTTTTCTTTGTAAACGCAGTTAATTCTAAAGATATAATGCATTCATGAACTTGACATAAATAGTACCTTCATTTTATTTACATGTAGTAATATTAGCTATCATCACTTTGAATACATACCTGTTCACCATACAGTATAGGTCGGTTTAGGTTTATTGCTTGAATTGTTTGGTTTTGAGTTAGGACTGTAGCAAATGCTATCACACTTTGCATTTCCTAAAAACAGTAAATTCATTAAGGAAACTGACAACGTATAGAATCTATTTCAAAATCTGTAATCTGCATTCAATTAAATTATATTTTGAGTTATAAACCTTGGATGGTCAAATTCAGAATGAATGGTCACTGTGTTCTTTTCTCCCTGGGCTAAGATCTGTCTAGAACATGATGGGGAGTTCTTAAAGTTTCAGTATCCATTTCCTGGGATGTTCCCCTCCAGGTTTGCTCCTCAGTCCTCAAGGTTCTGTGTGCGGCATACCTCGGATACATACATAGACACAACATACAGGTCCCAGCTAGGACTCTACGCTACTGAGGACTTGCGCCCTGGTGCAAGTGTTACGTATACGTGTACCCTCGGGGTGTGTGAGTGGTGACAAAGGTTTAATAGTCATTTTTCACAGCTTCCACAGGCCTTCCTGTTTTATCTTATTGGAAGAGCCTAGTTCTCCCCCATTTCTGGGATGGACACCACCAAACACACCCAGCTGTGTTATTTTCTGTTACTCCAGAAAACCTGGGCTTTCTCGCACTCCACCAGTCCAGTCACCCTCCCATCCAGTCAATCAGTAAGTCTTAAGAAATCCTGCCATCAAAAGATCTCAGATTAGCCCATCTGTATGCCACCACCCCACCCCCTGGTCTTATCGCCCACCTGGACTATTGTAGTGACTTCCTAAATGGTCAGTGGGCTTCCTCTTGTCACCCTTTAATTCCCCTACAGAGAAACCAGAGAGCTTTTTAAAGGATCAATCAGATCATGTCTCCTCACAAAGCCTCTCCATGACACACATTTATAGCACAGTCCCCTCCTCTTCGTAGGGGGCGTAGAACCCACAACCCATGCAACATTGCTGGATCAGGCCTCTGCAGACCCCTCCACCTTCACTCTGGAGATACTCTTAGCTCCCCTGTCCAGCTGCTTTGGCTTCTGAGTTCTTAAAACCTGCTGGAGTCAGTATTTCATTATTCATGTGCCTCTCATTCTTGTCATATTTGAAGATCAGTTTTGCCATTTACTTAATAGTTTTCCATTAATTCAATTCATTTTTTCCACTTTTAGAACTCTATTACTACCATAAATGGAAAACCTCAAAGTAAAATCCTCAAAATAAAGTATCTCTAAAAATAAATACCTGAGTATTAAAATCACCTCCGTCTGTATTAGTAATGCCACCCATATGACACTTGGGGCAGCACAGAGTCTGCGTGTGCTGGACCCCTGCCTGGAATGTTCGGCCATGGGTGCTTCCAACGCGGGGTTTTCTCATCCTTTGTGACCAAGTAGGACCTCCTCAGATACTAGAAACTACCCTGCCCTGCAGATGACCTCCCACTTGGCAATCTTTGTAGCACTTCGCTTTGTTGATGTTTTCCCAACTAGAATATAAGCTTTCTAATGAAGTTGTATTTGTTTAATTTAAAACAAAATTTTTCTCAAAAAATCCCATGCAGGTCAAGAAGGGTTGTAGCTGGAAGCTTAGGAAGAATTTTATTCTATGTATTACTTTACAGAGTAATACAATCTGATTTTATTAACAGCACTATGCCTAATAGTAAACAAACAACTTTTTTCCTGATATCAAGGAAAAGCTTAATCATTCATAAGACTGTCATGTAACTGGTCTCTTTAACAATTCCCTATTCTGGTTTCCAGGGAAAATGATGCATTACCTAGGCAATTTTTCTCAAAACCAATTTACTCACCAGATCACAGTCACCCAGATCTAATTTTTCTAAGGATGAATTGATTTGTAGCATTGCAGCAAAAAACATTCCACCTTCATTTTCAATCTTGTTTCCAGTCATTCTTAGGTATTTCAG
This sequence comes from Suricata suricatta, assembly GCF_006229205.1. NCBI lineage: Eukaryota > Metazoa > Chordata > Mammalia > Carnivora > Herpestidae > Suricata > Suricata suricatta. Next base: position 94,884,937 of record NC_043704.1, on the reverse strand, counting down.
AGTTGTATTCTTCTGAAAAGGAAAAGAAGCAAAACGTCATTAAATTTTTATTCCATAGAATTCTCATTTGATTACAGGAGTTAGACTATATTACTATTTGCAGACTCATCAGTTTTTCATGGAGATAGAATAGGATATACTCCTTAAAAGGTACCATTCAGCTACTCAGAACACATAAAAATCTAGCCTAATTTTTTAGTGGAGAGAACCCAGGAAACATATGCCCAGTAAATGAAGCAGATTTTAATAAATTTTCCTTTCTTTGGGAAATGTTTGTTTTCTAAGAAAATTATGCCACTTTTTTTGAGGTGAAATTCACATATCCCCAAGTTAACCATTTTGAAGTGTACAATTCACTGGATTTTAATAGATTACAGTGTTATACAGCCATCACATAGCTAGTTCCAAAGGAGTTTTATTACCCCTCCCCCCATAAGGACACACTATACCCATTAAGCAATCATCCCATATTCTCTGTTATCATTTTTAGAAGAAATAGAATTTCTCAGACATCTACAAAGTTTAACTCCTCTCATTCCAATCTTTTGATCGTTCTTTCACAAAGAAAACTACAAGATATTTTAATATCCCAATGAGTAAATATTAGAAGACATATAAGTGCAAATAGTTTTAAAGTTAATTCAAACCCCTTAAGAGCAGGAAGAAGGCAAGGATGTCCACTGTTAACACATCTGTTTAACATTGTACTGGAGATTCGAGACCAAGCAATTAGGCAAGGAAAAGAAAAAAAGGCATCCAGATTGGAAAAGAAGTAAAACCATATCTGCATATAACATGATCTTTATCGAAAATCCTAAGGAATCCATCAGAAAAGCTGTTACAACTAGTGAGCTCAGGGGAGACTGCAGGGTAAAGATCAATTGTATTAAAACAAAAAATAAATTGTATGTCTTCACATTAGCAAAATTGAAACTAAGATTATCCCATTTATAAGAGCATCAAAAAGAATAAAACATGAGGAATAAATTTAGCAAAAACAAGACTTGTACATTAAAAACAAAACACTGTTGAAGGAAATGAAAAACCAAATGGAAGTCCATCCCATGTTCATGGATCAGAAGACTTAAGATGGCTATACTCCCCAAATTGATCTAAAGATTGAAAGCAATTCCTCTCAAAATCCTTGTTTTTCTTGCAGAAATTGATAAGCTGATCTTACATTTCATATGGAAATGCAAGGGACTCGGAAGACCCAACACATCTTGAAACAACAAAAAGGACTTCAGACCTGGCTACAAACTACTGTAATCAAGATAGTGTAGGGCTGGCATAAGGATCAACATACAGGTTATTAGAATATAATGAAGAGTAGAGAAATAAACCATTTATAATCAATTTTTGACAAGGGCATCAAGAAAATGGGGGATAAACAGTCTTAAATAGTATTGGGACAACAGGATATCCACATGCAAGAGAATGGGGTTAGACTCCCACCTCACATCATATACAAAAATTGACTCAAAATGGATCAAAGAACTAAATGAAAGAGCTAAAACAACTTTTAGAAGAACACAAATGTAAATCTTCATGACTTTGAGTTAGGCAAAGCCATCTTAGATATAACATGAAAAGCACAAACAAAAGAAAAAATGTATAGACCTTTATTAAAATTAAAGTTTTGTGCTTCAAAGGACACCATAAGGAGGTGAAAAGGCAACCTAACCTACAGAATGAGAGAAACCATTTGCAACACATACATCTGATAAGGGACTTGCATCCAAAACATATAAAGAACTCTTACAATTTAAAGACAACTAAAACAACTTAAAAATGGGCATTGAACAGACATTTCTCCAAAGAATGGCACATGAAAAGATGCTCAACATCATTATTTATGAGGGGAATGCAAAACCCATAAAAACTCTTCATATCCACTAGGTTGTCTAAAATCAGGACAGTAACAAGTGCTGGTGAGGATGTAGCAAAACACTCCTACGTTGCTGATGGAATTGTAAAAAGGGACAGCCACTTTGGAAAAGTTTGGCAGTTTCTCTAGATGTTGAGCACCATTACCAAATGATCTAGATATGTACCCAAGAAAATTGAAAACCTATGCACACAAAAATGTGCGTATTCACAGTAGGATTATTATAGACAAAAAGTGGAAACCCAAATATCCATTAACTGAAAGATGAACAAAATAGGATTTATCCAAATCATGGAATATTATTGGGTAATAAGGAATGAAGTATGTTACAATATGGATGAACCTTGAAAGCATTAAGGCAGTCACAGAAGACCACATATTCTAAGATTCCATTTATATAAAATGTCCAGAATAGGCAATCTGTAGACAGAACATAGACTAATGACTGCCAAGGACTAGGGGGTGAAAGAAGCATGGAGAAGGGTTGCTAATGGGTATAGGGCATCTTTGGGGCATGAAAATGTTCTAAAAACAGACAGTGATGGTTGCACAATTCTGAATATACAAAAATCACAGAGCCAAACACCTTAACAGTAAATTTTTATAGAAAAAAGTAAACATATTTGTGTGTGAATTATACCTCACTAAAGCTGTTTATTTTTAGGGGCACCTGGGTGGCTCAGTCAGTTAAGCGTCTGACTCTTGTTTAAGGCTCAGGTTCATGGGTTCAATCCCCACACCACGCTCTGTGCTGGCAGCGTGGAGCCTGCTTGGAATTCTCTCTCCTCCTCTCTCTTTGTCCCTCCCCTGCTTACTTATGCTCTCAAAATAAACTTATAAAAACATTTTTTTAATGAGTTCAAGGGGTACCTGGGTGGCTCAGTTGGTGGAGCTCTCTGTTCCTCCCCTTCTAGTGCTCTCTTTCTCAAAATAAATAGTATTTTTTAAAATGAGTTCAAAAGTGCTTGTAGTACTACATTTTAATAAATTGAAGTACAACATACATTTCCACAATAATGTAAGTTCACATTAACATTAGATTATGTTGATTACAAGCTATCAGAAGTTAAAATTCCCAAAGAAAATGTTAGTTTAAGATATAAATGCTTACGTGTAGTGCTTTAGCAATCAGTTCTCCACCTTTGGGCCCAATATCATTAAACATAAGATTTAAATAAATGAGTTTGTGTTGTTTCTATAATAAGGAGAGAAAAGAAGCTATTATACATGTAATTATTGTGGAAAAAAAATCTAGGAGCTGATTTATTTAAATAAAAGTATTTAGGGGCACCTAGGTGGCTCAGTGGGTTAAGCCTCCCACTTCAGCTCAGGTCAGATCTCACGTTCGAGCCTGGAGCCTGCTTCCGGTTCTCTGTTTCCTTTTCTCTCTGCCCCTCCCCCTCTCATGCTCTGTCTCTCTCTGTATCAAAAATAAAATATTTTAAAAAATTGTGTAAGAGTATTTACCTCCAAAGAAAATCTCTGCAACACAGAAAATCTGAAAGTCCAGAAAAAGAAACTACCATGGGGGTGGGGGAGATTACTAGTCTCATTTAAACATAATTGTAATATAAATGAGAAAGACTATATTTTTGATCAATGATTCAAAGTATGAATGTGCTTTATGTATTTAATGATAGTGTACAAGTTTACAAAAAAAGGACTCAGGAGCTCTAGGTAACAGTCTACTGATAAAATGCACAAGTAGGGGCTCTCTGGCTCTCCCCGTTCCACCAGCTTGGAGTGAGCAGAGGCCCGGGTTTGAACCTGCAATAAACGACCCTTGCTTTTTGGCTTTGAAAAAAAAAAATACACAAGTAGGGTTTCAGTGGTTTCAACTGTTATAAATATAGAGCAAGGTCAGGACCCTGGACATTTTACAAAACTATCATTTTGGGTGCCATGAGCCTAGGTGGTTTCACTGTAAACCGAACATTTTGATGATTTATGCAGCATTTTTGTAACTGTTGAGAATAAATTATTTGGTTTATATTCTTTTTTAATCTTCACTCTGCCCTTATGTTGTATGCCATCTCATGGATATGAGAATTTTAAAATCCTTTTTAAACTCGTTGGAAGCATGTTTAGCAGTTGAGACTGGGGCAAGTAGGAACTTAAAAAGCCCGTTTGAGAGGGGTACTGAGTAAATGATATATGCTGCTTTACATTTTAGCTGAAAACAGACGTAGACACTCATCTGCCAGTTGTCTGAGGTTGAAACAAGGCCTATCCTTAAAGTGCACCTACTCTGATTGGTGGGCCACACATTTGTTTTGTTTGTTGTTGTTTGTTTTGTTTGACTGCCCTGTATTTCTTAAATAAAATGCAACCGTAATGTAGCATTTCAGCTTGGGCAGTGATGGTGAAGTCGCAATAAACGGTTAACTTAGTAGGCTTGGCGGACTCGAACCCTGCACATTCCAAAGAAAGGACCAGTTCTTCACTGGCTCCTGAGAGAAAACAAAAAGAAGTAAGAACACTTTGTAGTAAAATACCTGAAGCAATCTTGCAGCATAGTATGCACCAACATCACTTATGAGGTTGTATCTAACATCCAAACCTGAAGAAAATGGATAAATAGAGGCTGATATTCCTTATAATGAATAATTAAAACCAGGAAAGTAAAAGCAAGAGGTAATGATTCTTAAGGAGGCATGTACCATTAATATATGGATTCTTCTTTAAAATTCTGGAAAGAATCCAAAAATCTTCACCCGTCATTCTTTCTACTGGCATTAAGTGACTGTTACCAGCAATGTTTAATGTGATTCCTTCCAATCTGTTAAAATACAAATAAGAAACCCAGTAAAGAAATAAAAGTACTTTCCCCACCTCGTGCAAATAGTAACATCATGAATAGCATTTGCTGAAACCAAGTATGTATCACAATATAGATTTACACCAAGTAACTTAAAAGGACTGAATATTCTACAGATTTTACAGACACTTTTATATTATGGAATTTCTCTCTCACACTCACAAAACAATGTATCTCCACCTGATAGATAATGATTTTCATAAATAATCCAGCCCACAGGAGTTTAGCACAAATCTGGAGCCTAGACTTGGGAGACTGCTGGTCAGGTGCTCTTTCTCATGTACACTCCACTACCTCCAAGACTAACAATGTCCACCATCTACTTCTCTAAATCGAAAAGCATGTCCATTTTAAAAAGCATTTGCAAATGCCTTTAAACAAATCACTCAGTATTCCAGGATTTTCATACAGATTGATTATCCGTGAGTATTACTTATGTAACCAAGTATTTGTCTTCCTTACCCCTTTTCAATTTTTTCATCCACTTCTTGGAGAAGATGCCATACAAAAGAATTAATTTTCCTGGACTTTTCCATACACAGATTATAATAATCTTCCTGGAGACTGCTCATAATTTCTAGAACTTTTGAAAAAGAAATGCATTACTCTTCACATGTGAATTATACCAGGACCTTTCCCTTCCCCTCTACACCCCCTCCTCCAATTACATTTCTTCCAAAGATATGAATGTGTATGTGTATAGAGTCAGGGGTAAGGAAGAAAAGGAGATGGAATTAAGAATAAAGTGGGTGGGGGGCTGGATAGAAGAAACTGATGGGAATGAAAATGCCATTTGGAGAACTAGAGCCCTAGAAGCACCCACTGAGGGTAGGCAGACTGTAACTGGTAACACAGTGGGAGAACTAATAGACCTGGTCACTGAGGAAAAGGATATTCAGAAAAATTAAATAGTTTGTCCAAAATCATACATCTAATGAGGGCAGAGTATAAAAACTGAGCCCAAAGCCTCTTATTACTCTGCCACATTAGGTTAGGATGACTCACACATTCTTATCAGGACTTCAAATAAAGAAAATTCTACCAGAGAATCTAAACTTTAAAAAGATCTGAAGAGGGACGCCCAGGTGGCTCAGTCGGTTAAGTGTCCGACTTCGGCTCAGGTCATGATCTCACGGTTTGTGGGTTCGAGCCCTGCCATCGGGCTCTGTGCTGACAGCTCAGAGCCTGGAGCCTGTCTTTGGATTCTGTGTCTCCCTTTCTCTGACCCTCCCTTGCTTACTTGTTCTCTCTCTCTCTCTAAGACAAATAAAAACATTAAAAAAATTTTTTTAAAGATCTGAAGAATCACCAGGTCCCATAGGCTTCTTGGACACCCTCATGCAAGTCGATGCATCTCTGAATATAGCTGTCAGTTCCTCCTAACCGTAAGTGGAGGCCTGGCTCATAGAAGCTCTTCACCTACCCTGGCCTTCCATTTCCTCTTTCTACTTTTTTTTTTTTTAACGTTTATTTACTTATTTTGAGAGAGAGAGAGAGAGAGAGAGAGAGAGAACCAGTGAGGAAGAACATAGAGAGCAGGGGGACAGAAGATTCAAAGCAGGCTCTGCACTGACGGCAGCAAGCCCAACGCAGGGCTTGAACCCACAAACTGGGATCATGACCAGAGCCAAAGTTGGACGTTTAACCAACTGAGCCACCCCATGCACTGCCTTTTCCTCTTTCTAAAAAATTTTTTTTAACATTTTTATTTATTTTTGAGAGACAGAGAGACAGAGGGTGAGTGGGGAAGGGACAGAGAGGGAGACGCAGAATCCGAAGCAGGCTGTCAGCACACAGCCCAACGCAAGGCTCAAACTCATGAACCAGTGAGATCATGACCTGAGCCGAAGTCGGACGCTTAACTGACTGAGCCACCCAGGCACCAACCCCCCCCACCACCAACCTTTTTCTCCTTCTAAAGATTATGAAGGACTGAACAGACCAAAATCAAAGACTGAAACAAAGGAATTGAAATTGCTTACCTTTGTTATATACTCTCTTCTTAGAAGCACATACCAGTATCTTTATTTTCTGTCCTATCTTTTGTGTTAGTCTCTTTTTAAAAATCTGTGCTCAGAGATTTCACTATTTAGCCAACTTAGGGTCTTCAGAAACTAGTCTCTCTGAATCTCTGGATCCCAACAGGTGCTTTTTGCGTAGATTTTTGCTGAATAGATTTCTACGTTATATGAACGAAGAGTTTGCTAAGCAAATTTGCAAAACAAGATTTAAGATGAGGAACACTATATTAAAAAGGAAAGCAGAAAACTTTTCTCAACAGTTTTAAAAAAAATAAGCTTTAAAAAAAATTAACCCACTTATTCCAGACAACTTGGAAATTTTAGTATCAAAAAGAAATAAACATTGATCAGCCATCCCACTGCCAAAGAACCATTACAACTGAGGTCTGAGGGTATTTCCTCCCTGTTGTTTTTCTCATATATGTGCATATTAGCATTTTTAAACAAAATTGGAATCTTTCAGTACAGTTCCAGATCTTTTCAGTTAACATTATGTTGTGAGTTTTCCCATGTCATTATTCTCTGAAAATTTTTAATGTCAACAGAATTTCCTCTCTTGTGTCTGGATGTACTTAAGAAACCTTTCACTTATTTTAGGAAGTTTTCATGTATTTAAATAACATTTCAGCACAATATTTCCCAAATTGTATTTTTTTATAATTTTTTTAATGTTTTTTATTTATTTTTGAAAGACCAAGAGAGAGAGTGTGGGAGCAGGGGAGGGTCAGAGAGAGAGGGAGACACAGAATTTGAAGACGGGCTCCAGGCTCTGAGCTAGCTGTCAGCACAGAGCCTGATGTGGGGCCCAAACCCAGGAACTGCAAGATCATGACCTGAGCTGAAGTCAGATGCTTAATTGGCTGAGCCACCCAGGTGCCCCCCAAATTGTATTCCTTAGAATACTAATCTATGAGATGATCAAGGATGATCTGGGACTCCTGGGAACTCAGTCAGTTGAGCATCCGACTTTGGCGTAGGTCATGATCTCACGGTTCTTGAGATCGAGCCCCATGTAGGACTCGCTGCTGTCAGCGCAGAACCCACTTGGACCCTCTATCCCCCTCTGTCTGGATCCCCACACCATGCACTCTCTCTCAAAAATAAACATTTTTAAAAAAGATGTTCTAAGTAGAATAGATTTTATGGTCAGATAAGCTTGGGAAGTGCTGCATTAAACAAAGCTAAGCAGACCCCTATCTATATAACACTTCCCTGGACATTAAAAACACTCAGGAGCATGAAGAGTCTTCAAATTGTTGAGCCTTGAGAGAAGGGAGAAAAAAACCCCACTCCATCTCCCTGACTTAAGTGACCGTGGTTCACATGGAATTCAATCTACAAAATGCTACTTTAGCATTCTGGACAGGAAGCATAGCAAACAGATCTCAAACACATTTACTTGTTGGAACTGGGCTCCCAATGGCTTGTTTCCTCCCTTCTGGAAGTAGATAGTAACCTTGTTTAGTTTTGTTTTTTTAATTTTTAATGATTAGTTTTTGAGAGAGAGAGCAAGCGAATGAACGGGGCAGGGGCAGACAGAGAGGGAGACACAGAATCTGAAGCAGACTGTAGGCACTGAGCTTTCTGCCCAGAGCCTGATATGGGGCTCGGACTCCCAAACCATGAGATCATGACCTGAGCCAAAGTCGGACCCTCAACCAACTGAGCCACCCACGCACCTCATCCTTGGTATTAAAAAGAGAAGACTGCCTTGGAATCTCAGAGGCTCAGTGCCTGCCCTCAGCTGGCTGCAACACACCCAAGGATTTTGGAGAAATAAGTCAGACTTAGAACTCCTGTTTCTCTGAAAGTAGGAGGGAATCCTAGACTATACACTAAATATAGCTAAAGAAAGTTAAATGAAAAATTCTTATTACCTGACCATGGATTTAAAGTATTTAAAAGTTTCTGGTATATTTTTCTGTAATGCAATCTTTAAAATTCACGAAGTATTATATGTCAGGATTTTATGGCATTAATTCATATTCGGGGGAAATAATAAATCAAGGATCCAATTGTAAAGCTAAGACTAGGAATAATCAGTTACACAATAAAATGTCAAGGTCTAACTCAAATGTCTTTCATCCATGCCAAAGTCTTATATTCCAAATATTTTTCACCTAGGAGCATGTTTTAAGTTTTCTTTAAAAAGGGGGGGGGTGGTGCTCATTTTGGAGGTGGTCCCCTCTGCCCTCCTACACTGGAAGCAGCCAAGTACTGGGGAAATCCAAGGGTTGGGAGTGAGTCAGAGTAAGTGCCTATCCATGATGAGCTGTGTGATTGAACAAGTTATTTAAAGTCTCCCATCTTAAACTGCCTCTCATGCTAGAGGCAGAGCTCAATGCCCATCTCATGGACACAGTAAGGAATAGGTAAATCTTCTAGCAGTTCCATATCTACAAGCACACAACACTTTAAAACAAGCATCCAGGGGCGCCTGGGTGGTACAACATCGCTGAGGTTATGATCTCATCACTCATGAGTTCGAGCCTCACATCAGGCTCTGTGTTAACAGGTCAGAGCCTGGAGCCTGTTTAGGATTCCTTCTTCCTCTCTCTCTCTGCCCCTCCCCTGCTTGTTCATTCGTTTGTTCTCTTTCTCTCTCTCTCAAATAAACACTTAAAAAATATATTTAAAAAAAAAGCAAACAAGCATCCAAAATGGTAACAGTGAGGGATGCCTTGGTGGCTGTCAATTAAGCAACCCCCCTTGATTTCTGCTCAGATCATGATCTCATGGTTCTTGGGTTTGAGCTCCTACCTACTGAGGCTGCTTGAGATTCTCCCTCTCTCTTTCTCTCTCCCTCCCTCTCTGCCCCTCCCCTGCTTGGGTGCTCTCTCTCAAAAATAAACTAAAAAAATTGGACAGGATGGCAGGAGGAGGGGTGTGCAGGCTATGTTCGAGACCTTCTTGCTCACCTAGGCCCTGCTTTATGGAGCCTCCACAAAAAAGGGCCCTAGAGGAACATCTACACACCCTTCCCTAAGACCAAAGAGCAAAACCAATAGACACCTTCCTCTAGGACAACCTGTGGTGTGAAGAGCAGACCCTTGGGGAGGGAGGGGGCAGAACCTGGGGCTCCCTTCCCCCCCTAAGTGGAGGCCCCCAAAGTTCTGGTCACAGCTGGAGTTCCCAGGGCCACCCTCCTGCCAAGCAGCCTCTGGCCGGCAGCCTGCTCGCAGGAACGGGCTGGTGGGAGTCAGCCCGCAGCTGGGGCTAGCGCCCCTCGCCCACTTCATCTGGGTCAGGCAGGCACCGGAGGACACCCTATTTCTTACCGCTACTTTTGACCGGGGGCCCAGGAGGTAGTAGGGGCTGTAGTGGGAGCGAGAGGGAGAGACCCGGACCTGGCCCCGGCTGCCACCTTCCTGCCGCCTCGCAAGTTCCTCTTCACTGCCAAGGCCGCGGTGAAGTTGTCATGACGACCGTGCGCATGCGTCGGCCCAGTCCCCAGACTCCCTTCCGTGGCACCAGGGCTCCGGTGACGGCCAGACCCTGAGCGCCACCTCCCAGACCCTGAGCGCCACCTCCAGCAGGCTGTGCACCCATTACCCACTTGGGCCCTGAGGCCTGACCGGGCAGGCAGAGACTTGACAACGATATGGAGGCTTGTCGGTCACTCTGTCCGGCTCAGAGTCACCCTGGCCTGGGTTAAAAAACAAAACAAAACAAAACACACAGACGGAGGGTGCTCCGGTTCCTTTGCAGGGAGAAGTTCTTGAGGTTTAGGGGGCACAGCTGATGGGGTAGGAGCCAGGGCTACAATGACAATTATGACACAGTCCCCTCCCCAAAAGTGTGCACATACCTGCGGGGGCCAAGTACAGAAGCACATGGTAGCACCGGGACGGATAAGCTGCGGAGCCCAGGGAGCTTAATGGGGTATGTAGATCAGCCTTGTGTCCGGGCAAGGGGTATCCGGGAGGGCTTTTAGTGGGAGGTGACTTCCCGACAGGTCCCAGTGAATCCGCACCAGGCGGAACTGCTTGGTAGGTGCTGGAGACACACAGGCACTTGGGGCTCCCCAGATGAGTATGTTGGGGGGCGGGGCAGGCAGGGGCCAGATCCACATGGAGCTCTGTGCATCCTCTGAGAAGCACAGCTGTTGGAGGGCAAGGGTGCTGGGAGCCCTCAGACAGGAAGCAGCTGGTGGACGGTGGATGACAGGCCCTAGGGGAGACGCTGAAGCAGCCACAGTAGCCCAGCAGAGAGAGGGCCTCAGCCCAGGCTGGACTCAGTGAAAGGAGAAGACTGGGACAAAGCCCAGCAAGGGCTACAGGGTAACATGCTCAGGATTTGGTACTTGGATGTGGGAGAGAGAAAAAGAGGAAGGAGGAAAGGAAAGGTCTTCTGCTTGGAGTTACCACAGACCACAGAGGAAGCAGCTTGAAGGGCCCTGGAACCAACCAGAGACTCCATGCCTGGAATAGAAGGAAGACCCTCACGGTGAAACCAGGACACTTAGGAGCACAGTTCTAAGGTGAAGAAGTGTCCAAGACCTCTCTCCCTGAAGCTACCCCACTAGGCAATTCCAGAAGAGCACTCCACTATTAAGCATTGTGCTAGAAGGCAGGGGTCTCTGTAAGCATCTCTTGAATTATTTCAGGTTAAACATGTTAGAAAATACGGTTTTCATTTAAGCCCCATTCTACAAACAAGGCCTGGAGGTAGTTTGAAATACTCCAGGGTGAATGTGGGCACAATTCAGCACCTGCTGTCCCCTCCCCATCCCTCCCCCAAGTATTTGGCGTCAAGTAGAGGAAAGTAAGGAGAGGTTAGGGATGAGTTGCTGCTCTAGGGGAAGGGAGGCCAAGCAAGAAGCGCCAATCTAATAAACAAAGGTCAGAACAGAATAAACAGAAAAGAGCTGCTTTTCACCAAATAGCACTTAAAGCATGGTTCTCCCTATCCACCTTAACAAAACGAAACAATATTTGCACAGAACTACAGCCTGTGTATCAAAACGCATATCAAATAGAATGCTCAAAAAAATACTGACCACATGTACTACTCATTTCCATCAGTACATTTTTCATTAACTCAATGATTTCCAAATGGAGGAGGGATGTAATTTTAAAGACCCTCCATTTGAGAATCATTGACGGTGGGGCAGAGAGGTGGGGGAAACAGATGTTGCCGAGCTGGCTTAAAGAAAACTTAAGTGGATTCACTGGGTGCTTATGTGTCAGGAGGTCTAACTTGCATCTCGGTTTTCTAGAAGTCAGAACCAAAAAATATATATATATACGAGAGTATGTAGTACCTATTTTTCTTTTTTTTTAATTTTTCTTAATGTTTATTTTTTGAGAGAGACAGAATACAGGTCGGGGAGAGGCAGAGAAAGAGGGAGACACAGAAGGCTCCAGGCTCTGATCTGTCAGCCCAGAGCCTGACGCAGGGCTCGAACCCACAAACTGTGAGATCATGCCCTGAACGGAACTTGGACACTTAAACCGACTAAGCCACCCAGGCACCCCTGTAAAAGGCAGTATTTACCTTTCTCTGGCACCGTATAGGAGGAAGCTTTAGTAGGTGTATCTTTATATAAGTAACTTAACAGACACATCCTTGACTATTGTTTTATAGAAATATTTTTGAAATGATTCTTTTAACTATTTAAAAGGCCAACAGATTGGTGTTTAACTATGATCTAAGAAAGTCCTGTCTTGAGATAATAGGGTCTAGGTAAGTGGTTTCCTGCTAACATGGAGATAGAAGTCAAAGGATCTGGGAGAATTAATATTTAACACACCCATTAGGTCAACGGAGCTGCTATCAAGTGTCAGAACAGAGTAAATTCCTGGTTGAATTTTCTGGTGAATTTCTTAAGTGCCAACTTCTGGTATTGACCATGCATACATGTTATTTAGATACCGAATATGCAGGTGGAAAAATGAGAGTTGTTATTGAAAAACTGATTTGGGGGGTGCCTGGGTGGCTCAGTCAATTAAGTGTCTGACTTCAGCTCAAGTCATGATCTCACAGTCCATGAGTTTGAGCCCCGCATAGGGCTCTGTGCTAACAGCTCAGAGCCTGGAGTCTGCTTCAGATTCTAAGTCTTCCTTTCTCTGCCCCTCCCCAGCTCGTTCTCTGTCTCTGTCTCTCAAAATAAAGACATCAAAAAAAAATTTTTTTAAAGAAACGATTTGGCCCATGGATAAAAGAAGAGTGGAGTGAGTTGTCAGAAAAGTTTACATTCTTATTGTCTGAGGAGATGAGAAAGTAAATTAGTGACCAGTAGTAAATAGTGTCTCAAACCTTGTTGCCCATTGTGCAAGACAATACTTTGGAAAAAGAAAAACACATTCTAGAAGAAAAAAGGTATGGTCTGTGAATGACTAGATCTATAGTTTGGGGATATGTGTGGTAGATATGGAAAATGGGTAAAGTGACATTTTGAGTCTTTTTAAAGACAAGTCCTGAGCAGCCATTTCAGATGGTGCCGACGGTGATACAGGCACACTGGTGCGGCACAAGCTAACAATTCCAGCAAACAAAATGTTTCTCTAAGGCCTCTTTTACCTTTAAGTGACTGATCTGAGGTTTTCAAAAGGATAGGGTTACTGGCCCTGTGCTTGGTAGAGCTCTTCACCTACAAACCTTTCAAAGCTCATTATCAGGTTATAGACCTCTTTTCTTCTTATTTCTCTTAAGAAAACATATCGTGTCTCAGTATCCCAGGACTAATTATGAAGTTTCTACTTACAAAACACTCTAACACCAACTGCGTGTTTTCCAAAGAAGCAAGTCTCCAGTTCTCTGAGGACGCCAAGTAGGTGTCGAAATGTTTCATTCTGACTTTGTCCCCAGAGTTAGCACAGATTCTACCGGGTGAGGGTTCAGTCCCACAAGACTGCTTCCCACTTCAGAGGCCAGCCGCAAGTCTTAGGTTGTCACAAGGACCGACAGACTACCAGTCAGGGGGTCCCTCAAGTTCAAGAATTTGCTTTCATGGTTTACAGGGCTCAAGGAAACACTTTACTTACTGTTACCGCTGTATTCGAAAAACTACCATTCAGGAAGTTTCTTTCCAAACGGAAGAGATGCATGTGTGGAAGAGAGGGCATCGGGAAAGGGCGCAGAGTTTCCATGCCTTCCCTGGGCACATGACCCTTACAGCACTGACCCAAAAGCTCTCCGGTAACCTCCCGTTTAGGGTTTTTATAGAGACTCCATTACGTAGGGACGGCTGATTAAATCACTGGCCATTGGTGATTAATTCCGCCGCCAGCCCTTCTCCCCTCCCCTGAGGTCCGGGGCTGAAAGTTCCTCCCCTCTAATCACGTGGGCGGTTCCTCTGCAACCAGCTGCCGTCAGGAAGCTATCCGGGTGCCAAACAAGAGTGAGGGCAGCGTGAGAACTCAGGTGTGGTTGAATGGGGCTTATTATGAATAACAAAAGATGCTCCTCTGCAACCACTAAGCAATAACCAAAGGTTTTCGAAGCTCTTGTATCAGGAACTCGGGAACAAAGACCAAATATATATTGTATCACAATGTAACACCCGGGATCTTCCTTTATTGTTGTCCGACCAAATTAGATTCTTCCTTGCCTCTGTTGAAAATCTCAAGTTGCTTGCTTTTAATAGTTTTCCACTCAAGTCTGAATTTTATGAATCTTCATTCAGTAGTACTTGAGAAGAGACTTAAACATTTTTCAAGGAATTTTATGGTTTTCCAGAAATTGTTATCAAAGCAAAGGATTACCATTACATGATTCTCAAGTCCTAGGTGTATTGAGGCTTTTTGCTTGTCTGTATGAAAGGGAGAAGGTCTCCCAGGTGTTTTAAGTAAAATGTTGAAACTAATTTAACTAGAAGTGGTTATTTATGGTCTCAGAGTCACGTTAACCGCAGGAACTTAATGTTATCTATCCAGTTGGTGTAATCAGACTTGGAAACAAAAGTGTCAACACTTGATGGAAATGTGAGAGGGTTGATCATTTTCCTAAAAGGTTTTCTCAGGCATTAAAGTTAAACAAAAAAAGAGCTAACTATTAAACTACTCAAACCCCGGCTTCCTGAAATGACACAGCAGTTATGACACTTAGACATTCCACAGTGATATCGATTTGGAACAAGTTAATTTGACCACATTGAGGTAGCAATCCCTATGAAGAAAATAGCCAAATAAGGAATCAATCTTCTTCATTCTTATTTACTGTGGTTGAATTACTGGCCAAGCTGTTGCAAATCCTGACTTTACAACCTCCTTTATTAAGTCTGCTGATGGATGTATAATATATATAGCTTTCAGAGGCTATCAAATTGGATCCAGACACATGCGGGCTCTATGATTCTGCCGAGATAGCACATGAACACACACATTCAGACATTCTAGGCAGGTCTCATCATGGATCAAGATGAATATTAGGAAAAATAAGTTCATTAACCCTAATCAGATGGCTCGTCCGCAAGAATCTTCCCCAGATGACTCTGCCTGAAGGGCTGCAAAGGAAAATCAGACCCGAATGCTTACACCCACGACTGGTTTTAATCAAAACCAGGCTTCTTGTAAACAATGTAAATATCCTTGGTAAGGTTAAGACAAATTCTACCCTCGACCCCCACTTCCTACTATGTTCTGAGAAAAGCCCTTTTAGTATCTGTATCTGTAAAACAGATCATAACGGTGTCTGCTTCTCAGGGTCCTAGTGATAGATTATAGGCACTGAGTAGAGCTTAGCACACATAGTATCCTGGGTGTTCTCTATTTTCATTTCTAGTATCACCTCAAGCTGTGTACTATGGATTTTCTAGGAGCCTTCAGTATTGTCAGTAGTTTATATTTAGGACACTGGAAGTTTTATCCTGCAGGACCGAACAGTATTAAATCAATCTACCTAATGATCAAATGACAAATGCTCAAAACAGTTCATTCTAGGCATAATCAATCAATGATAAGTCTTTTCTTTAAATAACAGAGAGCAACACTGTCCCAGAGCTCTTTTGGAGGCTAGGCATATGGTAATGAGGATCTAAATTTTTTTAAATGTTTATTTATTTTTGAGAGAGAGAGAGACAGAGTGTGAGCAGGGAAGAGTCAGAGAGAGAGGGAGATACAGAATCCGAAGCAGGCTCCAAGCTCTGAGCACAGAGCCTGACGTGGGGGTGGAGCCCACGAACCATGAGATCATGACCTGAGATGAAGTTGGCCACTTAACCAACTGAGCCACCCAGGCGCCCCTATAGTAGTGAAGATCTAAACCACATAGTGTTGCGTTGCAAGGTGCAGTAATATTAAGTGTGGGGCTCAAAGCATATCGCCTCCATCTAGGGACTGGGGCTCTGTGTGGATGGGATGCCCCATGCTCCCGTAGGAGTGTCCTCGTCTTAGAAGACAAGTCAAAGATGCTACAGTCAACCTACCCATCATCACATCATTGTCTGCTCTGCCTTCCTTCTTAGGCTTTGGGTGTGGTGTGTGGTGTGTGTGTGTGTGTGTGTGTGTGTGTGTGTGTGTATACTAATGACCAACAACTTAGTCTTCTGTAACACAGTATTAACATCTTAGATTTACAAGATTTATAAATCCAGTAGTGCAAGATTGCCAGTTTTGTGATTATTCAATATTGCCTTTTGCAATTCTAGGTTCTCTGCATGTTCACATAAATTTTAGAATCAGCTTGCTAACGTCTACTGAAAAAGAAAAAAAACCTATTGAGATTCTGATTGAGGTTGCACTGAAACTATAGATCCATTTGGGTAATACCGACATCTTAACATCGAGTGTTCTAATCCATGGACATGATTTATTTCTCCATTTAATTTCTTTCTGGGTTGCAGCTGTAGTTCATTTTGATTTCCAGCAATTTCAAATGTCCCACTTAGGGATTTAAGCCCCGCCCTCCAGTCAGACTTAGGGATCTAAAAGCATGAGAGGACAGGACCTCTTTGCACTTCCAGATCGCCTGCAACTTTTCCTAGGTCACTGAGTCAGCCCCAGTCTACTTGGGGAGAGGTGGCTCTGCATTTGAGACTCTGCTATGCTAATCCACAGCTTTTATTCTTTTATTATTTTTTAAATTTTTAATGTTTTATTTATTTTTGAGAGAGAGAGAGAGAATGAGCAGGGGAGAGGTGGAAAGAGAAGGAGACACAGAATCCGAAGCAGGCTCCAGGCCCTGAGCTGTCAGCACAGAGCCTAACGTGGAGCTCAGACTCATGGACTGAGAGATCATGACCTGAGCCAAAGTTGGACATTTAACCAACTGAGCCACCCAGGTGCTCCTCATACATGGCTTTTAAAAGTTTGACTGGTTTCTCCTGGTTTCAGAAGTCCCTTTGCCTGTGCATATGGAAGGCTAGCTTCTCTGCCTTCCAGTCCCCAAAGTTGAAAATGCCACCAGGCATGAAAGTGCCCACTGGTCTTCTACTAACTTAGAGAAGGGATGATTTCTTCTCTAGAATTCATTCTTTGAGCCTCCTTTGCATCCTCTCTGGTAGCTTCAAGAAAAATATGTAATATTTTAAAATGTTATTTTTTCCAAGCATTTTCTCAGTGTTCGTGGTAAGAGCAAACTTTTGCAACCTTCTATAGTCTACCTGCAAATAGAAACAAAATAGGGATTTTTAAAAACTGAATATAGACAATCTTTTTTTTCACATAAGTCAACCTGTTAGGAGTTTATACTTGAATTCTTCTCCCAGCATGAAACACAAAAACCTACATGTCATGCTATGTTAGAACATCAAGCCCTCGATGCAAGCAACTAAACTTGAAATTTATCTCTCTTAATAACAGAAATCCTGGTGAATAAACGGATTTCCCCCCCCCCCCTTTTCCCACTATTTCAGATTTTGAATATTTGAACTTTCCATCAACATGTCAAATGACATCATAAAATCAGGACACTTCGTTAAAATGCATCAGAAAGTTGATCCACAACGGGCCACTACTAGAACATTTTTCATTGATGCCTCTAATCAGAGCTTGACCACCATTCCATCAGAGATCTTAGAATTAGAAGACTTAGAAGAAGTGCACCTGGAAAACAACCAGATTGAAGAAATCCCCCCGGGTATTCGGCATTTAAAGAACGTCCGGATCCTCTACCTGAACAAGAACAAGCTGAGAAAGCTGTGCCCAGAGCTGGGCGGGCTGAGCGGCCTGGAGGGCCTGGACCTGAGCGACAACCCGCTCCTGCCCTCGTCCCTGAGCGTCCTCAGCGGCAATCGGCGGCTGCGCGAGCTCCGCCTCTACCGCACCGACCTGGCGGAGATCCCCGTGGACCTCTGCAAACTCCTCCACCACCTCGAGCTGCTCGGACTGGACGGAAACAACCTGAAATCCCTGCCCAAGGAAGTTGTGAACCAGACCAAACTGAGGGAGATCTACCTGAAGGGAAACCAATTTGAAGTCTTTCCTCCCGAACTCTGTGTTCTCTACAACCTGGAGATCGTTGACCTGGATGACAACAAACTAACTGACATCCCGGAGGAGATTGGGAACCTGACGAGGCTGCAGAAGTTCTACGTGGCTCGCAACGGCCTGCTCCTCCTACCCGAGTCGCTGTGCCAGTGCAGCAAGCTGTCCGTGCTGGATTTGTCCCACAATTGCCTCCACTCGATCCCGCACACCCTGGCCGAGCTGTCGGGGATGATGGAGATTGGGCTGAGCGGGAACCAACTGGAGAAGGTGCCGCGCCCCATCTGCAAGTGGACCTCGCTGCACCTGCTCTACCTCCGCAACACCGGCCTGCAGACACTGCGACGCTCCTTCCGGCGGCTGGTCAACCTGCGCTTCCTGGATCTCAGCCAGAACTATCTGGAATGCTGTCCGCGGCAGATCTGCGCGCTCAAGAACCTGGAGATCCTGGCGCTGGATGATAATGAAATATGCCAGGTACCTATTCCCTTCCCGGCTGTCACTGTGCTCTCACAAGGGCTTTTCCTGCCCTCAGTCGATGTTGATGTCCTCATTTGGACGTGGGTTATCTTCTCGATGATACGTGGAGAAAACTAGGCACTGGGAGCTTAACTAACGCGTTAAGGCCACGCCCCTTTATGTGACAGAGGCCAGTTCCAACCCAGAGCTGCTGGGCCCCAGAGTCTATGTTCTGTTTTTTGTTTTTTTTTTAGTGTTTTATTTTTTTTGAGAGAGAGAGAGAGAGAGAGAGAGAGAGAGAGAGAGAGAAGCAGCGTGAGCAGGGGAGGGTCAGAGAAAGAGGGAGACACAGAATCCGAAAACAGGCTCCAGGCTCTGAGCTAGCTGTCAGCACAGAGCCTGACGCGGGGCTTGAACCCAGGAACCATGGGATCATGACTTGAGCTGAAACCAGATGCTCAACGGACTGAGCCACCCAGGCTCCTGCCCTGCCCCCCCTCCCCCCAGTCTATATTCTTAACAAAGACCATCTCTTAACAGGGTTTCCTCACACAGCAGATTTCTTTCTGACACCCACAACCTTAGGCCTCCACTCATGGTGAACTGCAAAAACAGATTTGTCCCTACACAAATTCTTTCACAGGTGTGCAGGATGACGTGGTCAAAAATGTTCATCACAGCACTGTTGACAGTCATGAAGTATGGGAGATGGTGTCAGTAGAGCAATGAGCAAATAGATTGTGCTATGTTCATAAAATTAAAAACCAACACATGTGAGTGAACTGGAGCAACCAGTATGTGTCAACGTAGACAGATCTTAAAATTGTGATGTTTATTAAAAAGGAAAACAAATTGCAGAACCTTACACCATTTGTAAATTTTTAATCACACAAAACTACATATATATATATACACACACACACATAACACATACTTTGTGTATATTTAATATTTGTAACAAAAGTATAAAAATATGAACTAGAGGGGCCCCTGGTTGAGAGTTGGACTTTGGCTTAGATCATGATCTCACAGTTTGTGAGTTCAAGCCCATGTCAGTGCAGAGCCCATTTCAGGCCCTCTGCCCTCAATCTCTCTCTCAAAAATGAATCAACATTTATTTTTAAAACATTATAAACTAGAAAAAAAACTTGTTAAATTCTTAGTAGTGGCTGCCTCTGGGAAGAGAGAGAAAGTCAAGGAAATGAGGAGAGGATCCCAGGGAGCTCAATTTTAATTGCAGTATTTGATTTTATTTAAAAAATATTTTTATTTGACTACAGTTGACACACATTCGTTTTGTTTATTGACAAAAGATTTGGGTACACATGTGTCTTAATATTTGAAAATCAAAAAGAACAGTTCTGTTAAAGGCAAAAGACAAGTGTAGAGGAGACATCAGGTGATCTGGAAATCGACAACCATGATCAAATAATAGGTCTGTTTTTCCTGGCCATGGACACCGATCTCCTGTGTTCACCATACCTTATAGAAGTCATGGGCCTTGAAGGTTTGTTGGGGGCATTTTTGTTTTTGTTTAATCTCTTATTTGATTTTTAATTGAGAACTTTGTTGGGGGGCATTGGTTGTTGTTTTCCCTAGTTGCTATAAAGTTTTAAAACTGCCTTTCAGGAAGTTACTGTTTTGCTAGTAATTTAGGATTTAGGAAGAGAATCTTGGGCTTAATCTCTACTTAGGCAGCAACCCATTTTGGAGGATTTTAGAGGTTTATTGCAGGCCCTCTGCCCATCCCATTGCACTGCTGAGGTAAGAAATTCCTTTTACAGTAGACAAAGTCTGCCATTCCACATTGGGAGCAAAAGGCTCAAAATATAAAGTGTTCTTGGCAAAAATAACACATTGATTTAATTCCATATTGAATCATGAATGATACCTAATCCTTTCCTGTGAAACACTTTAAGAGGTCAGAATAGAAGAGGGAATCATATACAGATGGCTCCTTAACAAAGATAAGCCTCATCCAATACCAAGTTTTACCACAAGTCAAGCTGCACTGAAATGTGGTCGTGTTCAATATTATTATACTGAATGTGAAAATCTCTAACCATTGCCTGTTATTCTCCAGTTCTTATGATGGTATTTCTGGGTTTTGCTTGTTTTTCTCATTTCCTATTACGCTAATCCCTCCAGTAGCCTCCCAGTGCATTTGTCTGTATAGTGACACGTGACCTTTACACCAGCTCTTTACCTCCCCACCCCAAAGACTTTCCTGATGGGTTTCTGGCTCCTGGATCCTGGCCAGTAGCTTTTTCTTGCCTGGGTGGAGGCAAAAGTAGCTTTCAGTGTGTGTCTAGATGGATTTTATTTGTATGGTACGTTTCTGTTAAGGGAGAACTCATCCATAGACTGGGTAGAGCTCAGTGAGAACATCGGTAATAATTGTCCTCATTTGACATTCTGTAGGTTTTCTAGGCATCCAGATTTACTTCCACTGTACTTTACTGTGACTGTGATGGGATTAATTATTGGATCTTGAATATCCTGAAAAAAAATCTTTTGGGGTGCCTGGGTGGCTCAGTTGGTTAAGCATCCAACTTCAGCTCAGGTCATGATCTCATGGTGCATGGGTTCAAGCCCCACGTCAGGCTCTGTGCTGACAGCTCAGAGCCTGGAACCTGCTTCAGATTCTATGTCTCCATGTCTCTCTGACTCTCCCCTGCTCATGCTGTTTCTCCCTCTCTCAAAAAGTAAATAAAACACTAAAAAAATTTAAAAAAATCTTTTAACATTCAATGTGCTTTGAAAAAGAAAAGCTAAGCCTGTGAGCTGACTGAACAGCGATATGAAATTACTAGGTTATGATGAAGGGGTTAGATTGAAAAACATTTCCCTATTATTTTTGGATGCTTTGTTCTAAAAGGATCTAAGTGCCTGATGAAGAATTTTGAAACAGCCAGGAATGAAAGCTTAAATAGCAGCTTCCCTGGAGATTGACTTAAAAAAATAAGTAAATGAATAAATAAAACTAATAAATATTTTCTAGCATTTTTAGGACAATCGGCCTTCCCCCGGCCCAATAAAGAGAAAAATATGAAAGATTGCAGGTGTGTGACTTACTGTTATGTTATCCATCTAGGGGGCCTTCTTTTGACCTATTCCCCAATTTATCTATCCCACCATCTATCGAGGGGTCAGGCTGAGCTGAACTGTTAACTATTCTCCTGAATCAGAGAGTGAGGACTGAGGAATGGGCGGGGGAGAAGCCAGGGCTGAGACAGGGAACTGTGGGAAACAATGTCTCCATTAGGTGTAAAGCCAGATAAAGGAAGGCAGTTCAGGAGTTAAGAAGCTCTTGAGATATATAGCTGGGCTTTTTTTCCTGTGAGAAAACAGGTGTCTCTGTGACATAATCACTAGGGAGACCATCCCATGCTTTAAGAATGAGATTTTTCCATGTGCTTCCAGAGTGCCGGAAAGAGACCAATAGGTGAACAGAAGAGACTTTGACTTGACAAAAGAAGGAAATCTGGTGATTAGAGGTCTCCATCGAAGTAATGAGCTTCTCATTCCAGGAGGGGGTGGTTAACCGTGTGCTGGCTGGCTGGCTGTGGAATGTATTCAGCCATCCTATTAAAGGATTAGAACAGATGACCTTTCTAAGGCCTTCCAGCCCTGACAGTCTGAGAGTCTCTGAAACGTCTACCTAATACCTGTAAAGGGCTGTAAACCTTGGGATTGACTGGAAGGCAGAATATGACCAGATAAAATCATAATAGTTTTCATGGTTTGCTTCCAACTGAGATTTCACCTGATGTTTCTAAATTGCTGAGCGAAAGACTTTCGGGGTGAGAGGTCATGTTACTAAATTGATCAGTTCCAATAACGGAACTTGCAATAATAGTTGCAATAATACACCAATAACTTTAGTACTTTTTCAGCAGTATCAAGCATTTGTTACCTTACCATTCAAAAATTTGCAATAAAGTAGGTTTAAAATCGCTTCAGTGTAAAGCAGTGCATGAAAGTGAAGAGCAGAGAGGCTCAAGGGAAAAAGGAAAATTCCAGACTTTATTTTTTTAATTCTTTTTCTTTACATTTATTTATTTTTGAGAGAGAGAGTGAGACAGAGTGCAAGCAGAGGAGGGGAAGAGAGAGAAGGAGACACAGAATCTGAAGTAGGCTCCAGGCTCTGAGCAAACATTCAGCACAGAGTTTGCTGCGGAGCTCAAACCCATGAACCATGAGATCATGACCTGAGCGAAAGTCAGACGCTTAACTGACTGAGCCACCCAAGAGCCCCTCCAGACTTTAGATCTACAAAGTGTAAATCTTCTATATGCAAACATGTGTGCAAACTTTTTATCAGTAGGAATTGCTAAATTGCTCTACTTGATATTTATCAATTTACCTCAAAAATAAAAGCCCAATTTATGTTTTCACTGTTAAAAATAATCTTGACCTAAAACTCATCTTTTTGGAATACTTCTAGCTACCTCCAGATTTTGGCTCCCTTTCAAAACTGAAGATGCTTGGATTAACAGGAAATCAATTTGCTTCATTTCCGGAAGAAATCCTTTCTTTAGAGTCTTTAGAGAAATTATACATTGGGCAAGACCAGGGAGCCAAGCTCACCTATATGCCAGAAGACATTAGTAAACTACAGGTAAGCCTCCCCAAATGATTAGGCAAAGTACATGCCCACTGATTCCTTAAGTTGGCTGATACTGAGATCACACAGTGGTGTCCCCACAGGCTGCGTGTAGAATCACCCACACTAGATTTTCAACCCCCTAACAAGCAGTCATTATTCTACTCTGCAGTTTCCGCTGTTTTCCTGAGCCCCCGGATCTGTACTCAGAGAACGTGATTTTGCTGTTGGCTGTGCTGCGCCATATTCCTTTTCACTGTACAGCTTGGCGGGTTTCACTTGCATAAATTGAGCCCCACCGCTTCACATTTAATTTCTAGCTTTTGTAGGAGGCTCCTGAAAATTGTGCTATTTTGGGAAAAGTTTTCAATTAGCAATAATCGCGCCTCGGATAAACCTCATTGGCTACGATACTGCCACTGCGCAAAGCTAAATTGTGCTATTTTGAAGTGCCCATGGCTAGGAGCCTGCATTTTGGATGGGTCCCTTCCTGCATGATGGTGAGCAAATCAGGGTTCTTTAACGTTGCCCCAGTTTCCTGTGGCTATGGGTCCACAGCCCTGTGCTAAATCCTAACAAAGCAACAAGATAACGTCATTCAAAGGAGACCTACCACTGTGTCTTAATGTTTACTTTAAAGAATTGATATTTTTTCCCATGTCGGTGGTACTGCACTCTTACTAATGATAAAGTAGGTGCGGGCCACACACACCTCCACCCCCCAGTCGTGGAACTGAGCAACAGCATGTTTGTAAAGCACAGGTGCTTCTCACCTGTGGCACGGAGGTCCTCTTTCTGATTCTCCATTGCTTTGCCCTGTGTTCAGACTTCTCCTCCTCATCTTGCTCCTTGACATGCCATGCCACACCATGCTCTCTGAAATCGTAGGGTGATGTGCAAACATTATATTTTTATCTGGCGAATTTGAAAATAGTTAACCCATTATCTACACATTTTGACTTCTTCTGCTTGGGCAGCGCTGGATGGATACTTGAGGTAATTTCAGTTCTGTAGCAGTTGCTACAGATAATTAGCTTTTGAAAGCCAGCAAATGATATATATACTTATATTATCAATTATTTTCCCATAAAGTTCTTGTGAAGCAAATGCTAGATTCCCGTTTTCTTTTCCCTGCATAGATGGGAACCATGTCTAATGGTTTTACCCAAAAATAATTTTATGTTTGGATGTTGGTTTTTTAAGCATGTTTTCCCCTTTACCCTAATGCATAGTATCCCCATTGAAAGAGCATGAGAAATCACTACTGATTCTGGTTATTACAATTCTTTTTTTTTTTATCACCGTAAGGATCACTATGGTCTACTGCCATGTTTTTCAGAATCTTAAAGAGCTGCATATAGAGAACAATCATCTGGAGTACCTGCCCACATCCTTGGGATCCATGCCTCACCTGGAAGTTCTTGACTGCCGCCACAACTTGCTTAAGCAACTTCCAGATTCCATTTGCCAAGCACAAGGTGAGGAATCTTAGTAGATCCTCAGCCTAGTGGAGTGTGAGGCCAGCATTTCCATTTCCTTGATTCACCAAAGAGCAATCTCAACGTTCAGAGAGCTTTGCCCTACTGTATTACCTCCTTGCATGCCTCACTAGTGAGACAAGGAAAGCCACATGCCTGATTAGTACCACTAAGAACCTCACAAAGGCCATAAGACTGCTTATTGTAAATTGAATAGAGGAGTAAATAGCAAATGCTAAAAAAAATTAGCATTCATCCAGATAGTCATTACACTACTAACAATAATTTACTGAACACCTACTACATGCCAGAATTTGGAGCTGGGGGTCCTACAGTAGGTTTGCACTAGGTCACTAAGTTACTTGAATAAAAGGAAAAGTGTTGACCCAGAGAGATGAAATCAGCAAGGGGGGATTTTTGGGTTTTTTTTAAATAAACTTTTAAAAAAAGTTTTATTTATTTTTGAGAGAGAGAGAGAGAGCATGAGCAGGAGAGGATCAGAGAGAGAGGGAGAAACGGAATCCAAAGCAGGCTCCAGGCTCTGAGCTAGCTGTCAGCCAAGAGCCCTATGCGGGGCTCAAACCCATGAACTGTGAGATAGGGACCTGAGCCAAAGTCAGACGTTTAACCAACTGAGCCACCCAGGCTGTTCTTTAAAATCTACAGTTTGAATTTACTTGTTCTTAAGATAAATTGATCATTAAAAAGAAAACTGTTTCAGCTTTGAAAGAATTGCTGCTTGAGGACAACTTGATCACCTGTCTTCCAGAGGATTTGGACAGCCTGATGAGTCTAAAGGTGTTGACCCTGATGAACAATCCTATGGAGGAACCCCCAGGAGAAGTGTGTGCTGAAGGCACCCAGGCTATCTGGGAATACTTGAAGATGAAAAGAAACATGAATATAAAGGCAACAAAGGTAAAATCAGCAAATATTCTGGATAGCACACTCACAGTTGCTTTGGAAAGGGGTTAACGTTAAACATATTACAGACTATTCTGGGGCTGCTCTTTACACATCTATACGTTGTCCTCACCGAGAGTAGAGACTCTTATTTCCTCTATATCCTTCAGAATGAAGCAAGGGAAACTCAGAATACCAACTTAGCAGTTTTGCATTTTTGTTTTTTGTGTCTTTGTCAGATAAGAAGACAACAAACAGGGGAAAGAAAGCAAAACTTCAAATTCCCCAAACAGTCTAAAGTTCTTGGACTCTTCAAAGGACTGAAAAGCTTCAAAGTCACTAAGATAAGGCTTAAAAATCAGAAGTGAAGGTATTGATGGAACAGGGGTATAGAGACCAGAGTTCTTCTCTGCCATTAGCTAGGATCGAAAAGCCTTTAAAAAGGAGGGAGAGCAAAGAACCTTGTCATCTCCTCCTTGCCCACCTCGCCCATGGAGACATGGGATGCTCCCAGACAGGCCCGGCCCGGCCAGTGTCCACTTCAGTCGGTGTGCAGTATTCTCTGTTCAACTGTCCAAGCCCCCACTGCCCCTCAGACTGATGACCACCTTAGTCCTCCAACTAGTACCCTCGCTTCTTTATCTGTGCTGCCTACAGTATATCTTCCACTTAGCAGTCAGACCAATGCTGTTAAAACATAGGTCAGATCATATCACTGCTCTGCTGAAATCCATGATTTTCCTTTTGACCCAGAGCAAGAGTCAGTCTTCAGTCTCTGCTGTCAATGGCCCTTAACTGTATCAAACCTAACATCCTCTCTTTGGTGATATATATTATCTGATACCTTCTTTCCTCTTCTGAAATTAAACTCAGATAATATAACCTACCAAAACCACATAATTTTAAAAAATGTTTATTTATTTATTTTGATAGAGAGACAGAGACAAAGACATGGAGACCCCCAAGCAGCAGCTTAAACTCACCAACTGTTAGACTGTGACCTGAGCTGAAACCAAGAGTCAGAGATGTAACCTACTCAGCCACCCAGGTGCCCAAACATAATTTTAATAAATGAAAATAATGCCCAAGCTGCAACATAAAGGAAAAAGCACAGTAATTTATTTATTTTAATATGTATATTCTCAGGAATGGCTACACTGGAAGAATAAAAATAATACTTTTTGGGTACTTCCTAAAAGTATTGCAAAAAACCATGTGCCCTTTTGCACATTTTAAAATTGACATTTAGGGGCGCCTAGATCGCTCAGTCAGTTAAGTATTTAACCTTGGCTCAGGTCATGATCTCATGGTTTGTGAGTTCAAGTCTCGCATTGGGCTCTGTGCTGACAGCTCAGAGCCTGGAGCCTGCTTCAGATTCTGTGTCTCCCTCTGTCTCTGCCCCTCCCCTGCTTGCACTCTGTCTCTCTCTCAAAAATAAACATTAAAAATTATTTTTAAAAATAGAAAAATTGTTAATTTTTTTGCCACTAAGTTTACATTATTGCCAAGGATTTACTTGCCAGTGAGTTTTAAATATTGACATCTTAAAATAGGACTTTTATATCAGTACCTTAAATGTACCCAGTGAAATCTAAATAACACTATGATTTGATATGTCAGTCACATCAATTTATGTCCATTTACAAATACCTGAGCAAGCTTTTTTTTTTTTTGGCAGAAATTTTATGTTCACTTTCTTCTTGAACATGTATATTTCACTTTTTCATGTGAATTGATGTTAATGTTATATATATATTATATATAATTTTAAGTCATTTATAGATGACCTTTCATACTTTCAGGCAACACGAATTTTTATACACATTAAGTTCTAAAATTAAAATTTTTTGTGGTCATAAGTTTTCCTATGTCTTGGATTGAGTCATTAGTAGTATAAAATTGACCAAAAGAGTATAAAATCTATTAAAAATTTTGGTGGATAATTATTTGACTTCTAGGATTTGGGGGAAGAAATACATACACAGACGAGACTTTTCCACATAGTTTGTATATCCCCACATAAATGTTACTTATTGCTAGAATGAGACAGTGTTGACATCAGTTCTATTCCCATTTTTCATTTTACAGATGAACCTTGTTTACATGGCCAAGTTGACAAGAATGGAAGAAGCTTTTTTTTTTTTTTGCCCATCCTTTTTTGTTTCAAATAGTATTGCTTCACACATCTCTGAACTTCTTCCAGATTTATGTCCCAAAAAATCAGACAACAGGCTCTTAGCCAGCAAATCAACTGGTCTTCTTTCAATTTTCTTGAAGGCAAAGAGCTATGAACCACTTGCTTTACAAAAGAATTGGTTACCTAGTCTCTAGAGCCAATATCAATACTACTAGTCTTTTACTATTGAAATATAATCAACACAATTTTATATTAGTTTCAGGTACGTCATGTATTGATTTGACGATTCTGTGTATTATGCAGTGCTCACCACAGTCACCGTCGGTCACCATCCAATGTGATTTCAATATTATTGACTATATTCTGGTGCTGTAATTTTCATCTCCATGACTTAACTTTACAACTGGAAGTTTATACTCTTAACCCCTTCACCTAGTCCAATCACGCCCCCACTGTTATCTGTATTTAAGAGTCTGTTTTATGTTGTTGTTTGTTTTGTTTTTTCAATACTACTGCCTTGTATTATCTTTTTTGTGGTGTTCCAGAGGTTTCTGGAGTCTAGAGCAACACACTCTAGTCAGATTCAGGTGGCAGTTGTGAAGGCAGAGGTGGGAATGGAGAACCAGCAGCTGGGTTCCGAGGAACACATCGTAGGAAGGGGTGCGCATGCAAGTTGAAGCTCTGGAAATGGATTGCCTCCAGCTTATCCAAGCCTGCATCCCCTGGAAAAGTCTCAGTAGACCAGGGTACACGTTACACAATTGAAGACTGCTAAATCTGGAGACCGCAGAAAGCCCCGTAAATGTCTAGAACGCCTCTAGAGGGCGATACTGTTCCCTGGGAAAATTCCCACCTGAACGGATGTGCTACTGCTGTCACTTCCCATCTTATCTGTCCCGTTTTCACATCACAAACAGATCCTTAGAATTGTTCCAGGGCCCAAGCCTGCTCCTCCCTCTGCTCAGAGATGCTTGCCCCGGATATGGACAGGACTCTGGCCCTCACTTTGTTCAGTCCGTTGTTCAGTCCCTGCGCACATCTCCTCGTCCCTGTGAGCCCCCTTACATAAAACAGCATAGCTCACCCGCTTCGTTCACTCATTTGTTCATTCATTCAGCAAATACTTATTGACCTTTTGCCATATGCCAGGCACTGTTCTAGGCACTGGAAGTACATCAGTGAACAAAACAGATTTTTTTCTGTCCTTTTAATGCTTAAAGTCTAGTGTGATGGAAAAGAAGACCTGAAATATAAAACATAAAATTATATAGTCTGTTAGAAAGTGATAAGCGGCATTGAAAAAAGTTCAAGCCAAGGGGAACTGAGATTGCCAAGATGACTGGCCAGTTGAGAGAGAAAATAAGGTGAAGTTCTAATGACATTCCATTCTCCACATCTTTAGAATTAAATATCCAGAACAAAGAGATCACCATCCCTAGTCCAGAGTGATACCAGCTGATGTTGTTTGGGTTTATCTTTTTTCAGATTCAGGCATGGTGGCGCGGAATAATGGTCCGGAAAGGATTGGGGAGATTTGAAGAACTAAAATTGCAAAAGAAAGGAAAGACTTCTCCAAAAGATAAGAAAGGGAAAAAAAATGGAAAAGGAAAAGCTGTAAAGAAAAATAAGAAATAATTCTATAATGAATTGAGGTAATGAACCCTGATGGATTAAGAAGGAAAAACATCTAGGAATTAGATACCTACCATCCTGAGGTTATTCACAGAATTATAGTTACGTATAAAAATAAAGATTCTCACTTCGTCGAAATATTTATGGATGAAATAATATGATGCTTGGGAACTGCAGCAGAATAGTATCAAGGAGAGGTAAGCATGGGGGATCCAAATGGAGATTCGTTGTACTACCCTCTCTACAACTTTTTAAAAAAAGTTTGTTGATTTAAGTAATCACAACACCTAATGTGGGACTTGAACTCATGCCCCTGAGATCAAGAGTTGTGTGCTCTTCTGACTGAGCCAGCCAGGTACCCCTGCAACTTTTAATTTTGAAATAGAGACTCACAGGAAGTCCCAAAGAAATGGACAGGAAGTCCGTGCCCCCTTCACCTTCCCTCAGTGTTGACATCTCATATAACTCTGATAATTTTAGAAAATTTATATTGGTGCCACCAACTGAGCATATTCAGATTCTTTCTGTTGTATGTGTGCTTGTGTGTGTGTGTGTGTGTGTGTGTGTGTGTGTGTGTAGTTCAACACTGTTATGTCACATGGAGTTCATGTGGCCATCACCACAAGTCTCCTTTGTTCTATTCCTTTTAGTCACACCTACGACCTACCCCTCTTCTGCTCCCTAGCCTTTTCTCCATCTCTATCATTTTGTTATTTCAAGAATGTCCTATAACTGGAATCACAGAGTACATAACCTTTGGGAAGTGGCTTTTTCACTCAGCAGAAGTCCAAGTCCATCTACATTGTTGATGTATCAATTTTTGGTTGAGTAGTCTCATCACCTAGTCTGATGCTTTGTTTAACCATTCACCCGCTGAAGGATATTGGTGTTTCCAGCTTTTTGGCTAATTCATAGGTTTTACATGTGTTCACATAAACCCGGGAGCACAGGTGCTTATGGAATTCATGGGGATGCCCGAGAATGAAGAATACCACAATTACTAAAACCTTCCCACTTACATTACAAGCTTCTCATTCAGATGGCTTTATTTTGGAGTAATATTGATTAAAAATTCTACCTGTCTTTCAAGCAATAATTGCAACAAGAAAGCAAAACATAATTGATTAGAGTGTATGAGAATAGAGATGTGTGAGCAAACACACACTTTGGCAATGCAGTGAGTTCCATGCTCCAGGAAAAGATACCCCAAAATTTCAAAAATCACTTAAAGCAAGGCAAAAACTTTAATGAATTAAATAGGTTTTCTGTAGCAAAAACCATGCCAAAAGATGCCCAGAGCCAGTATGTTAGTTACTTTTAACAATAAAAATTTTATCAAGATATGTTTTTGATGCTGGGTCAAATTTTTTGACCACTTTTTACTAAGATCTATGTTAGTGACCATGATTAGTGTTCATGGTTTATAATTGTGATAAAAAGCACCAGAACACAAAATAATAAACCACAGAAGGGCACACTTCCTGAAAAAATGCAAGTAGTTTACATTAAGATCCATATAATAATGATAACATGAAACTATTACATAGCTGCTGGATTTCATATTCACTCACACACACACTTACACACCCTTATATTGAGAATATTTATCATGTAGGAAAAGAAGTGGAGAAATCTCCAGGGCAATAAAAAAAGGAAATGTGTAACCAGAACCCTTCTAAGTAGTAAGTTTCAAAACAAATGAAACTCCAGGGGAAAATGCCATCCTAAATGAGAATAAAGACATGCTCATATTAGATTACTATATACATATTTACAAAGCTTTCACATCAATCCTATTAAATAGTCCAGAAGTTGATACTCCTTTGATTACACTGGGATTCATTCATGTTCTCTTCCTCCTCCAGATAATGGTTTATAGCTTAGTTTAGCTTTGGGAAATCAGCTTCCTGAAATTCACCAAGCTCAAAGTGAATGCCACGTCTGTGATCTTGGTGAAAATGTTCTAGTTCTTCCTGCTGTGCAGCAGGGAGGATCCACCTTTTCATTCCTATGTCCGTGATCTTGGGAAGTTTGGTGACAGCACATAACAAGTGTCCAAACCATTGTCCACAGTCCCGAGCAGTTGATGGCCGAAGGCTGATGTCCAGCTCAGTTAACTCTTTGAGGAACCACACGTTTTGGCAGAAGATGGCCCATCCTGCATCACAGATACTATCATTATAGCTCAGGATAAGCTTCTGCAGCTTGGCCAGATGACCCGTCTGTATTAGCGATGCTGAAAAATGAAATCACACTAAATGCTAAAATACAAGACTACTTTGTACTGTGGCTGTTTGCCACTTCCCGTAACACAGTAACTCCAAAATTAGTGACGATAAGTTTGGCAATTTGTAATGGTTTGTTATTAGCTAGCAGCTTTATTCAGGGCATCTGAACTTACGTTAGTACCAAATCTATTCTCTGTGCATCCCATGTACAGCTTGAAATTTGTTCTTTTTCTCTTTCCAAATCCCAACCCAAAAAATATCTTTTTTGTCAAGTTCCTGTTCTTGGCTCAACTAGAGTCCCAGCGGTTCCTGAGGAGTGATGGCTCATTGGCTTTAACTGAGGACCATTTGTAAATAGTCTTCTTGCTGTTTAATACTGTTTAATGTTCACAGCTCATTCAGTCATTCTTTATTCAACAAGTATTTCACTGAGGACTTTCGATGCGCAAACACACCTGGGTAATTTCTAATCCCCCTTAGGGACCTCTAATACACACAAAAACTTTCCCTTTGAAGAGCATATATCACAGTACTATCTAAAATGGCACTTAATAAATAATAGTGATAAAGCAATGAAAAGATGATAACACTTAAAAGGGGAGACAGGAGAGCTACCCAAAGCAAACAGTGTGTGCTTCCCTTGCCAGCAAAAAGCAGGGATGGATTACAGAGAGCAGATGAGTAGCACAGGATCTCAAGGGGGCAGGGACCTTGGAGATCTCCTCATTCAACCTCCAGATCAATGACTGGAGAGGACTCTCTTTCATGGCTCCTCTACTGGGGGCCAGCCTGCTCCTGCCTGAAGCATCCTTTCAGGTTGGCCCAACAGAGTGAGGTGGCTCTCAGCAGGAGAAAGCCCTCCCTCTGGGTCCTTTCTGCCTTCCAGTGACTTTTCACCAATTGCCCACACAGCCTACTGGACACCTCGCCTCCTCCCTCACACCAGCCCTGCGTGTTGGACAAGATCTGATCCCATCAACTTCTCCCCCTTTAGGACTAAATGTGCCCAGGTCTATCAGTCATTCTTCATGTGTCCTGGCTTCCAGAACAAGCAGGATGCTCCATCCCCATCACTTTAATCTTTCCGACAGTTTGGTTCCACTGTGCATATGAAAGCTTAGCATTCCCTAGACTTAACAGCTGCCCTTCATTCCTGGGTGTCCATGTCCGTGTGTGTCTCTTCCTTTCTCTACAACACAATTCACCATATTCTCAATACTTAAGTGTTAAAGACAACACGCATGCTTTTCCTTTTGAAATATTTTTATACTGTGGAAATTTTCAAAGGTACAAAAAGTAGACAGGAGCATGAACTCCTGTGTCGCCACCATTCAGTTTCAACAGTTATTTTCATTACATCAGTCTTGTTTCACCTACTTCCCATCCTTCTACTTTTTTTTTAAGTAGAGGCATACCTCAGTTTATTGTACTTCACTTCATTGTGCTTTGCAGATAGTGGGGGTTTTTTTGTTTTTTTTTTTTTTAGTAACAAATTGGCAGTTTGTGGCAACTCACCATCAACCACCATTTTCCCAATAGCATTTGTATCCTTTGTGTCTCTGTGTCACATTTTGGTAATTCTCATGATATTGCAAACCTTTTTCTTATTTGTTATGTGATCAGCGATTATGACACTGAAAGCTCAGATGATGGCTTGCACTTTTCAGCAATATTTTTAAACTAAGGCATACATGTTCTTTTTTTGAGATAATGTATTGCACACTTAATAGAATATAGTGTAGTGTACTGGGAAACCAGAAAATTGACTGGACTTGCTTTTTTGCAATCTTTACTTTATTGCGGTTGTCTGAAACTGAATCACAATATGTCTGAGATATGACTAAATTTTATTTTTACTTATCCTACAATGTTATAGACTGTATTCCCTATGTTACACTTTTCATCTCCATGACTTATTTATTTTGTCCCTCTGACTCCCCTTTATCTCTTTCACCCATTCCCTCACCTACCTCCTCTCTCGTAACTACAAATTTGTTCTCGGTATTTAAGAGTCTGTTTTTTGGTTTGTTTGACATTTTAGATTCCACATATAAGTGAAATCCTACAGAATTTGTCTTTATCTGACTTATTTCACTTAGCATTAACCCTTCTAGGTACAAATGGCAAGATCTCATTCTTGGGGCACCTGGCTGGCTCAGTCTGTGCAGCATGTGACTCAACCTTGGGGTCATGAGTTCAAGGCCCATGTTGGGCATAGAGCTTACTTTATTAAGAAAGAGAGAGGGAGGTGTAAGTTTGTATATCTCTTTAAAAAATATCTCTTTTTTATGGCTCAGAATAATTATGATATGTATACACACACTCTTCTTTATCCATTCATCTATCTGTGGACCCTTGAGTTGCTTCCATATCTCGGCTATTATAAATCGTGCTGCAATAAACAGAGGTGCATGTATCTTTCAAATTAGGGTTTTTGTTTCCTTTGGGTAAATTCCCAGTAGTAGGATTACTGGATCGTATGATATTTCTATTTTTAGTTTTTTGAGGAACCTCCATACGGTTTTCCACAGTGGCTGCACCAGTTTACACTGCCACAAACAATGCATGAGAGTTCTTTTTTCTCCATATCCTCACCAACACTTGTTTACTTTTTGATTTTAGCCATTCTGACAGGTGTAAGGTGATACTTCATTGTATGTGTATGATTTTTTTTAGGACTTTTAAAAAAGTAATGTCTACACCCATTGTGGGGCTCAGACATGCAACCCTGAGATCCAGAGTCACTATGCTCCACTGACTGAGCCAGCCAGGCGCTCCCTCACTGTGGTTTTGATTTGTATTTCCCCCATGATTAGTGATGTAGAGCATCCTTTCATGTGTCTGTTGGCCATCTGGATGTCTTTTTTGGGAACATCTCTCTTCAGTTCCTCTGCCCAATTTTAATTGGGTTATTTGGGATTCTTGGTGTTGAACTGTATAAATTTTTATATACTTGCTGGATATTAATCCTTATTGAATATGTCACTTGCAGATATCTTCTCTCATTCAGTAAGTTGCCTTTTCATGGTTTTGGTGGTTTCCTTCATTGTACAAAAGCTTTTTATTTTGGTGTAGTCCCAATAGTTTAATTTTGCTTTTGTTTCCCTTGCCTGCGGAGTCATATCTAGAAAAATGTTGCTAAGGCCAATGTCAAGGAGATCACCACCTATTGTTTTCTTCCAAAAGTTTTATGGTTTCAGGTCTCAGAAGGTCTCCAGTCCATGTGGAGTTTTTGTGGATGGTGTAAGAAAGTGGCCCAGTTTCATTCTTTTGCGGGTAGCTGTCCAGTTATCCCAACGCCATTTATTGAAGACACTGCCTCTGCCCAATGTTGTATATTCCTGCCTCCTTTGCCATAGATTACTTGATCATATAAGCATAGATTTATTTCTTGGGTCTTTGTTCTGTTCTGTTGATCAACATATGTATTTTTGTGCCGGTACCATACTGCTTACATTACTACAACTTGAAATCTAGGCTGTGATACCTCTAATTTTGTTCTTCTTCAAGATTGCTTTGACTATTCAAGGTCTTTTGGGGTTCCATATACATTTTAAGATTATTTGTTCTAGTTCTGTAAAAAATGATGTTGGTGTTATGACAGGGATTGCATTCAATCTGTAGACTGCTTTGGGTAGCTATGGACGTTTTAACAATATTTGTTCTCCCAGCCCATGAGTAAGGAATATATTTCCATTTGTTTGTGTCATCTCCAATTTCTTTCATCAATGTTCCATAGTTTTTAGAGTACAGGTCTTTCACCTCCTTCATTAAGTTTTTTCCTAGGTATTTTATTATTTTTGGTGCAACTGTAGTTGGGATTCTTTTCTTAAATTTCTCTTTCTGCTGTTACATTATTAGTGTATAGAAATGCAACAAAATTCTGTATATTGATTTTGAACCCTGAAACTTTACTGAATTCATGTATCAGTTCTAATAGTTTTTGGTGGAACTTTAGGGTTTTCTAGATATATTATTATGTCATCTGCAAATAGTTGAAGTTTTACTTCTTCCTTACCAATTTAGATGCCTTTTATTTCTTTTTCTTGTCTGATGGCTATGGCTGGGACTTCCAGTACTATGGTGAATAAAAGTGGCAAGAATGAACATCCTTGCCTTGTGCCTAACCTTAGGGGAAAGTTCTCAGTTCTTTTCCATTGAGGGAAAAATATGATGTTAGCTGTAGGTTTGGCATATGTGGATTTGATTATGTTGAGGTGTGTACCCTCTAATCTCACTTTGTTGAGAGTTTTTATCATGAACGGATATTGAATCTTGTCAAATGCTTTTTCTGTATATACTGAGATGATTATATGGTTTTTGAGATGATCATATTACTATATTTTAAAGCAAATCCCAGACATTGTTTTAACTTTCTTATACTGTTTTATATTTAAAGATTCTGTATACTAAATCTGGCTAATAGGATCATAGGTTATGGAAATACTTAGGTAGTTTACTCTGAGAAAGTACTGTTATTTATAAAAGAAAAAAAAAGCTACAAGTGATTAAGAAATTCTTAAAGGATGTTGTTAAAATAATCAAAGCAATATAAAAGGGGCAATGGCTACTCACACACAATAATGCTTGTTATTAACTAAAACGTTTTTGGAGGGGTGCTCATTGCTCCAGAGACCTGGCAGCTGGCGGCTGCATAGTGACAGAGGTGTGGGGACAAGGGCAGATGACAGACACAGGTGTTCTCTCCAAGTCGTTGTCTCCCAGTGGGAAGTGGGCATATAGAGGCGGTTTTAGGGGATATTTGGAAAAGGTATTCTGGACTCTGAATCCCACAGTGCAAAAGTTACTCCTTATTCAATTCTCTTTCCATCTTTCTCAAGTGACATAGAGAAAGTATCAGATCGATGCTAGTATGCCTCTAAAGCTCTCTATCCCCCTTTTCTAACAAAGAATTAACCCCTGTTCAAAGCTTTCAACTGGCAACAGCCTAACAATGTGATACTTGTATTTCAGTTATAGTGATGATCAGTTTCCTGTTTTTGTTTTGTTTTGTTTTTGAGGCAGAGAGGGGCAGGGAGAGAGGGAGAGAGAATCCCAAGCAGGCTCCATGCTGTCAGTGCAGAACCCGACAAGGGGCTTGATCCACAAACCATGATATAATGACCTAAGCTGAGATCAAGAGTCTGATCTTAACCGACTGAACCACCCAGACACCCCTCAGTTTCCTGTTTAAATAAAAGCATTTAAATTAAAGATGTAATATAAAGAAAAAAAAATTAAGTAACAGTGCCGGTACAACGCAGACAGGGCAAACTTTGTGAAGGTACACTGTAGGTAATTGAAATTTGAGCAACACGGAACTGGCTAGGGAAGGCCAAGACTGTCCTGGTGTGGGGAAGATGCAGAGCAGAAGCTGGAATGACCCATTACCACATCTATGCCCATCTCCCCCTTTGTGAAATGCCCACCACTGTCTTCCTGGCCTTTGAATTGCCCTTATTTGTTTTCACCAGATCTCTCCTAAGCAGGTGTCAGAGCACAGGGAAGCTTCACAGAGGGCTCAGCCACAGGTCTGGCTGCCCTCCCTACCTTCCTTCCGCCTGCAGGACGGGCGCACTGGGAGCCCTGTGCCGGCACTGCTTTGGGACCAGTAGATACGAACCCAGGAGAGCCACGTCCTCTGTCACCAGGGAACAGCTGCTCAGTCTCAGCACTTGAAGGGACTCTGAGCACTTTAGTGATTCCAGGAGCAGCTTCAGGTTGCCACCAACACATTTATTCCAAGAAAGGTCGAATACTTCCAGAGCAAGGTGAGCGGAGGCTTCAGCTAAAATCGATAATAGTAAGAAGAGCAATCACTTAGGCTTCCCTCTTTGAAAGTGAGCAAACGAGGGCAACTTATTAATAGAACTAAAGTTAAGACAGTTGTGGAAACTGTTTTCTTTTGCCCAAAATTCATGACCACCACTTCTGTTGTCTATTTTTATTTGGGAGAAATGTTGGAAACTTTAGAAAAGTAAAACTCAAAGAAATGGAATTCACTATTGACTGGGGTTTTTCTCCTTCAGTTCACATCCAGGAGGGAGAAAGAAGCAAAGGATCTGGATAGCTAGTCAGAAGGCATGAGCAGGGGAGGGTCAGAGAGAGAAGGAGACACAGAATCTGAAGACAGTCTCCAGGCTTTGAGCTAGCTGTCAGCACAGAGCCTGACGCGGGGCTCAAACCCACGAACTGTGAGATCATGACCTGAGCCGAAGTCGGACGCCTAGCCGACTGAGCCACCCAGGTGCCCCTGTCCTGGTTTTACATATTCCCTTGTACAGTCACCACTAAAGTTCAGAGAGGGGGCCGAGTCTCCTCAGGACTCTGAGACACCAGAATGTGTGCCTACCTACCTGCAGTGACAGAGACAAGAAAGGGAACTGGTGTGTTTTGGAGAGATTTCCAAAGGAGATTAAAAGAGGTTCTGCTCAATTCTCAGTTGCCCCTAATGTTGAAATTAACCAAACAACCTATTGCCAAGATATCTAGTTAATCATGCTTCAATTCCAATCTTCTTTATAAAGAATAACAGATGTCCAAGGGGCAAATATATGTATATGTATATATATATCCTTTTATAATATCTAAGAAGAAAATTTCTACCTGCGTGGTACAGAGACCTATCAATAAGAAATGGAACTGTTTCTCCTAAAAGTAAGGTGGAGAAATATATGTTTACTTCTTAAAGCAAGTTGATATAATTTAGTGTAATATCTACCTGATTATGATTCATTTTGCAGCAATAATTGGAAAGAGCTATTATCCTCTGATGGCAGAAGACACAAAATTAAAAACAAAATTTTCTTTAAAAGATATCCAGTTTTTTCCAGCTAGAATGTATACTTATAAAACATCATGGCGGGGGGCGACTGGGTGGCGCAGCTGGTTAAGCGTCTGACTTTGGCTCAGGTCATGATCTCGAGGTTCATCAGGCTCTCTGCTGTCAGCTCAGAGCCTGCGTTGGATCCTCGTCTCCCTCTCTCTCTGTCCCATTCCTGCACACATGTGCTCTCTCTGTCTCAAAAAAAATAAACATTAAAAAATTTTTTAGCAAAAATCATGTTGTCCCTAAATTTATTTTTTTGCGGTGCTTGCCTAACTGAACATTAGTCTTAGCATGGCATGTATTGTGTGTGTGCATGTGTTCACCTAACCATTTGAGGGATTACAGACCCTTTCGAGAAGTTACTCTGTTTTACTTGCTTAGCTAATATCAGAAATACCTAAAACGTGGTTAGCACAGACAGTGAAGGGTAAGTGTCATCTCTGTCCTTAAGGAGGTTATAAACTGGGGGAAATATGCACATTGAGAAAAACACCCAAATAAATACACAAATGCAAATTCTGATAAAGGCTATAAGAAAGATACACGGCTCCTAATTTAGATCAGAGATGCTGTATTAACAGGGAGCATTGATGCTGAAGTCAGAGTTCCCCAGGAAAAATTGGGTGTGGGGGGCATTCCATCCAGAAAACGGAAAGGCCTAGAGACAAAGGAGATCTCAGTGCCAGGAAGGAACCGAAAGAAGCCAACTGAGGCTGGTTCAGGGCGCACGTGGAGAATGGCCGTGAGCACCTGCACCTTTAGGCCCCATGACGGGATGTGGAGTTTCCCAGAGGTGATGCGGGCAGCCACTGAGTCTGTTTAAAATGGATAGTGATAAGATCCAATTTACTTTTTTTAAAGTTTATTTTTATTTATTTTCGACAGCACACATGAGAGAGTGGGAGCCAGGGAGGGGCAGAGACAGAGGGAGAGAGAGACTCTTACTTCAGCAGGCTCCGTGCTGTCAGCACAGGGCAAAGTACGCCCAAAGTACTTTCCTTGGGTGGTGAACTCCGTAAAATGACATAAAGTGCCTCTGCCTCAGAGTATCTCCCTCAACTTGAAGATGATGGTCTTGGCCCCAAAAGGCAGAAATGCCAGATTCTCTAGACCCTGGATCTAGGCTGGGCTGTATCCATGACCTTCCGGCAGGCCCAGAGTCCTAGAGAGGACAACAAATCTTGCTGGGAAGTAGATGCTGGGCAGTCAGCGAGGCTCACATGCCAGCAACTGCTTTGCCTTTCCCAGAGCCTCCCAGAAATGCAGATCATATTGGCACCTCAGCGAAATGACAAGTTACCATGAAGATGGAGCTCCAGAGTTGGCAATGTTAGATTTGCAAATGCCAGAATCCTTTGCGTGGCCTTCAGAAGGCCACTTTTAAGGGAGCATAGTTCCTGAAAAGAAGACAAATTAGTACTTCACAAGTTTGCCTATGGCTGAGCCGATGGAGGGAATGTGTTCTCATGTGTTACTGCACATGCCTGTAGGGGCCTGGGGAAGTCTCTTACCGAGGGCAGTAAACGTCTCACTTTGCAAAGCACAGTTGTTGAGGAGCAAGGACTTCAGGGCTGGTAAAAACCGGAGCCGGCTGAGTAGGTTTTCCGAGGAGCCACCCATCTTTTTGTTGGCGGATAAATCCAACTCTTGAAGACTCGAGAGTAAAGGGATTACCTGGGCTGTTAAAATGTCAGCAGTGATGTGTGTTAGGCACCCTATCCCAAAGCGTCTTCTGGGTGTTTGGGTCCCACAATCTCCCTCCTTTACACACCCTTACACACACGCACACCAGCTGCATTTCCCAGTGGGAAGCTTGGGATTTCCTGCTTCCAAACCTCTCTTCAGGCTAGAAGTTAAGACCAAAGACTTTGGAGGCAGTACTGGGTTCTAATCCTGCCTCTGCTGCTAAAGAACTGTGTGACTTAACAAAAGTTACTTAACTTCTCTGAACCTCAGTTTTCTAAAAAATGAGAACAATAGTACTTTATAGGGTCATTGGAAAGATACAATGACTGAGTATGTTTAAAGTACTTGGTACGTGGCCTGGCACACATTAACAGCTCAATTAATGTTCAGTGTCATCATTCTTTTCTCAGAATAAAGCAATAAGTACTAGGAAGGCAATGAAAGCAAGCAGTCAGGACGGATATCTGTTGGTGACAGCGCTGACATGGGGTCCTGAGGGACTTGCCGTGCCAGGAGTTACTCCTGCTTCACTATCGTTCTGTTCCTTTTCATGCTTGCAAGCCGTTGGTCTCCCTCTTTCCAGTGTGGGAGCTGCAGCATCTGGGCATCTCTGTGGGGCCGGCCCACCCCTGAGAGCCTTCCAGGGCCACCTCGGCCACATAACCCCTTGGTCACTATCACATCACCCTATTTATTTTTGCTTCCGTGAGGTGTGGGGAATAAGCTTAGGGATCCCCGGGCTTACACCAATGGATTAGCGCAGCGTAGGTAGCACAGAGCCATAGGATGCTCACACCCAAGTTTGGGTAAACAAGATTGGCACCCCAAGAATAGGATGGTGCAAAGGCACCCCAAGAATAAGGGAGTACAGAGCCCCCAAAATAGAGAGGGAGAGCCAAAGCCCCCCAAATAGGAACGGGCACAAAGGCTCCCAATACAAAGGTATATGAAGTAAGCAAGATTAGGCATGCAGGGCAAAAATCCACGCCCCTCAACTTAGTACTATGGCAGAGAAGCTGCTTTCATAGGAGAAAAGGGCCGAGTTGGGCAAAACAAGTAAATTGGACTACGGACCACTGCGCTGCAGGAGAAGCCGCCCAGAGTGGAGATGGTTAACAAAAGAAAAGGTGTCTTGTCAGCCTTGAGGGTATTTCCTCTGTCTTCTCTTCTAGGCCAGCTAAGCTAGACGGACACAGTGCCTCCTATCTGCCATTAACAATCATCTGGTCATCCGCCCAGCACCAGGATTTTGTTTGATATTGACCCAAACCCTAAACCCTGTGTATCCTCAACACCCCCCTTTTGCCTCGTGTCCCCAGGCTCAGTTTCTTTGTCTCTTTGTGCATGCCCATCACATCTGTAAGCCTTCTGACCTTAATAAACACAGGGCAAGGGCCCTTTTTCAGGGCTCTTGTCTTTTCCCAGACATTAGCCATCTCTCTATTTTTTAATTCTGCATCCTGCTTTCTTGCTAGACAAGAGAGAACTTGAGACCCAGAGTCTATGACAGCGAGGTCTGTATGTAGGGCCTGCTTCAGCCCCAGAGTGTGCATCAGAGCCTAGAACATTGGAGGCACACACACACTTGTGGGAGGAGGGACGGAGGATGGGAGAAAGGTGGAGGGGAAGGAAAGGAAGGCAGGCACATGTGACCCCAACGGATGTAACTGTTTCTTCCCCACAGTACTGTGCACTTCACCGCGTAGTTGGTTTATTCCTGTGCCTGCCAGACCCAAGCTCCTTGACTGAATTTCCCTTCACCCCTGGCACAGTGCTCATACAGCTAGATGCTTGGCTAAATGGTCTGTAATTCCATTTCTTTGGAGCTGTCTAGGATGATCAGAAAGAAGAATGGGAAATTACTTAATACCATAAGGTACACACAGGATGTGTTTTCATTTCCATCTTTTCAAAATTATGCAGTAGGGGAACGCAATTTGCTACAGTTATTAAATAATCGTTAGCTTTCCAGGGCCATTCACCCGTGTTGGTGGCTGCGAATGTAGTAAGAGAGGCCAGTCCATCCCCTGCTCTATGCTATGGTAACAGTGGAGGACCTCTAGCACTGTAACCTTCTCTGAGGAACAGCATGAGAGGCAATATTCATGTTACTCAGTTGTACCAAGGGAACATCATTCTGTGGGATCTGGTGTATTGGTAATCCAAATCCAGGAGGGTCTCCTCCAGGTATGACACTCAGAATTAAAGGGCATGGCGATACCCTAGAAGGCTCCACTTGGAGCCCAGAAACAGATTACTACTTTAACATTTTTAATGAAAGGCTTGGACTCTTCTGTTTTTCATATTGAAGAATAAGATTCTAAAATGTAATTTAGCAGGTCTCGGGGCACCTGAGTGGTTCAGTCGATTAATTGTCTTATTTCAGGTCAGGTCATGATCTCGCAGTTCACAAGTTTGAGCCCTGCATCGGGCTCTGTGCTGACAGCTCAGAGACTGGAGCCTGCTTTGGATTCTGTGTCTCCCTCTCTCTCTCTCTCTGCTCCTTCCCCTGCCCTCTTCTTGGGCTCTGTCTATCTCTCTCTCAAAAATAAACAAATACTAAAAAATAAAAACAAAAAAAATGTAATTTAACAGGTCTAAAATATAGATATCAGACCTAAGAACCTATTTTAACTCTTTTCCTTCCCCAGTTGTACTACAAACAACTAAAAAATTCTTTTTCATCTTGCTCTTCATGGATTCATTCTTTCAATCAGTCATAGTCAACAAGCGCCTGTGCCTGATCAAAGTGGAGGTGCTGACGGTGCTCCCT
This sequence comes from Suricata suricatta, assembly GCF_006229205.1. Taxonomy (NCBI): domain Eukaryota; kingdom Metazoa; phylum Chordata; class Mammalia; order Carnivora; family Herpestidae; genus Suricata; species Suricata suricatta. The sequence continues at coordinate 94,842,113 of NC_043704.1, read as the reverse complement.
CACAGGAGGGGCCTGTGATCTGGAGAGGGAGTGAGGACGAAGGCCCCAGGGACAGAGTGGCTGGAGAGAGTCAAGGAGGGGAAGGGTAGGGAGTGAGATCACAGTGATAGAGGAGGAACTGGCCTGAGATGACAGTGGCCTGAACCAGGTCTAGGTGGTGATCTGTGATCAGACTCTGGAGGTATTTTCAAGGTTTACTGTGGTCACAGATGGACTAAAACCCTTAATGGCAAGGCTGAACTTGCATTGTTTGTTATGGGAAACTGCATTTATACATTATGTGTGGTAATTACAGGATTGTGTCTTCAGCAGAAAGTTGTAATGTACACCCATTATGTACCAGCCCACTGACTTCTATAACTTCATCTGTATCTAAGGGGCTTGGCTTCACTTGTTAGTCAGAAAGACTCAACACCCTTTGTTTGGCGCTCCTTCTTCATCCTTGTTTGAAATGAACTTTGTGACTCACAGATTCATTTCTAAACAGCAACGTATATTCAAAATTTTCTCCTTCAAGTGCTACAGCCATCATTTACAAACATGTTTAGGAGGAATTTAGGTTCGCTAATACTTACTGGGCACTTGATACATGCCAGATACTATCTTGAGGGCATTTACAGAACTTCTGTGACTTGACGCTTTCAATTACTTCATAAACTATAAGTTTAAGGGGACACCTCAAATTTGCCAAGTTTCCAAACATACACTGAAGTTCCCAAAGTCCTTCCTTGGTTCTACAGTTCACACTTACTCAGTGACACCACATCGTCTGCCGTCAGCGAGCACTGGTGAAGATTCAGGACTTCTAGATGCCCCAACACAGCCAATGGAGCTGATGAGTCTTCAAAACCTCCACCCAGCTCCTTGTTGCAGGAAAGGTCTAATTTCCTCAGTTCACACAAGTAACTAAAAGCAGCATCTACAAAGGAAGTCAAAAGTCCCATTCTGACAAATAACAAGGTGGAAGGCAGGTGCGTAGAGGGAGACAGAGAAGATACAAGGGGCTGAGAAAAGCCACGGCGGGGGAATAACCTTAGACTTCCTACCATCTGGCCGTCTTTGGACTTGACAGTGGCTTCTAACACACACCTCCCGTGATCTGTGATGCGTGCCAATGGCTTTGGTCAAACCCTGCAGCTAATGGTCCTCCTACACTGGCTGGAGCATTGGCATTTCTAGACTTAGGCAAACCGCCAGTGAGAAGGATATTACAGGCTCTGTAAGTTGAAGGGAAAAACACAATTTCATGTCATGGTCTCCTTTAATGCAGATACCCTCTATAGAGGAATACATTTTAAATACAGATGCCACTGACACTGTTATTTTTATCAGTATCAACTCCTTCCTACTACTGAGCATCAGGTAACACTGACATTTTTCAAAGGTAAGAGAAAAATGGAGAGCTTTAGTAGCATGTAACTCTTATTTTGCCCCATGTCTGTCTCAAACCCAAAATATCCTGGCCTTTTCAGAGGCAGCCATTTTAAAGGGTTATTTTTGTAATCATGCAAGTACATACTTATCATAAAAGACTTAGAAAATAATAAAACAAGGAAGATTTAGATTACCTATCATCTTATTCCCCAGCCTATCTAACCACTGTGCATATTTTGTTGCATAGGTCTATAGAAGCCTCAGTCAGTGATTGCTAACTCACCCAATATTCTGACACTCTTTTGCGATAGTCCACATGAATGTAACTTCAGTACTTTCAGATTTGAAGTGCTTTTTAATCCCTGAGCAATACTGTGTAGACTGCTACCAATGTTTCTGTTAATAGAAAGATCAAGGACTTCAAGATTTTGCATTATGGGTAGCAACTGACCTAGAGGGAAGCAAACCAAAAGAAGAGCAGCTCAGTAAAAACGCAGGGTGTGACTGTTGGGGCAAGAGGGGGAGGCCAGCTTCATGTGACCTGGGGGTACAGTGTACCACTGTTCCAATTCAGGGTAAGAGAAAGCACAGCCCACTTTGACCCCCAGGCTGTCTGATTGTGGGCAACTTCACATTTATTTTCTGGGAAGGACATGTCCAAATCCCACTTACCCATAAATGCCCCATCTTCCGGTGTAAGGTCGCAATCCACAAGCTCAAGTGTTTGTATCTTGCTCCCTTCTTGGACCTTCTGGAGGATGAGAGGCAAGTTCCCTCCCACTTTACTGTTCCAGGACAAGTTCAGCTCTTCTAGCTCAGGTATCGCATCCAATGCTACTCCTGTTACCAAAAAGCCCAAAGACTGGATTGATTATTAGTCCACAAGGCAGAGACTCCATCTCAAAATCAGCACAACCATAATTTATGGATTAATAATGGCCGGGCCAGGGACCAGTTAGGTGCCAGGTGCCGAGGAACAGAGTGAAGTAAATGGCCCAGCTCCTGCCTGCTCCCAGCAGTGGGCGCTTCTGTATTTATAGGCACAGCAATTCTAGTCTCTCCTCCCTCCAAAGTTCAGATGCCATGTCTATGTATAAAAATCGTAAAAAACAAAACAAGACAAAAAACCTCAGGGGCACCTGTGTGGCTCAGTCAGTTAAGCATCCAACATCAGCTCAGGTCATGATCTCAGAGTTTGTGAATTCGAGCCCTGCATTGGGCTCTGTGCTGACAGCTCAGAGCCTGCAGCCTGCTTTAGATTCTATGTCTCCCTCTTTCTCTGCCTCTCCGTAGCTGTCTTGTCTGTCACAAAAATAAACATTAAATTAAAAAAAAATGCACCTATCAGTAGGATGGTTTCACTGAGTTGTTTTTGTGGTATAAATATTTGTACGATTCCAACTTCTTTCATCCACCCTGTCTGGGGCCAGCATTGCTGGGAAGTTGGGCCAGAGAAAGAGGTGAGACAAAACGGGCACGGAGCACCACAGGGGTGAAGGTGACCCTGACATCAAGGATATCACACACAACAGAACCAAGCACTGCAGAGAACTAATAATAAAGCATAAGGTGCTAGCCACTCGCGACAGCCATGCAGCCCTGGTGGGTGGAGGAGGATGCAGTGAGAAAGGGGTAGAACCTGACATTTCTGATACCCTTTCACATAGGAAAGCATCCAAGGGCCAGAATGGAAGCTGGGAGAGAATAGGGAAGGGAGCGGGGAAGTCAGCTGTAGGAATGATTTCCACTGCCTTGGGTAGAACAGAGGCACATATGGGAAAATACACTTTCTCAACATACAGAGTCAATCTCAACACCAAACAATTAAGAGTGCTGGAAAGTTCCTTGTGTCTAGAAGCCTCTCCTCCACTGTCCACCACTGGGCTTGGATGTCTACCATTGGTTATTCACTATATGGAGTGAGGTTTCAGGAGTGCAAAAGCCTCATGTTACAATGCATGTTCTCCAGCACAGGAATCATTTTGTGTGTCATCGCCAGTCAGCTGGGGTAGCTTTCTATACCCCTGAATCCTGCTCCAGGATCCAGGAAAGAGAGAGCACATGACTGATTAGCCATGTCTGCAGTGCACACGGTACTGGACAGCCATGCATCTATCATCCTGATAAAGCAACTGTAACTGGTGTGATAATGATGGAATGCCTCCTGACTTATGATCTTTTATCAGTAACCTATCCATCCTCCCTGTACTCCATCTGCCATCAAGGCTAAGGGAGACCCTTCTGATGGGACAGGATGCAAAAGCCCTTCCAGAAAGGAGTCTGAGAGAGGGAGCAAGAACATCACAGCAACCAAGATGCAGACTCTCTCCTGAACCCAGTAAGTTTGGAGTGAGTCCCAGGCAGAAATTCCATTTCCTGGTTTCTTAAGGCTGGAAGATCATAACAAAGATTAGACTCATCACAGAAAATAAAGAAACAACATTTTCTTTTCATGCCCGAGTCACAATGAGTTGAATTTGCACCTCTGCCACTCAATAACCAGCTGCTAACCAGTGGAGCTAAATCGATCCCCTAAAACCACTGGAAGTTAGTTTTGGATGAGGGAAGAGCAAAAGGAAGAATTATCCATTACTGAGTACCTACTATGTGCTCGGCATGTAGTAAGTGCTTTACAGAAATTAGTTAATCCTCACAATAGTTTTTTGAGGTGGATATCAACCCCATTTCAGAGATAAGAAAGCTGAGGCTCAGGAAGGTTAAATAATTTGTCCATGGTCACAAAGCTAGTTGGAAGTGGGGGTAGGATTTGCACTAAGACCTGGCTGGCTCTAAGATGGATGGTGTTTCTCAACTACCAGAAGGGTTGACCAGGGGGCCTCAACTGACCTCAATTTTCCACAGAGGATCAAAGAGAAGATATTTGACATGAATTATGTTGTCTTTACAGAAATCTTTGCAGAGATGTAAATGATCAAAATATGTCATTGTAATAAGGAACTTCAGACCAGAAGAATTTTTAAAAATATTGAAACCAGCAAGCATTTCAGTAAAGAGTTGGGTAACACGATGAAATAAGTCAGGCAGAGAAAGATAGATACCATATGTTTGCACTCATAAGTCTAACAGGAGACCAGGAGAAACCTAATGGAGGACCAAGGGGAGGGGAAGAGGGAAAGAGAGTTGGGGAGAGAGAGGGATGCAAAACTTGACAGACTATTGAATACTGAAAATGAACCAAGGGTTGAAGGGGAAGGGGGAGGGGGGAAAGAGGTGGGGGTGATGGAGGAGGGTACTTGTGGGGAAGAGCACTGGGTGTTGTTATGGAAACCAATTTGACAATAAACTACTTAAAAAAAAAGAGTTGGATAACACGACAAATTTTATCTTGTATCCTATGTTATTCCATGTTCACTAATTAAGTAACCGGAAGTTCTAGTTCTTTCTAAACCATTGCTTTTAGTTTTAAAACCTTGTTTTCATCCATTTTTAAAAAATTGGAGTGGAAAAGTAGAAGAGGTTGTTTTAGAATTGAAAAATAACTTAATTATTATCTCCCCCAGCTCCTCGAATTTGCAGGTGACTAACAGAGAGTAGGCAAATTTGACAGTTATCTCCATTTAAATTCCATGAGAACAGATACCTGGCCAACCTTGTTCCTGTCTCTATCTTGGGCTTAGCACAATGCTAGGTACAGGCTACTTAGTTTTTCAGAAGGTATACAAGTGCCCAGAATGGCATTTCATCGTCCTGTGCCCTCATCCATGAGCACCTGAGGGTCTGTGACCCAGAGAGCTTGTCCTTGATGCTTCAGAGCTTCTAGAAGAGAGGCATTCATCATACCCAGTGCTTGAACATCATCAGTGGTAAGCCTGCAACTTCCCAGCCTCAGGACTTTTAACTGGCTGATGAGGTGCATTCGCTGGGTGACTGACTGGAGGGTTCCGCCTACAAGATCATTCCAGGAAATATCCAGTTTTTCCAAGTCTGGGAGAAGAGGCAGCAGAGCAACTGGACGGGAATAGGAGAAAATACAGATTTGCATATGTAATGTGTGACTGGTGGTACACAGAACCCGGTGCCTAGTGCACTGTAAGAGAAGAGGGAAGGGGGGGACATGTTGACTTTCATCAAAGCACGGGTCTCTCAGCCCCGCAGTTGGAGAGATTATGACATTCTCTATTTCCTAGGACATTTTCTATTTCTTCCAAATAAATGTACTCCAAAAATGCAGTGGTATTTTCAGATTTCATAGGAACCCCCTCATTGTAGTAGAAATGGTAATGCTACTGTTACTACCCTTGTCACTGTAATGTGTACACTAGTCCTTTCCATTTTTGCAGAGCACCCTGACATCCTCACCCCTTCATCCTATTGGATCCTCAGGCTGAAAGCGGAAGACTGCACAATTGGCCAGGATTGCTGAGATTGAGAGTACTAGTTACCCTTTCTCTGTGATCGTCATTGCCGGGGTATCACAACCTTTGAAAGTTCCCATTATATTTAAATGGACCCAACATGTGGGGGTTTAGACAAGCACAAAGCCTGACTGAATCATCTCTGAGTAGCTGCCATCTCTCATTAAAAGTAAAGTTAGTCTATGAAAAAGATTCTCAAAGGCCATCTTTATCTCACAAAGTGACAAGACCAGAGAGAGTGGAGATGCCAGCCTAGAAGGGATACAGCATCTTTGCTTGTCTGCTTTTACATATGCCTTGACGGTTAAGGGGCAGCCGTCAGAAGCAGGAAGCAGGGCTCTTACAGCTCCAGACACAGCAGCTCCAGACCTCTGAGGCCATTCATAGGAGTGAAATTTGCTTTTGCCTCTTGTTTGTTACTAGCTTCCAAAGCAGTAGAGCCCTTTCAACTTGTTCACCAGAATCCTTACGCTTTATAAAGCGTAAGTATATTGAACACATTAAGAAGGAAAAACAATTAAAAGGATTGCTGGGGCCTGTGCTCAAAGACTTCAAGTCAGGGGGTTTGGGCTGAACTCAAGTGCTTGCGTTTGCACCAGCTCTGCTAGTGACTCTGACACACAGCCGTCTGGAAACACAGGTGCAGTCAGGGTTCTCTCTTAAGAGAGTTGTCCAAAACGAGAACTGGGGTGGCTCAGTCGGTTGAGCAGCTGACTTAGGCTCAGGTCATAATCTTGTGATTCGTGAGCTCAAGCCCCGTGTCAAATTCTGTACTGACAGCCTGGAGCTTGCTTTGGATTCTGTGTCTCCCTCTCTCTCTCCCCCTCCCCACTCACTCTCTGTTTCTTTCTCTCAAAAATAAACAAACTTAAAAAAAAACATTTAGGGGCGCCCGGGTGGTTCAGTCGATTAAGTGTCCAACTTTGGCTCAGGTCATGATCTCACGGTTCGGGGGTTCGAGCCCCGCGTCGGGCTCTGTGCAGACAGCTAGCTCAGAGCCTGGAGTCTGTCTTCAGATTCTGTGTCTCCCTCTCTCTCTGACCCTCCCCTGCTCACACACACACACACACACACACACACACACACACACTCTCTCTCTCTCTCTCTCTCTCTCTCTCTCTCTCTCAAAAATAAATAAAACATTAAAAATTTTTGAAACAAAAACATTTAAAGAGAGTTGTCCAAAATATAATGACACGGGTTTTAATTAAAATAGTCAAGGACCCCTCACTCAAAATTCAGTTGTTTTGACACTTCCCTGTTGGTAGGTACATCTAATTTGATGAAAGACTTGACTCAAGGTATCTGGGAAAAAGAGAAAAAAAAGGTGGCAGTGATTGAGTGAGGGTGGGGTGGGGGTCTTCATAACTGGACTCCTGCTTCCTTGTGACACATGATGGCTACACTGTCATTCCATAGATAACTGAACACAACACCCCTTTACATGCCCAATGGGCCTCAGCTCTATGGATGAACTGCACGAGTTTAGATCACATGCAAGACAAATGTTTTTCAGGGAGGAAGAAGCAATCAGTAGGGAAATAAAATTACTCAGGAAAAAAACAGACAAATGAGCCTTCCTCCAAATCTTTGTAGCTTGAGGAAGGATCAATTAACTCGCTTTTTGTCATCGTTGTTGTTTTAAATAATGGTGCTGCTATTCCTGAGTTGTGTGGGGCCACCCTGCAAACCTCAGGTGGTCAGGTGAGTGATGGGTGTGTTTGCTCCAAAAGCCCCTGAGTCCCCCTGTGCGAAGTCAGCTGCGTACACACCCACTTCCGCCACGTCCTCGGTCGTTAGTCTGCAGTTATTCAGATCTAGACACTTGCTGACAGCCTTTCTGCCCAGCTTCTGCAGGAACTGTTCATTTTTCTCCATTCTGGATCCCAACTCCATTTCTGAAGTGGGAGGTTCAGCTACATCATCAGAATAAAGAAAAATTTCCTGTTAATGACAGATAGTATTAAAGACTCATGGCGATCACAATAAGACAAGTAAACAGACTAACAAGGACCCGAACTTCGAGAACTTTGAGAAACCTCAGCCCAGAAGAGGAAGCACTTACCAGGGGGACACAACTTAACTGCTGTCCAGCCTCCGGGTGCTGCACAGCGATCACTCCCGTGACCCCTTTCTTACAAAGGACACTGAGGGACTCGGGTGGCTGTTCTTTCTTGGCCTGATGTAGGTTTTTTGGCTTGTCTCCCTGGACAGAGTGGTAAACTTAGCACAGTGTTGAAGCTGAGCACGGCTGAGGGACACACAGATGTCTCTGCCTAGTGCTCGGGGTGGGGAACACAGGTATCTGACCCAACACGTAAAGAAGGCAAAGCATGGCAATCACTGCCCATGAGCTTCAGTTTTCTTTTTTCTTTTTTTTTTAAAATTTATTATTATTATTATTTTTATTTTTTACACACAGAGAGACAGAGCATGAGAGGGGGAGGGGCAGAGAGAGAAGGAGACCCAGAACTGGAAGCAGGCTCCAGGCTCTGAGCTAGCTGTCAGCACAGAGCCTGATGCGGGGCTCGAACCCATGAATGTGAGATCTGACCTGAGCCGAAGTCGGAGGCTTAACCGACTGAACCACCCAGGCGCCCCGAGCTTCAGTTTTCTACAGGGAGCGAAGCAAACACTTGCTCAATTCCCAGACCATTCCATTGACAGACACAGAGAGAGTGTGCCTGGGAGAGCTCTGCTCAGCTCCTGCCATGGGATACTTTCAGGAACTGTCCTTTCTGTTTGTCATTTGTCCTTTGTGTTACCAGAGACTACTTCCATGGGACCCTCACCAAATCCCTCTGCACTAACACTGTGCAACATGATAACACTAAAATAATAAAAGCTTTACTTTTTCATTTTTAAAAATTTTTTAAAAATTTATTTTTATTTTTTATTTTTTTTGTCATTCTTTCTCATTGCCATGTAGTACTCCATTGTGTATATATACCACAAAAACAGACACATAGACCAATGGAATAGAATAGAGAACCCAGAACTGGGCCCACAAATGTATGGCCAATTAATTTTTGACAAAGTAGGAAAGAGTATCCGATGGAAAAAAGACTGCCTCTTTAGCAGGTGGTGCTGGGAGAACTGGACAGCAGCATGCAGAAGAATGAAACTAGACCACTTTCTTACACCATACACAAAAATTAACTCAAAATGGCTGAAGGACTTGAATGTGAGACAGGAAACCATCAAAACCCTCGAGGAGAAAGTAGGAAAAAACCTCCTTGATCTCCACCGCAGCAATCTCCTACTCGACACATCCCCAAAGGCAAGGGAAATGAAAGCAAAACTGAACTCTTGGGACTTCATCAAGATAAAAAGCTTCTGCACTGCAAAAAGGAAACAATCAAGAAAACTAATAGGCAACCCACGGAATGGGAAAAGATAGTTGCAAATGACATCAGATAAAGGGCTAGTATCTAAAATTTACAAGGAACTCACCAAAGTTCACACTCACAAAACAAATAACCCAGTGAAGAAATGGGCAGAAGATATGAATAGACACTTCTCCAAAGAGGACATCCAGATGGCCTACAGGTACATGAAACAATGCTCAACGTCACTCATCATCAGGGAAACACAAATCAAAACCACACTGAGATACCACCTCACACCAGTCAGAGTGGCTGAAATGAACAAATCAAGAGACTATGGATGCTGGCGAGGGTGTGGAGAGACGGGCACCCTCCTATATGTTGGTGGGAATGTAAACTGGTGCAGCTGCTCTGGAAAACAGTGTGGAGGTTCCTCAAAAAACTATCCACAGAACTCCCTTATGACCCAGCAATAGCACTGCTAGGTATTTACCCAAGGGGTACAGAAGTGCTGATGCATAGGAGCACATATACCCCAATGTTCATAGCAGCAATGTCAACAATAGCCAAAACATGGAAAA
>NC_043704.1:94817200-94832356 GCF_006229205.1 Suricata suricatta | reverse complement strand
TGGAATCCAATACAAAAGTGTAAATTCTAAATGTGCAATAATATTCTACTAACCCTAACAAAGTACAAAACCACATAGCTAAAAAGAAATACTATATTGGTACCAGAGAAAATTAATAGTCGGACTTGATTAGTAATCAATTTAGATTTAAATATTAGGAGAGTAATATGAACACTACCTCTCCTCCACAGTGTGTCTGGCAGCTTGCTATTTTCTTAAACTATAATTTATTGTCAAATTGGCTAACATGCAGTGTGTAAAGTGTGCTCTTGGTTTCAGGGGTAGATTCCTGTGGTTATTCGCTTACGTACAAATCCAGTGCTCATCTCGACAAGTGCCCTCCTCAGTGCCCATCACCCATTTCCCCATCCCCGCCCACGAGCCCCCATCCACCCTCAGTTTGTTCTCTGTATTTAAGAGTCTTTTATGGCTTGCCTCCCTCCCTCTCTGTTTGTAACTACTTTTTTCCCGTTCCCTTCCCCCATGGTCTTCTGTTAAGTTTCTCAAGATTCACATATGAGTGAAAACATGATATCTGTCTTTCTCTGACTGATTTATTTCACTCAGCATAATACCTTCCAGTTCCATCCATGTTGCTGCAAATGGCATGATTTCATTCTTTCTCATTGTCAAGTAGTATTCCATTGTATATATAAACCACACCTTCTTATCCATTCACCAGTTGATGGACATTTAGGCTCTTTCCATATCTGGAAAGCACTACTATAAACATTGGGGTACATGTGCCCCTATGAATCAGCACTCCTGAATCCCTTGGATAAATTCCTAGTAGTGCTATTACTGGGTACAGGGTAGTTCTATATTTAATTTTTTGAGAAACCCCCATACTGTTTTCCAGAGCAGCTGCACCAGGTTGCATTCCCACCAACAGTGCAAGAGGGTTCCCATTTCTCTGCATCCTCGCCAACATCTGTAGTCTCCTGAGTTGTTCATTTTATCCACTCTGACTGGTGTGAGGTGGTATCTCAGTGTGGCTTTGATTTGTGTTTCCCTGATGATGAGTGACATTGGGCATCGTTTCATATGCCTGTAGGCCATCTGGATGTCCTCTTTGGAGAAGTGTCTATTCATGTCTTCTGCCTATTTCTTCACAGGATTATTTGTTTTTCAGGTGTTGAGTTTGGTAAGTTCTTCAGAGATTTTGGATACTAACCCTTTATCCAATATGTCATTAGCAAATATCTTTTCCCATTCTGTCAGTTGCCTTTTAGTTTTGTTGATTGTTTCCTTTTTGCAGTGCAGAAACTTTCTATCTTGATGAGATCCCAATAGTTCATTTTTGCTTTTATTTCTCTTGCCTTTGGAGATACGTCAAATAAGAAATTGCTGCAGCTGAGGTCAAAGAGGTTGTTGTTTGCTTTCTCCTCTAGAGTTTTGATGGTTTCCTGTCTCACGTTTAGGTCTTTCAACCATTTTGAGTTTATTTTTGTGTATGGTGTAAGAAAGTGGTCTAGTTTCATTCTTCTGCATGTTGCTGTCCAGTTTTCCCAGCACCACTTGCTAAAGAGACTGTCTTTTTTCCATTGGATACTCCTTCCTGCTTTGTCAAAGATTAGTTGGCCATACATTTGTGGGTCCCATTCTGGGTTCTCTATTCTATTCCATTGACCTATGTGTCTGTTTTTTTCCTAATACCACACTGTCTTGATGATGACAGCTTTGTAGTAGAGGCTAAAGTCTGGGATTGGGATGCCTCCCAGTTTGGTTTTCTTCTTCAATAAACTTGGCTATTAGGGGTCTTTTGTGGTTCCATACAAATTTTAGGATTATTTGTTCTAGCTTTGAGAAGAATGCTGGTGCAGTTTTGATTGGGATTGCACCGAATGCGTAGATTGCTATTTTAAGCAATCTTAAAATCTTAAAATCTTTGCAGGATGGTTGATGTTGCCGTATTCGGCCAGTAGGAGGCAGCACCATCCACCATTTCATCTCATCCCAGGCCTTCCATTTATATCCGGGTGCATTGGATACAGTGTATTTTATTTTGGGTAAGGTTGCCAGATTTAGAAAAAACAAAAAACATCCAGTCCAATTAAATTTAGACTTCAAGTAAACAAGGAATCATGGCTTAGTAAAACTATGCCTCAAATATTGCATGTATTTTAAGTGGCAACCCGAATTTTGAGTAAAGCAGAAGGGAGTTGGGAATGGGGATTGGGGAAGGACTGACTTGCATGCCAGTAAGTACAGGACATTTTGTTAAACTTAATGCAAGGAATCACAATCACACTATTTCATAGATTTGGAACCTGATACATAGAAAGATTGTTAATTAGTAAATAGCAGAGTCAGAATTTGAACCCAGAACAATTTGCTCTAGAACCCATTGTGTGTTTAAATTTTTGTGTTAAGGGCTGCCTGGGTGGCTCAGTTGGTTAAGCATCTGACTTTGGCTCAGGTCATGATCTCTTGGTTTGTGGGTTCAAGCCCTGCATCAGGCTCTGTGCTGACAGCTCAGAGTCTGAAGCCTGCTTTCAGATTCTGTGTCTCCCTCTCTCTCTGCTCCTCCCCAGCTCATGCTCTCTCTCACTCTCACTCTCAAAAATAAATAAACATAAAAAAATTTTTTATAACAAATAAATTTTTTTATTAAAATATTTCTCTGCATGATACCTTAGGCTTTCTCTCTTTTGTTTTTAAGTTTTTATCTCCACGGACTCAACCTACCATCATGCTCAAGTTCTAGCCTTCCCAAATCTTTTTTTTTCCCAAGTCACTGTTCTGTCAATCATTTCCTTTACTGTCAAAAGTTTGGATAGGGTGATTTGTACTTGCTGGTCCCACTTCACCACATTTACCAATCAACCTCTCTGTTCTGGTGACCATATTCATCTATTCAAACAAATCGTTTTTCAAAGGTCACCCGCAGTGACCTACCAATTAACAGATTCAGGAATCTCTTCTCAGACCACATCCTGCTTGGGCATTCTGTAACAGTGGATCTGATGGGCAAGTCTAAGACAGTGGAAGTGGAAGATGAGGTTCAAATCGCGGGTCCCACAGGTGAGCAAGTAATTTAACGTCTCCGAGCTTTGGTTGACTCATCTATAAAACTGAGACTCTAATTCATTTCTCAGGAGCATGGTGACTTACGTTTCCTAGGGCTTCCCAGGGTGGTGGGACTCTGCAGTGCCTTTCATATGAGATGTATGTTATACATATTTGTTGAATGAACAAATAATTGAATGAATGAACGACTATTAGCTTTAAAGCTCCTTAGTTACCAAAATAAATCAATATGATAATTTTTTATCAAATGCCTAAATATAAATATGAATACTAATTTATGAGCTCTCTGGACATGAACTTACAGACCATATATTTCCCTTTTTTTATACATAAAACCCTTTCTTCAAAGGTTAGCTTATGTCATGGCTCAAGATATAAGGCAGTTCAGTCAGAGCCACTACCAGTTGGCTGAGGGAGGGTGACTCGTGCCCCATGGAGAACACAAAGTGATCACACATGAACAGGTCTCCGGAGTGATCCAGGCTTCTCCTGGCTGCTTTGCCACTGAGACAAGCCCTTGCTTCTCTGTGTGATTCTGTGAGCTAAGTGCTTTCTTCACATTAAATTCTTTCCCAACTTTCGTCTGTCAGGGATGGTTTGTTGGTCATAAACAACCATGAATCCCAATGGTTTCATAAAACATTATTGTATGTTTGTAACATGGGCATTGCTCTGCAGGGAACCAAGATAACAAGTTCCTGTTTCCAATGGAAAAGGCAGAGGCACCTGGATGGCTCACTTGGTTAATCATCTGACTTTTGGTTTCATCTCAGGTCATGATCTCACACGGTTCGTGGGTTTAAGCCCCACATTGGGCTCTGCACTGACAGCATGGAACATGCTTGATTCTCTCTCTCACCTTCACTTTGGATCTCCCTTGCTTGCTCACTCGGCCTCTCTTTCAAAATAAATAAACATTAAAAAAACACAGGCAGACAAGAAAGTCGTGCTCACAATACAGAGGAGAAGGGCAATGGTGGAGGCAGGCAGAGGGTGGATGAGCTCACAGTAGTGACGGTAAGCACCTCAGCTCCCATGGGCAGGTCTTGGCAAGCTTTCAAGAGAAAGGGGTAGATGAATGCACTTTAAGGTGAGTGAGGGTCAGCCAGGTGGATGGACATGAGGGAGGGATACGTGGGGGGAGGGGTGCAAGGAGGATGGTGACACAAGGGAAGGTCTTTGTAGGCACAGGGAACCTCTTTGTAAGAATGTGGCCAGCTCAGGAAACTGCAAGTAAATCTGAATGTTAGGAGTAGAGATGAACGTGAGGTTGGGGGAAGGCAGAGGTCATGAAGAGAGATCCATCTGATCACAAACACCTTGAAGACCATGTTTGGGATTGTAGACTTTCTCTTCAAGGCAAGAGAGACTCAGTAAAGGATTATAAGCAGGTGAAAGACATCATATCTGTGATGTAGAAAGAAGACCCAGTGGCACTATAGAGGCCAGGTTGGCCAGAGAGCAGGCAGAGAAGAAGAGAAACCAGTTAGGAAGCTGTTCCAGTGGTCCAGGCAAAAACCGATGAAACCCAGAATAGCAATGGAGAGGAGGAACCGGATCCAAGAGCCATTTTGGGTGCAGAATTAACATGACTCCAGGAGCCACTGAATTTTGGGAGACATGGAAATGGAGAAGCTGTGCCTGGCTGGAGTGGCCAGTGTTGGCCAGCTGGGAAAACCAGCTGCCTGGCCTTGCACTGATAATTTAATCATGGTTTTAGGTATTTATTAACCATGTTCCTAATGCTTCAATTCATACTTCAGAACAAATATCAACAATTTTCTGAGAGAGGTTGTCCTTTTTTTAAAAGTAGACTTTAACTTCCTATTTCTAAAATGGAGTTAAAATATACTTAATCTACTTTGAAATAAAATGATATAGGGGCGCCTGGGTGGCTCAGTCAGTTGAGCTTCTGACTTTGGCTGCGGTCACAATCTCACAGTTTGTGGGTTCGAGCCCCACATTGGGCTCTGTGTGGACAGCTTGGAGCCTGGAGCCTGCTTCAGATTCTGTCTCTGTCTCTCTCTCTCTGTCCCTCCCCTGCTCATGCACTCTCTCTCTCTCTAATATAAATAAACGTTAATAAAATAAAAGATATGTATATATATATATATATATATATATATATATATATATACATTTTTTTAATTTGAGGGAGAGAGAAGCATGAGCAGGTTAGAGGGGCAGAGGGAGAAAGAAAGAGAATCTTAAGCAGCTTCCATGGTCAGTAGAGAGCCCAATGTGGGGCTTGATCCCATGACCCTGAGATCATGACGTGAGCCAAAATCTAAAGTTGGATGCTCAACCGAGTTACCCAAAATGATATTATTTTTGGTATTTGGTACAAATGATCTGACAGAAATCAGGATAGGTATAAATGAAACTAGATTGGCCACAGGTTGATAATTGTTAGAGGAACATGATCATGGGGGCGGGGGGGGGGGTCCCTATACTGTTCTCTCTACTTTTGTGTATATTTGCATTAAAAGTTTAAAATGTTTAAAAAATACATTTAATCTAATAGACAATAGAGTAATGGCATTGTACATGATACATAGTTTTAGGGAGAGATTGGGCAATATTTATTTTCATAACCCTTGAATTTATAATCTCTTTCTAAGAATTTTTACTAAAAAATGGCTGAAATACAACAAAATATGGAAGAAAAGGGAAAGACAAAAATATTCACTGAAGGGCAAAAACGGACTTCAGTAATTACGGCACACTCACAGAATGGAATATCATGCAGTTGTTAAAATTAGGCGTATAAACATCATGTAGCAACATGGAGATTGAGCAATATAAGAATATGTTCCAGAAGTAGGATCACAGCTCCATGTAAATGCAAGAGGGATTTGCTATTATAACTGCAAAAGATGCCCATCTGGCCCCCAGCTACCTCCTCCGTGACTGTCCTGTTATGCTTATCCTTTCTCCTCTCATCCTGCTTCAGCTCCCCTGACCTTGGGCTTCTCTCAAGTACTCCAGGCTCAGTCTCACCCCGGACCTTCGCATTTATAGCCGTCTTTGGCTGGGAAGCTAATCCCAGAGACATCTACATGACTGGCTTTATTCATTCAGTCTACTTGGCTTACTCTATTCAGATCTCTGTTCAGAAGCCACCAAATCAGAGACACCTTCTCTGCAACCCCATCTAAAATAGTACTCCATCACCATTCTCGGTCTCCTTAGCCTGCTTTCCTTTGTATCATTTATCACACTCAAATTATGTCTGCCTCTGGTTCCTTGTATAGGTAAGGTCCTGTTTTATGTGGCTGACTTCTGATGCTTCAACCATGGCTGGCATACAGTAAGTGCTCAATCAATGTTTATTGATTGGGGCTGGGTGAGCATCAATGCATGTTTATGAACAAAAGACTAAAGAGAGACTTGAAGAAATGGTTTGTATCAGAATGAAAGGAAACAAGGTATTTTCTCTATAACTTCTTGTAGTGCTACATGTAAAATAATTTAAGTGTTGATAATTTAAAAGTAAAATTAGCAAAGTATTTAAAGCATTTAAGTAACATAGTTAATGGGTAGAATAGAGACTCATACTAAGTTTAGTTTAACCCATATGCTGTCTTTAAGGGAAAACATTATTCTAAAAACTAAAGAAATAACAGCAGTCAGAGGTTTACCAGTATCTAAGATGTTTTCTGTTTTCTGTGTGTCATCGCTGGGTTGGAAATCAGCAACTTCAATGCCATTGCTCTTTTTTCTGCTTTCATCTTTGGAAGGCCTGCGTTTTGAGCTTTTGAAGAATATGTTGATAAATGAAGTCCGGGGTTTAGTTTCTCCATCTGAGGAATTTTTCTTCCTTATTTGACTCATGGTCAAGTTGAAAGGGGTCTTTCTCAATAAGACATCTTCCTGTTGTTTTCAGGTTCTGGGATTACTGAGAAGACAAAGATGCTGTCAAGCCTGTGTGAAATCAGAATTTCCTTACATGAGCTTTTATTTCCCCCCTTTTCTTTGTTTTTATTGCTGGTAATGTTTAATGTAAAAATAAGAATGATGTAAGCCAGGA
Source organism: Suricata suricatta (assembly GCF_006229205.1). Lineage (NCBI taxonomy): Eukaryota > Metazoa > Chordata > Mammalia > Carnivora > Herpestidae > Suricata > Suricata suricatta. The sequence continues at coordinate 94,825,296 of NC_043704.1, read as the reverse complement.
TCCGGGAACCAACAGATGGTGGCAGATACAAATCTAAAGCAAACTGGAGTCTTTAACTTTGCCCTATTTTATTGTGTGAGATATAGGCTGTTAAACACCACTTTGGCAAATGTATCAAATGTGTCAATGCATTTGAAATTTCAGCAATTACAGTTACCTTCTGAGGGACAGTAGTAAAAGAGCCTTCAGCATGCCTCTAAACCTGACCTTTGCAAAACTGTCTCCCAGAGGAGTTTGCCTTCCGTGAGCCCAGCCTCCTCTCAGCAGCCTCCTCTCAGCAGCCTCCTCTGATGCGTCTTCTCCTGGCATCTTCCCTTTTTCCACCCAAGCACTGCACCAACCACCCCCCCCCTTAGAAACATACTGGCAGTAAAAACTTCACCTCCTCCAGAAACAGAACTGACTCTGGACGGGATACTGTTCTAGATGCGAGATTCAATGATGAACAAAGTATAGTTCATGTCTTTGATGGAGGCTTGACCTAGTGGGAAGATACGCCTGTAAGCCAAAGAGCCCACCTGGGTAAGAGCTGATAGTGAAGAGAGACCCGAGGAGGCAGGGAAGGCTCAGCTGGGCTGTGCTTGCCTTGGAGAACAGACTTTGAACAGGGCGTGACATCACCTGGGTTTTGAAGAATGGAGAGTTAGCTAAACAAGAGAAGAGAAGAGAGGGAAAAGGATCTCAAGTAGAAAAATCAGACTCAAAAGTCCCCAGGCATGAAGGTCTGAAAAAGCCTCTGATTGGTTCCAGCGGCGAATCTTCATTCACCTGGAGCAAAAGATGTGGGGAATGGAGGTGAAGAGTGTGGTTTAAGGTTAACGATTCATAGGGGGCGATCTATTGTCCCCTCCTGAGATTTGCTTTCATTCTAAGGGAGGATTAAATACTTTACCGGGGATAAAACTGTCAATGGAATTTTAGATTCCGTTAATGAAATTTAGATCCTGTTCTTGGGCCAGGGCCTAATGGTTATGCTTGAAATTCCAATGGCTTCTTCCCTATAAGATAGGTCTATTCTGTAATACTATGTTCAAGAATGACACAAGGAACATTTTTGCAGAGGGGCTTCTCAACATGACTGTGGAGAGCTGACCTCCATGCCAGGAAGATGGAATATTCTACTTACCTGGACACTATTTTAGAAGTCAAAACTGGGCATCTTTTTCTTTTTACATTTCCTTTTCAAACTAGAACAGGGTGCAGCCCAGGCTTACTGAGGAACAGACAGCAGTGGCACCAGACAGGTGCCCCCAGTGGCAGCCCCACTGCTAACCAAGCTTCAGCGGGTTGGGGGGGAGAACCAAAGACCACTGGCTAACGAACCCAGCCCCAACCAGCAGCCCTGGCTGTCCCACCATCACCTTATGGGCCCTTGTCATTTTGCTGGTCCTCTGGTCCCCACCTAGGACTCCCCTCCGTGGTCATTTTCATGCAATGTCACTGGAGATTTGTACAGAGCGGTTCTCTGGAGTGCCATCCCACTGAATGGTTTCGCTCCCCCCTCCCCCCTCCCCAAATGCGCTGACTTCACTTCCCAAGTCTTAAGAAAACACTGCGAGATGATGCTCCAGAATGTGGGAATTTACCCAAGAGAAGCACCCCCGCCCCCAGCTTGTCTGCAGACAAGTACAGGTGGGCAGAAGGGGAAGGAGGCCAGAGGAGGCAAGACAGGACACACGGTGCTGCAGGACTCGAGGGGACGGAAGAGGATCAAAAGTTCAGTAGGGGAACCAGCAAGGCAGAAAGGAAAGACAAGGAAGGAAACAACAGAGAGGAAGCCAGGGACGTAGGAAAAGACCATATATAAGGGAGGCAGATCTGTGAGTGCCAAGTAGAAAGCATCTGCACATTTCTTAATATGCAGCAGGAAGTAGTCGGTTACTGTGCTCTTCTGAAAAAATCGTTTTCCCTTCAAAATGTATCTGGGAAATTCCCCTTTACATACAAACTTGAACAAATACTCTGGCTCCCTGAGCCAGTTCAGGCTTACACAGACCTCCTATGTCCCCTTGTTCCCGTACTGGGCTCTACTGTGCAGAGGCAAACCTGGAAATGGAATTGGGAAATTTGCAGATCACAACATAACAACCAGACTCAGCAGCTCACAACTGGGTTTTGTTTCTTCTCCCGGGATCAGACGCGCTTATTTAAGAGCCCTTTGGGGAAACTAAGGGCTGGCATTTCAATTCAACTTAACATTGAGTAGTTGTTCTTTTGATATTTACTATATTATCAGTAGGTAAGGTTATTTGTCATGAACCCCCAAGGATAATGCATTTGCCATGTTATTTCTCTTGCATCTAAGCTGTTTTTATTTATTTTGGGGGAGGTAAGAAATGCCTTTTCTTTCTTTTCCATCCTCAGGTTTGGGCTTAACACTCATTTAAAATTTTTGATCCAGCATTTCAGAGTGTATCATATTTTCAATGCTGCTTGTTAAAGGGAGATGCATTTTTCTTTCTCCACAAAACTTACTTCATTAAAAGAAGCCCTGACACATGCCACAGCATGAATGAAACTTGAAGGCATTATACTAAGTGACATAAGCCACTCATAAAAAGTCAAATGTGGTGTGGTTCCACTTATGTGAGGTATCTAAGTAGTCAAATTCATAGAAACAGAAAAGAAAATAGCATGGTGGTTGCCAGGGGTGGAGAGAAGAGGAAAATGGGGAGCTGTGTAATGGTTACAGTTTCAGTTTTACAAAATGAAAAGCTCATGCACTACAGTGTGAATATATTTAAAACTACTGAACGGTACACTTAAAAATGGTTAGGATGGGGAGCACCTGACTGGCTCAGGTGGCAAAATATGCAACTCTTGATCTCGGGGTTGTGGGTTCAAGACCCACGTTGGGTGTAGAGATTAATTAAAAATGAAATCTTCAAAAAATGGTTAAGATGGTAAATTTTATGTTATGTGGGTTTTTTTTAAAACCACAATTAAAAATTGTATATATGATTCAGAGGACTGGGACATTAAATGTAAGGAAGTTTTAGAAATACCTTACTTTCTGCTTTTATTTTCCTTCTATATATACAAGTGTGATATAATTTTCTAAAATCTGTGCCGAAATATGCCTAAATAGGTTTTAATTAATATAAAGTAAAAATCCTAGATAATTTTTAAAAAACTATTGGGGGGCACACGTAGGCTTACTTCAGCCCTATGCAGAGCTCTTCTCCAGAAAACACATTATTGTAGATCTATTTCTAGCATTATCACTAAAACAACTATTCTTAGTTTAAGCAGAAAAGGAATTTATTAAAAGGATGACAGAGATAAAGATGTATTTGCTTCCACTTTTGAGTTCCATTTAAATAACAATTAAGGGATTTATTTAAAAACCCCACTTCATGAATCTCTAAGGATAAGGAGAAGTAGGTAGATGCCAACAAAATGTTGGAATCTCGAGTGCATAAGAAAGAATTTAACTGACTTTTTCTTGGTAGAGATTTTGTGGTTTATTTAGTTTTTAATGTTTATTTTATTTTTGTGAGAGAGACACAGAATGTGAGCAGGGGAGGAGCAGAGAGAGAGAGAGACACAGACTCTGAAGCAGGCTCCAGGCTCTGAGCTGTCAGCACAGAGCCCGACGCAGGGGCTCAAACCCATGAACTGTGAGATCATGACCTGAGCTAAAGTCGGACACTTAACCAACTGAGCCACCCAGGTGCCCCAGAATTTAACTGACTTTAAAGTGAAGTGCCTGTAAGAGTTGGGGAACAAATGTTAAAAATTTCATAATCCCAAAAGACTTCATAAGTGAACCAGTCATTGTACGGGGTAACTGGAGGAAGAGGTGAGTATGGGTGGGGCTCAAAACAGTAGCTAAAAATCTGCAGGAAGTTTTATTTATTTTTTTAAACATTTTTCTTTTAAGTAATCTCTATACCCAACATTGGGCTCAAACTTACAACCCTGAGATCAAGAGTCACATCCTCTACTGACTGAGCCAGCCAGGCACCTCAACTTGTAAGTTAAATAATTAAATTTTATTTCCCACCCCAGGGCAGACAAGAGGTGGCCTCATTCTCATCCTGGAAAAAGACAGGAAGACATAAAGTTTATTTTCAGGACAAGTTGAAACATAGAGGGTCTGGACTCGGAAACTCTGGTCATGTTTTCAGCGCCTTATTAGATCGGGGAGTTAAGGAAGGTCTCTATATTGAACCATGAGACCCCCACCACTCTGCTCCTCCTTCAGTTCCTGTAAGAAAACACTGGCAACTATGCTTGACCACGCTCTTCCCCCACTCCGTGGAGGTATGTGGGAGGAAACCAAGCTGGGGAAAGTGATACTGACATTGTTGAAGGTCCTTCAACTCCGTGAATCTGTCTCTGCTGAGCAATAATGAAGAAGCTCACTGATGAAGAAGTCCTACACGTATACACAGAGTTCCTGTTAGAATGCCTAACTCTGTATATGTTTGGAGGGCGAAAGATCTCAAGATAGTGGAGGGAAGACTGACAGGAAAATGAGACACAGAAACAATAACAAAAAGAGAGCTCAGAGAAGATAAGAACAATGTAGGGAAAATAAAAGATCATTTTATTTTATTTTTTTAATGTTTATTTATTTTTGAGAAAGAAAGAGATAGAGAATGAGCGGGGGAAGGGCAGAGAGAGAGGGTGACACCAAATCTGAAACAGGCTCCAGGCTCTGAGCTGTCAGCACAGAGCCCAACAGTGGGGCTGGAACCCACAAACTGTGAGATCATGACATGAGCCAAAGTCGGACGCTTAACTGACTGAGCCACCCAGGAGCCCCTTAAAAATTTTTTTTAATATTTATTTATTTTTGAGAGAGAGTTTGAAAGAGAGACAGAGAGAGAGAGAGAGAGAGAGAGAGAGAGAGAGAGAGAGAAAGCAGGGGACAGGCAAAGAGAGGGAGAGAGGGAATCCTAAGCAGGCTCCATGCTGTCAGTGCGGAGCCCGATGTGGGCTCAAACTCATGAACTGAGAGATCATGACCTGAATCACAGTTGGATGCTTAACTGACTGAGTCACCTAGGTACCCTTTCATCTGTGTTTTCCTAATTGTTTTCAATAAGTACATATTATTTCCACTATACAAAAAAAGCCACTAATTTTTAAGAGAGACAGAGAAACAGAGTACGAGCAGGGGAGGAGCAGAGAAAGAGGGAGACACAGAATCTGAAGCAGGCTCCAGGCTCTGAGCTGTCAGCACAGAGCTGGATGCAGGGCTCAAACCCATGAACCGTGAGATCATGATCTGGCCAAAGTTGGATGCTTAACCGACTGAGCCACCCAGGTGGCCTCAGTGTGTTTTTACATCTACCTGATCCTTCAACAATAGCCACCACCACAAATACACACCAATGATCTACTATAAAAGCCATAAGGTATCCTGCGAATTCCCAAGAACAAGGAGAGCAGCAAGAAGAGCCGCTTGGTATCAGCAAGTGGCAGGACGCAGTAGAAAACAGGCAGAGGGTCTTCTGATGACACTGAGCACCAGCAAACTCATTTCAAAAACTGCCAAAGGTACTTACCCAAAAATCTAAATGTTCTCAGTCAGCATAGGAAGCTAAGGTAGTTTCAATAAGCACAAGGCATAGTTGGTCCGAGGGTTGTGGGTTATCGTTAAGCTGATTAACAATAAGCACAAGGCAATATATTTTTTCATTTTTTATTTTTTTATTTTAGAGAAAGAGTGTGTGTGTGCACAAGTTGGGGAGAGAGTCAGAGGTAGCAAGAGAGAGAATCTTTTTTTAAATTTTTAATTTTTTAAATTATTTTTGAGAGAGAGAGAGAGAGGGAGGGAGTGCCTGAGTGGAAGAGGGGCAGAGAGAGAGGGAAATACAGAATCCAAAGCAGGCTTCAGGTTCTGAGCTGTCAGCACAGAACCCAACACATGTCTTGGACCCAAAAACTGTGAAATTATGACCTGAGCCAAAGTCAGTAACTAAACTGACTGAGCCACTCAGGCACCCAAGCAAAAGAGAAAATCTTAAGCAGGCTTCATGTTCAGTGTGGAGCCCAACACAGGGGTCTATGTGGGGCTCTATCCTGCGACCGTGGGATCATGACCAGAACACAAATCAAGAGTCACTCAAAGGACTGAGCCACTCAGGTATCCCAAGCACAAGGCAGTATTCATTAACTCTTTATAATAACAGTAGAAAAACTTTTGAGCTAAGAAAGGGATCCTGGCCCACCCTCCTCTCCTAAGGTATCCCCTGTGGGGTACATGATTCATGAGTGACAGCAAGGAGAAAGCTGTGATGCCAATGAGGACCTAGTTAGTTGCCACCCATTCCATCATATTCTATGCATTAGAAGTAGTCACTAAGTCCAGCCCACACTCAAAGTATGGGAAATTAGGTTCTACCCTTTGAAGGAAGGAACATAAAAGAATTTTCAGACATTTAAAAACTGTCTTACAATATAAAAAATTTAGAATGTAAGAGATATAAATAGATGATAGGCAAAGACAAACCAACATCTGTATAAGGGTAGTCTCTCAAGAAGAAATGCAAAGCAAATACTAAAACCTTTAATTCATGAAACTATTTCTGAACTAAAATAAGACTTTATTGGCATATTTAAATGGCACACAGCATACCTAGGAAAATCAACCTGGAATAGATAATACCAAGTGATACTTGAGTAAAACAAATGAGTTTTAAAAAGAAAGAAAGAAAAGGCAAAAAGACCAAGTCATTTGTAAGAGAAAGTAACCAGACTGTCCTGTCTCTCAAAAATAAATGTTAAAAAAAAGAAACAGCAATTATAGTATAACAGAATATGGTTTCTATGTTATAGAAAAAACTAAAAATGAATACTACAATTAAAATGATCAGCAATAGTCTATTCTTTCCAGAAAGGCAGAAAAAAAAAAAAACCAAGGAAATTACATAAGAAAACTTCTCAGAACTTGAAAGTATGAGTTTCTACTTTGAAATCATCTCCTGAATAATCACCAAAAGAATGAGGAAGAAAACACCTGTGTCAAAGCACTTATTCATGACATTTCTAAACAACAACAAATAGAAGATCCTAATAAGTGCTATAGAGGAAAACCTTAGGTCCAAAGGAAGATCAAGACTCAAACTGGCATTGGACTTTCTAGCACTAACTTTAAAAGCTAGAAGACTATAGAATAGTGTCTTCAAAACTTTATGGGAAGTTATTTCCAATGTAGAATTCTACATTCCCAAGTAAACTGTCTTGTGGAAGGTAAGGAATAGAGCTTTTTGAACAAATTAAGTTCCAAAACAATTTCCCTCTCATGTATCCTTTCTCAGGAAGCCAATGGATTTTGTGCTCCATGAAAATGAGGCAGTTAGCCAAGATAAAGAAAAACATGGTATCTAGAAAGGAAAAAGATCCCAAGATATTTATAAAGGGAAATCCCAGAATGACAGGCACCAGGTTTAGGGTTAACCAGTCCATGAGTGGTCAAAAACAAAGGATTTTAAGAGGGATATTTCAGTTTTCAAAAAAAAATAAACTGTGGCAGGAATGATTTTTTATTTACCTGGCCGTATTGGAGGGAGGCGTTTTTTGTTTGTTTGTTTTACTTTTCAGGAATATCATTTTTAATGAAATGAAATTCACATAATAAAAAAGCATTTTTATTTATTTATTTTTATAATACTTTATTGTCAAATTGGTTTCCATATAACACCCAGTGCTTCTCCCCACAAATGCCCCCCCTCCATGACTATCACCCCTTTCCCCCCTCCCCCTCCCCCTTCAGCCCTCGGTTCATTTTCAATATTCAATAGTCTCTCATGATTTGTGTCCCTCTCTCTCCCCAACTCTCTTTCCCTCTTCCACTCCCCCTGGTCCCCTTTAGGTTTCTCCTGTTAGACCTATGAGTGCAAACATATGGTATCTGTCCTTCTCTGCCTGATTTATTTCGCTTAGCATGACACCCTCGAGGTCCATCTACTTTGCTACAAATGGCCAGATTTCATTCTTTCTCATTGCCATGTAGTACTCCATTGTGTATATATACCACATCTTCTTTATCCATTCATCAGGTGATGGACATTTAGGTTCTTTCCATGATTTGGCTATTGTAGAAAGTGCCGTAAAAAAGCAGTTTTTTTTATTTTTTTAATAAT
>NC_043704.1:94737289-94817100 GCF_006229205.1 Suricata suricatta | reverse complement strand
TTTAGTGAGCTCCTTGTATATTTTGGATACTAGCCCTTTATCTGATATGCCATTTGCCACTATCTTTTCCCATTCTGTTGGTTGCCTATTAGTTTTTTTGATTGTTTCCTTTGCCTTGCAGAAGATTTTTATCTTGAAAAAAAATTTTTTTAAGTGCCTGGTTATATTAGCATTTTTTCCTTCTGATTTTATTTTATTGTTATTTTTTAAATATAACTTAAATTGATCAGTAATCAATTAAACTGGCTAACATACAGTATGTAAAGTGTTCTCTTGGTTTTTAGCATAGATTCCCATAGTTCATCACTTACATACAACACCCAGTGCTCATCCCAACAAATGCCCCCTTCAATGCCCATCACCCATTTTTCCCTGTCCCCCAACCCCCCCATCAACCTTCCATTTGTTCTCTGTATTTAAGAATCTCTTGTGGTTTGCCTCCCCCACATTGGAGGGAGTTTTGAAACTCTTCCAGAATCTGTCCATGAATTAGTAACAAGTAAAATAGAAAATAAATTTTAAACTGCAGCAACTCTTAACTATAGAAAACAGACCTAGGGTTGCTGGAGGGGAAGTGAGCATGGGGCAGGCTAAATGGGTGATGGGCATTAAGGAGGGCACTTGTGCTGAGCACTGGGTGTTGTATGTAAGTGATGGATCACTGAATTCTACTCCTGAAACCAGTACTACACTATATGTTAACTACATAGAATTTAAATAAAAACTTGAAACATTAAAAAAATGAACTGCAGCAATAATTAGAAACTACCAGTATTAAACACGTTTGTCAAAGTTGTAGGATCAATATACAAAAATCAATTGAATTTCTATACACTTAGCAGTGAGCAATTTAAAAATGAAATTAAGAGAAAAATTCCATTTATAAAAGTATTAAAAGAATAAAATACCTGGGAGCAGATTTAACAAAAGACATATAAAATTTATACTCTGAAAATTATAAGACATTGTTGAAAGCAATTAAAAACCTCTAAATAAATGGAAAGACATTACATATCCATGGACCAGAGGACTAACATTAGGATGGTAGTATTCCCCAAACTGACCGACAGATGCAACGCAATCACCATCAGAATCCCAGCTGGCTTCTTTGTAGAAACTTATACACTGATGCTAAAATTCATATGGAAAATGAAAGGACACAAAATAGCCAAAACAATATTGAAAAAGAAGAACAAAGTTGGAAGATTCATGCTCCCCTGTACAGAACTTACTACAAAGTAAAAGTAATCAAGACACTGTGGTGCTGGCATAAGAACAGACATATATGAACGGAGTAGAATTGAGTCCAGAAATAGACCCATCTATTTACGGTCAGTTAATTTTCAACAAGGGGCTGAGACCATTCAATGGGAAAGAGGAGTTCTTTCAACAAATAGTGCTGGGACAGTCGTGTCCACGTGCAAAAGAATGAGATTGGACCCCTGTCTCACACCATTACAAAAAGTAACTTCAATAAACCAAAGACCTAAAATGTAAAATGCACTGGCTGGCTCAGTCAGTACAGTATGCAATTCTTTTTATTTTTTTCATTTTTTAATGTTTTATTTATTTTTGACAGAGAGCAAGAGAGAGACAGCATGAGCAGGGGAGGGTCAGAGAGAGAGGGAGACACAGAATCTGAAGACAGGCTCCAGGATCTGAGCTGTCAGCATAGAGCCCAACGCAGGGCTCAAACTTACAGACTGTGACATCATGACCTGAGTGGAAGTCGGACGCTTAACCGACTGAGCCACCCAGGCGCCCCCAGCATGCAATTCTTGATCTCAGGGTTATAAATTTGAGCCCCGCACCGGGTGCATAGATTACTTAAAAAATCTTTTTAAAAAACATAAGAGGGAAAACTATAAAACTCTTAGAAGGAAACATAGGAGTAAATCTTTGGCCAATTCTTAGGTATAATAACACCAAAACACAAGTAACAAAAGCAACAAAGGGGGGAAAATAGATCAGTTGGCCTTTATCAAAATTTAAAACTTTTGAGCTTTGAGGGACATTATCTAGAAAGTGAAAAACAACTCACAGAATGGCAGAAATATTTGTGAATCTGCTAAGAAACTTGTATTTAGAACATAAAATGAACTGTTACAACTCAATAATAAAAAGAGTAACCCAGTTAGTTAGTCATTTAAAATGGGCAAATGATCTGAACATACCCTTTTCCAAGGAAAATAGACAAATGGCCAATAAGCACATGAAAAGACACTCAACATCATCAGTTACCAGGGAAATGCAAATTTAAACTACGATGAGATATTACTTCAGTCTAGTAAGAGAATTGGAATCAAAAAGCCAGATAAGAACAAGGATGTGGAGAATTCAGAACCCTCATACCCTGCTGGTGGGAATAGAAAATGGCACAACCACTTTGGAGAACAGTCTGGCAGGTCCCCTGGGCCCAGCACCAGGAAAACATCAAAACTCATACAAAATCCTGAGAATCAAAGGTCTCTCCAGACATCTCCTGATCACAAAAACAGCCTAAGGTAAAGAAAATGCAAAGAGAATTAGAGAGCTGTAAAAGCACTGTCCAATTAGTCATAGAAAATAACAGAGGCCACCAGAGTTTTGAAACATCTACCCTCCTCTGGTCCTTAAGCTAGTTGCTCAGTGTAGCTCATCCTCACTGCATTCCTTATGCTCTCTTTAAAACCTTCCAAAACATTCTGCAGCAACTGCCTTATGGAGGAACTTAATGGGACAAACAACATTTGTATAATGAGCACCTGTATGCACATAACACAGCGCTGAGTTCTGACCAAGCTCACCTGTGATGAACTAGTCCTCCAACAGCTTCTAATGTTCTAACATAAAGAACAGATAAACAGAAGGGCAGAGGCTTTAATGAAATGCAGAAGTGAAGACATACAGTGGTTTTATTCTTGGTAGAGAAAAAACAAGAGCAAGACCAGAAGTGCGGCACTAGGTAAGTACAGGGCTTTCAATCGCTAAAGTGAGAGGTGGAAGGTTTTCAAAAGCAGGGCTGTCATTTAATGTCAGTTCCTCTGAGCTGTGGCGTGACAAGCACCATGAGTTGCATGCTCAAAATCTTTGACCCTCTTCCAGCAGCTTTTCCACACTGCAGACACTACAACTTAAAACTGTTTCTCACCCTCCCCTGAAGCCAGGTTCTGGATATAATCTAGGTCCTGCTGATCCTTCACATTTGTGCAAGCCTTGAGTTTGCAAGCGAAATGCTTGGGGAGAGGGGCAGGTCATGTGATGCCCAGTTTCCTGATGCGTATCGTTTCAACCCAGCAGCTGTGGCAGCTGCTTCCAGTTTCACCAGGTGGCATCCACACTCTGACAGGGCAGCAGCATTCTTGGTGGCCCAGTTATGTGGGGTGGCTTTGGGTTCTTCCCGGAAACACAGGAGAGAATCCATTTCTCCATGATTCCATGAGCAACTTAATACCTGTAACAAATGCCTTTCTACCAATCTATCCAGAGCCGACCCTGGTCTCTTCAGAGCAGCCCTGCCAGGTACCTGGGACGCCAGAAGGGAATGGTCACTTCTGAAGTCTCCCCTGAAGGAGGGGAGACATCACTTGTGACCTCATGCAGGGGCGGGGCAGTACATGTTCAATCTCTCAACTTGCTTCAGGCTCTCCCAACCAGGAGGAACTCTGTGCCACTCTACAAGGGATGCTTGGGGAAAGAAAAGGCTTTTAGAAGGGTGATGCTTGACCAGTGTTTGTTTCAAGAATATTTGAGTAAATTTAGAATAAGTTATTGAAATCTTTAACAAAGCCCAGAAGGCCCCATCCAGTGTGGTTTCTAATGTATTTGACAAGACTGATGGACTATTCCCCCACCTTCTCTTGTCCAGCCAAGCTGGCCTTTTCTTTTTCAGGTTCACTATGCCCTTCTCTGCTCAGACCCCAGCCTGGAACATTCTTCACCTGATAACTCTTACTTGTTCTTAAATCAGTCCTCCTCATCAAATCTCAGACTTCAGAATGTTCATGTAATGTGCTCTCTAGACATGCTCTACCTCCCTTTGTAATGAGTCACAGTCAGAATTAAATACTCATTTGTGAACGTTAAAAATAGATGTCTGCCCCGCAGGCAGGAAAGTCCGTGAGAACAGAGGCTTTGCCTTGCTTGCTAGCATATTCCCAGTGTCTAACAGCGCCTTCTTTGCACACAGTTGGTACTCATTAAGTTTAGTTTGAGTGAATGCACTCCGTCTTCCTGGTTCAATTTTGCTGCATCTCTATCTAAATCCCTGCTCCCAGAGTCTGTGCAGCAAGGGAAGATAGCTTGCAGAATTGGCCACGGGTTCCTAAGAGCTTCTGCCTGGCTGTGACATGCATCCCTTCCATGAACATTTCATTGACCAAAGCAAGTCACGAAGCCATCTATGTTCAAAAGGGTGGTCAGGAATGGGAGGAGAACCGCAAATACTGGCCTCTTGCATCTCCCTGTCCAAAAGGCTAACCTAAACGGTAAGGTTGGGATTTAGAGGACTGATCAGTCTATAAGTAGCGGCTTGAGTTTTACTTCCTAAAGCAAGCACACTGCATTCTTTGTTCTAAGGCACATTTCCCCTATTTCACTTTTATTGTTATGGTCTCTACTGGCTAATGTGCATTCATATCTTGGCAGTCCTAAGCTCAGGGCTTTACCAGAAATGCCCCTGTGAAAATGAACTTTAGGTCACTAGCAGAATTTGCTTACCCAAGCTGGCTCATCATCTATTCATTGCCTTAACGAGGACAAGCAGATTTAGTCCCTTTGTTACATACGAACCATGGCTGCACTGGGCCTTTCATTCATTTGCTTCAAAATTAGCTGTTCTTGGGACTTTGTAGAATGGGGCCTGCAGCAACAATCAGCCACACATTTGCTGAACATCTGTTACCTATAAATTCCTTTACCAGGTATTGAGAGGTACAAAGAAATACAATTTATGGCTCTTGTCTTCAAGGGACTAACTCCAGCTGAGGAAACAACATGCAACACCCCTTCCCACCCAAGCACCTAAACTTACGGCCATGTATGTTTAAACACAGACTCAGTGGTGGGGCAATAAAAAGAATTTTTAGAGGTAAGAAAGTTCCATGTAAGTGGGTGTGTAGTCAGGGTCTCTGGGGGATGTGGAAGGGGAGCTGGGCTTGGGCAAGGGGGTGTAGGCCTCAGCAAGTGGGGTATAGGTTTCCCTGCTAGGCCTGGGTTTCCCTAGGGAGAGCCTGAGAGAGCAGAGGAAGGAGCACCATCAGCAACAGCAATGGGGGAGAGCTTTACCATCACTGGATGCAGAGAGGATGCTACCAAAGCAGCAAGGAGAAACATTGAAAGCAGGAGGCTTAGCCCAGTGGTGGCCTCCAACCAGTCCAGTCATCTCCATCTTGACATTGGGTCTTCCTCTGGTCATAATTGCACTTGAGAATCCAGAAACTCTACGTCTTCTAGGAAGTCCAGCATTGGGATGAATATCCAAATACCAGGCCGCACCAAATATCTTTGTGTTGTGTGTGACCTCCTCTCAGCCCACAGTTCCCCTGGTCATTGCTGCAACAAACAGCATGTGCAGGCCTAACCTGTCAGCGCTGCCTTGGCTGGACCCAAGGGCTCCTCTCTGCTCTGGAGCCATCTTTAAAGATGCTGGAGGAAACTGCCCATACACTCTTCTATGGGTGTAAGCCTGGAGTTTCCAGCTCCAGCCACCAGGGAACTTGGAGGGGGACACACAATGGATATATGCTTCCCTCTTCTGTCTCTGGGACTGACAATTCTGAAGGTGTTTTACACGTTTCCTCAGGGGGTCCCCAGAGGGAGTGAACCACCACTGCTCTCTTTAACACATTCTGGAATGGCTCTTCCTCCCCCTGTTTCATCTTCCAGGTTCCCAAATAAGTAAATCCTCATGCCCCAGTAAGGACCGATCACCCCCAAAGAAGACTCTTTAAACTTGTTTACTTACTTCTTCATTAAAGCATTTGCCCCTTAAAGAAAAAAAAAAAAAAAAAGCATTTGCCCCTTTGCTTCAGCATTAATTGTTGAGGTTAAAAAAAAAAGCAAATTCATTGCACCTTGCTCTTATAATTTAATAAGCAATTTTAGAAATCATTTTATATCAGTAATATGTATCTAATTTTAAAAATAGTATCCACTTTATGGAATATCTTAATTTATACAATCAGTCCTCTATTCACTCTTAAGATATACTTCAGTGAAGTTCTTTCTTGTTGCTGTGGTTATGATCCTTTATTGAAATACTTTCCTTTGTAGTTCTAAACTAGTGGGTCATTCCGTTCCACCACTGTGGATATCATCTATAATGTCATGAGGGTGGTGGCCATCGAAATTGCAGCCCATGGATTGGGAGGTCCCCAGGATCTCTTTAATGATTCCAGAGAGTTCTCTGTACGTTGGGCATTGTTGACAATCTCATCAAAAGTGATATTTCCACTGTTCTTAATGGTTTTCTGCTTCTTTCTGTCTCTTGGTGGTTCCTTGAAGGCTTTGGTAATCAGGGAAGAGGCAGAAGGTGCCACTTCAAAAATTTGTTTTATGTCTTTATTATTTTATCTTTGCAAGACAGTGACAGAGTGCAAGATGGGGGCAGAGAGAGAGAGAGGGAGACACAGAATCTGAAGCAGGCTCCAGGCTCTGAGCTGTCAGCACAGAGCACAATGTGAGGCTCGAACCCACAAGCCACAAGATCATGACCTGAGTTAAAGTCCAGTGCTTAACTGACTGAGCCACCAAGGCGCCCCAGAAGGTAAAAGGCCTGTGTGTTCTGAATGGCCAGAAAGGGCTGTAATCCTCAGGCCCTTCCAAGCACCGGTTGCCTTGGTGATGTCATCACCAAACTTTTTAGGAGACCGACCTAGGTGGCTTATCTTGTGGACCAGGTTGACAAGGCACCGACTTTTCCACCGATGCACCTCAGATACATGACTTCGATCTTACAGAGGTTGACCTGAGGCGGCATGGTGGAGGTGGCTGCTGTCGGAGGAACCCAGAATATGGATGGCGGGAGACAGTGTCACCTTCACCTCCTCCTCTGAGCTGAAAGCCAAAAGCTCAGTGGACATCTCTCTGTGTGTATGTGTCCTCTTTTCCCAAACTGCCCTTATAATTCATTTGAATGTGATTTCTCCTGACCAAAATATTGGGAGGAATATCCTAGCCAGTATATTATGAAGATGGGCCAGGATGGATAGACTTCAGGCAGTCTACCTAAAGCTGAACTAGTAGGGAACTGCGCAGGACATTTAACGTGCCTTTTTACTTGTGAGAGTTTAGCCAACTGAGATGTTAGGAAAATTTGCACCAGAGATTACCCTCACTTCCAACACTAGTTATAAGTCGGGGGGTACCTAAAGTACCCTTAGATTTGATAATTGCTAGAAGAACTCACAGAACTCATTGAAGCTTTTATAATACGGTTATGCTCTAATACAGTGGAAGGATATAGATTTGAATCAGGCAGGGGAAGAAGTACCTAGGGTAGAAATCAAGAAAGCACAAAATGTTGAGCTTTTGTCCTCTCCCCTGGACTTATGACACAGTCACTTTCTTGGCATTGATGAGAAACAATACACAGTATTGCCAACCAAGGAAGTTTTCCCAAGTATTGGGGTCCCATCTTTATTAGGTGATCTCAGGTTTGAGCCCCTCAGTAGTTCATCTTATATCACATGGCTCAAATTCCGCAACCTGTATCACATGGACCCTCTGACTGGTGCAGGCCCCCAGGCACATAAAGACACTCCTATCAGGAGGCTCAAAACAAAGGCCAGACCTCTTTTTGGAGTAAAGTCTAGCTTCTTCACTATGCAATACCAAAAACAGAATTTGATTCCATTACATTTTTCTGGGAAACATCTAATTAACAATGTCCAGGTTTTTTTCTTGAGAACGTTTTTAAATCAAATAGGAACAACCATCAATTGATTCAATAACAAAAAAATGTCCTTGACAGCAATCGGCTCAACATATGGAAAAGAGAAAACATGCCAAGACCCTGGTCAAATGATCCCCCTAAATTCACTCCCTGCCCCCACATGCCTCCAGTGGCAAACAGCAAGCTGCCTAAGCCATATATTTTCCTGTTGGTCTGGGATCTTTGTTTATTTTAAGGAAAATAAAATCCTTACATTTTTGAGTCATTTACACTTAATTCATTGAAAAATTTCACAGTGGACGGGCACCTGGGTGGCTCAGTTGGTTAAGTGCCCAACTTTGGCTCAGGTCATGATCTCGCAGTTCATGAGTTCAAGCCTGATGTTGGGCTCTATGCTGACAGTTCAGAGCCTGGAGCCTGCTTGGATTCTCTGTCTCCCTCTTTCTCTCTCTCTCTGCCCTTCTCTCTCAAAAATAAAATAAACATTTAAAAAAATTTTTAAAGAAAATTTTCACAATGGAAATTTTCTGGTTTTCTTTTTCTTTAAATCTTGGTGAGAAAAGAGTAAAGAATCTTATACCAGGTACTTCAAACATTTAATATAACCATAAACCTAGTGTCAGGCCAGGAAATCGGGAATAATAACATTGGTTAATGATACCATATGGACCATATTCTTCCAGACCTGAAGTACTCAGATCACACCATATCCACAAAGCTTTCTGTGGCAGTTCCCGACAAAAGTTGTCTCAGTATGTCTGGGCCATTCTCACAGAGACTGGGTGGCTTATAAACAGAAATTTATTTCTCATGGTTCTAGAAGCTGGGAAGTCCAAGATCAAGGTGCTGGCGGGCAGATTCTGTGTCTGATAAGAACGTGCTTCCGGGAAACAGAAGTCATTTTTTCACTGTGCCCTCACATAGCAAATGGGGCTAGGGAGCTTTATGGGGTCACTTTTCAAAGGGCACTAAGCCCATTCGTGAGGGCTCCACCTTCATGACCTAATCACCTTCCAAAGGCCCCACCTCCCAATACCATCACACTGGAGATTAGGTTTCAACATATGCGTTTGGGGGGAATGCAAACACTGGGTCCATATCAGAAGGGATCCCTCCGCCTTTCGAATGCTCTGCCACACCCTGATCAGATCTAATATTACTGTGTGCTTCTCTCTTCAACCAGAATGTTAAACTCCAGAGTCGGAGGGCGCCTCATGCCTTGAAATCCATGCTGCACATTCCCCAGCTCAGCACACTTCCGTAACAGCTCGCAGAGCATGCAGTGGGGCTTCAATAAACATTTGTTGCTGATAAAACAATTTATGTTTTTGTAGCTTCTTTTGCACATGTTTATTTGTTGTATTTCAGCAACGCATAGTGTTACTTTGTCCTAGATTTGGAAAGCAAGTTCCTTTGCCCTCTGTCCCCCAGACCCCCATTCTCTAGCTGCAAAGTACTGTACCACTAGTTCCAGTAAGGCCCACGGGACCAGCATTCTCTGCGGCCAATCACATACCTGCTACAGTACACCGACAGGGTAAAATTACACATGACTGAAGGGAGACAGAAACGATCTGAAAAAACTCCTGGAATGTGGGAAAGGAGGGATTTTGCCATGAGGATTTTGCTCTGGTTTTTAGTACATTTTATCCTTTCCCCCTCACTGAGACAGTAGGCAATTAACTTCAAGAACCAATGCACAACCAAAACCTACTGATTTTTTTTTTGTTTTTGTTTTGCTGTTTTTCCTCAAACAGGCTTTATGTAATGTATACATTAGATGAAGTTAGACTTTCCTGGAGGTGCCCTCACAACCAATTCCCACCTTCTGTGGCCAGAGCAGTATCATTTAAACACAATACTGGGTTTCTGCTACATAATTACTTTAAATTAATCCACTGGTTTGGGCATGACCAGGAGACCGTGGTTTGCCCTAAAAGAACCCTTAATGACTAACTGTTGTTGTCTAGGAAAACAGTGGAAACTTTGTTGCCATTCAAGAAAAATGTGGTCAGGGGACTGTTCCCTTGATTACAAAACTCCCAGTTGCTTTATTTAGTGGGTTGATTTTCAGAGCAGTCTCACCATAGTAAAGATTTTTAAAATACAGTATTAGATACATTCTTTAAGTCTTGGGGGGGCAAATATTAACTGCGTATGTATGTATGTGTGTATATATACATATATACAAATGTTCCTTATAATCTTTGGCCTCATACCCATTTTTTTCCAGCCAAACATTTCTGAGGCTCCAGCTGCTTTATCTGGTAAATATTTTGTAAAGCTGGAACAGTTGTTGACTCTCTTTCAGAGGTACTCGTGTAAAGCAGGATAGATTTTTATCTGTATGCTGTGACTTACATGGGTTCAAAGTCTCTTGCAGGGAAGAGATTTGGGGCCAACAAAGCCCCTTCCACTGACGTCCTTGAAGGGAAAGCAATTTTTATAACAAGGCCGAGAGATTAGTTGCCTGCTTCCCTCTCAGACTCACAGGACCGTGCGGTGGAGTTTGCCAGAGATGACATGCCATGTGGTGTCACGACAGATGGGACAAGAAGCCAATAGGAGAATCCAGCTGGCTTCTTTTAAGCCAGACACACAGAGATTGGCAAAACATGGAAAACGGTGCCATTCTTCACACTAAAAATTTTTTTGAAAAAATATTGTTCACAAAAATACCTTACTTACATGGACATGTAAAGGGCTCGTTATTTTTTAAATGAATTGATAAATATTTTTTAAAGCTCTTTGCTGAATTTCTAATACAGTAAATATTGATGTACATAGCCATTTAAACAAAAGTTTTTTTGAAGCACTCAATACATTTTAAGGGCAAAATGGACCCTGAGACCAAAGAAAGTTTGAGAATTGCTGGTGTAATGGAATTAGTCATGACTAACGGCATTTACGGTCCACCTCTCCACGTGACCCACCTTGACAAGATACAGCGTTCCTAACTATCAAGCTCTTTTCCATCTCCTACTTAAGGGGGAAAAAACAGCTTAATTCAATAAGTAAATTTAAAGAAGAATTTTTATATCTATTTTTGAGAGAAAGAGAATGACAGAGCAGGAGCAGGGGCAGAGAGGCAGGCTCCAGGCTCTGAGCTGTCAGCATAGTGCCCAACACGGGGCTCGAACCCACAAACCGTGAGATCATGACCTGAGCTGAAGCCGGACGCTTAACCGACTGAACCACCCAGGCGCCCCTTCAATAAGTAAATATTAAACAGCTCATCAAAGCAATTGGAAGAAAAGCATCCCCCTCCTTAGTAATGAAGATGGAGGAAACCAGACTATGTCAGCCCAAAATATGCCTCTCTGAGCTCTTTAGGTTGAGCTGGGGGCCATGAAGCAGCAGCAAACAGGAAAACTCGCTACCTTCCACCTTTCCTGTGTAAGGGCATGATATCAAGTCCTTTTTACTGGCGATGACTAGACTCTCATCAGACCAGAGACAGCACCAGAGGAATCTGCCAACAAATCCAATTCCACCAGCTTCCTTCCCCCAGTTTGTTGTCCTTGGAAGGCTAACACAGTTTTCCTCTGTCCTGTCATTTCTTCACACATTTATTGTTCTGAGTTGACGATGCTGCATAAGCAGGAGTTCTAAGCCACCTTTTTTATTTAGTTTATATTTTTCTGAGTTTCTTCCATGCATATACAAGATATACATGCTGACTGACTTTTTTTTTTTTTTAATCTGTCTTTGTTACAGGCGCCCCAGCTAAGAACATAGAAGGTAGAAGGAATAATTTTTCCTCTGCTGTGAACATACCTAGTTTGGCTATCGGAGCAAGGAAGGAAAAGCACAAAATAAGAACTAAAAGCAAATGATTTTTTAAATTAATTTATTTTATTTTAGAGAGAGTGAGTATGAGCAGCAGAGAAGGGCAGAGGGAGAGAGAAAGAATCCCAAGAAGGCTCCACACTTAGCAAATACAAATGATTTTTAATATTTTTTAATGTTTATTTATTTTTGAGAGAGAGACCGAGCATGAACAGAGGAGGGGCAGAGAGAAAGGGAGATGCAGAATCCAAAGTAGGCTTCAGACTCTGAGCTGTCAGCACAGAGCCCTACCTGGGGCTTGAACTCACGAACCATGAAATCATGACTTAAGCCAAAGTTGGATACTTAACTGACTGAGGCACCCAGGCACCCTCAAATGATTTTTAGATTATTTTGGTATTATGCTATATTTGCATGCATACTCAGTATAATTTGCACAAAAATTTTTAATTTTTCTATTAGCTTATTAGGGGTGCTTAAATCCTTTTGTTTTAAATACATATATTTTCTTTTTCCTTCCCCAATTCCGTTGAGGATATTTTATCATAATAAACTGCACATACTTAAAGTACATAATTTGATGAACTTTGACACATATATACCTGTGAAACTATCATAAGTTAACAAACCTATGCATCATACCCCCCAAATTTCCTTGTGCCCTTTTGTAATTCACTCTTCATTCTTCTATTTCTATCCTCAAACACCAATCTGCTTTCTGTTTACTCTAGTTTGCATTCGTTTGCATTTTCTGCAGTACAAAAGAAATCAGATAGTATTAACTCTTTTGCAACATTACTCTGAGATTTATCCAAGTTGCATTTATCATTAGTTTGTTCATTTTTATTGCTGAGTAGTATTTTATTGTATAGATTTACCAGAATTTGTTCCTTCATTCACTTGTTGATGGACATTGGGTTGTTTCCAGATTTTGTCTATTACAAATAAAACTACCAGGTACATCTGGGTAGAAGTCATGGTGTGAATATGTTTTATTTCTCTTGGGTGAATACTTAGCAGTGCAATGGCTGAATAATCTGGCAGATGTGTGTTTAACTTTATAAGAAATTGTCAAACTGCCAAACTGTTTTCCAACATGATGCCACTATTTTATTTTCCCATCAGCAGTGTGTGAGAGTTCCAATTGTCCACGTCCCTACCAGCGCTCAGTATGGTTAGGCTTTTAGACTTTAGCCAAATGAAGATGGGTAGTGATAGCCTGCTGCCTTTGCTCCACCTCCTGCAACCCTGTAACACTGGTTTCTTAATTTTCTAAACATTATTTGTTGCACAAGGCCAAGCACAATATAGCATGTCCTTTAATGAAATATTAAGCATTTGTAAATAAATAAGTTCTTCTACTTGTGTTGATATGGAACAAATTCTAAGATATATTAAGTGGGTGACTCAGTCAGTTAAGTATCTGACTCTTGGTTTTGGCTCAGGTCACAATCTCACAGTTTGTGGGTTTGAGCCCCGCATCAGGCTCTACCTGACAGCAAAGAACCTGCTTGGGATTCTCTCTCTTGCTCTCTTTCTGTCCTTCCCCTGCTTGCTCTGTCTCTCTCTCAAAATAAATGAATAAATATTTTTAAAGACATATTGGGGGACCTGGGTGGCCCAGTTGGTTAAGCATCCCACTTCAGCTCAGGTCGTGATCTCACAGTTTGTGAGTTCAAGTCCTGCATCGGGCTCTGTGCAGACAGCTCAGAACCTGGAGCCTCCTTGGGATTCTGTATCTCTCTCTTTCTCTCTGTCCCACCTCCACTCATACTCTGTCTCTGTCTCTCTCAAAAATAAATAAACATTTAAAAAAAAGATATATTAAGTGAAGGTAGTAATATCTAACATATATTACACTGCTTTCTACATGCCAGGTGCTGTTCTACGCATTCAATATCTATTATCTCATTTAATCCTTATAACAATTGTAACAGGCAGGTACTCTTATTTTCCTCCATTTTAGAGATCAGGAAACAGCCTCAGTGACTTCTGCCCATGGTCACCCTGGTAAATACTGACAGAGCCAAGATTGGAACACAGGTTCCAGAGTCTCAGCTTTTAATAACTCTACCATACTACAAGGGCCGCCTGGGTGGCTCAGTCAGTTAAGCGGCTGACTTCAGCTCAGGACGTGATCTCACGGAGGCTGAGTTCCAGCCCCGCGTTGGGTTCTGTGCTGACAGCTCAGAGCCTGGAGCCTGCTTCGGGAATTCTGCATCTCCGTTTCTCACTGCCCTTCCCCTACTCATGCTCTGTCTCTGTCTCGCTCAAAATAAACATTAAAAACAATAATAACTTCACCATACTACCATTCTGTTTCAAGGCACAGAGTAGCGAGCATCTGTAACTCTAAAGAGAGAGGAAATCATATTTATTCATCATATGTATGTATGCATAGATATCTCTGAAAAATATGCAAAAAGCACCAACATTGGTAGCCTTGAGGAGGGAGGTTGCAGTTGAAGGGCAGGGGAGAAATGATGATTTTTGGAATTTTGAACCTTGGGAATATATTATTTACTCAAAATATAAAATAAAATCTGAGTAATAAAAAAACAATTCACAAATTCAACTTCTTTACAAAGTGCCCCTCAGACGCTTAGTTTCAGATCCACATCACCAACAACTGACATTTGGTGGCTGCCTCGTTTTGTTCGTGTCCTCCTTCTCTAAATTATAAACTCTTTGAATGTAGTACTATCTTCATACTCATGAATCTTGGAGTTCTCTATAGGACGTACCACAGTACTGGACATTAGCAAATGTTCAATAAAAACTTGTTTATTAACCAGTAAGCGTGTTCCTGAGGAACTGAAACCCTGGCACTGAGCCAACTTCTTACAGCAAATTGTCTTTTGTGATGAAAATGCGCAAGACTGGGTCAGCAAAGGGGAAGAGCAGGCATGACCTGATCAGCAAAAGAGAAGCTCCCAAAAACCTCTTTTCTGAAAAGTTTCATATTTGATATTTGAAAAAAAAATGAAGTGGTCGCCATGAGAAACAGAAATCCTTTGCTAGACTCCCTACCAGTATTTTGTAGTTTGGAAAAGTTTTTTACTTGTTTACACAATAGAAAGAGCACTGTTGTCTTTTCAACACCTGCCCCCGCCTCCGCCTCCAAGAACTTAATCCAGTTGGGTAATCAAAAGGAATGGAAGATTTCTCCAGGATGATATAATCTATTTGTCTCCTTTTTTGGAGAAACTGGCGATGCTGAGCATTTGTAGGAAAGTGAGTAAGATCCAAGGCACTTTATAAAGCAGTGAGTTATCAACTCCACACGACTGAAGAGCTAAGCAGCCCTGCCCAAGGTGAAGGTGGTTGTGATAAAGTAAAGGTATCAGCTTGGCCTTTTTTTTTCTTCTAATTTTGTGAACTGAACTTTTGGGATAAATCTCTTGCATAATCTTTAAATTGGCCATATTTTATTTTTCAAGATGAGTGGCTGGGGTTACAAAAACAGGGCTTAAGTGCTCATTGAAAATAAGCCAGTAGGAAAAGAATTTCCCATTATTGGAGAAGACTGTCATTCACAAGTTGCAGTGTCTCTGGCTGGGTTCCGCCAATCAGTAGAAAAAACATGACTTATACACACAAAATGTTCATGTTCCGCTTATGGGCATATTTATATTCTTCTAGGATCAGCAATCTTTAACTCACAGGACTGACTTCAGATGATGAACCATTTAGAAGTTTTTACTTCCTTTTAAAGATTATCTTACTCTCTGAGGTCCACCTTCTCTTAACCTTCTTTTCTATAATTGCAAATTATGAGCAAAATTCTATGTTTAAGTTTGTTTAAAAAAATTTTTTTAAGATTAATTTTTTTTTTGAGAGCAAGAGAGACAAAGCACAGTGGGGGAGGGGCAGAGAGCTAGGGAGACAGACTCTGAGACAGGCTCCAGGCTCTGAGCTGTCAGCACAGAGCCCAATGTGGGGCTCGAACTCATGAACCATAAGATCATGACCTGAGCCTACACCAAGAGTCAGACACTTAACTGAGCCACTTGGGTGCCCCAAAGCTGGTTCTATTTTTAAAGGAAGTCAAACTTCTGTGACTTCAGATTTTTCCTTCCTAGAGAGAAAACAGACATGATTCTGCTTCCGTAACTGTGAAACCAGCCTGCATGCCTCCTTTCCTGAGCATTTACCCAACAGGGCCTGCTCACCAGATTGCTGGACTGTGAAAGAGTCTGGTGGGGTGCCAGGACACTTTTGGCATCTCATCCCCGCTCATGGCCAAGCTGTTGGCAGGAAACCAAGCTGAGCTCTCCAGGCCACAGTGCTGGAGGCCAGCAGCCTGGTCTCTTTTAGAACTCCTGGCTCCTTGGCAGGCAGAGATGGAGCTCTCTGCCATTGCTGAGTTCTTCCACCCCCAGGTCCCCTGTTGTGTTGGCTAGGAGACCCACATCTAGTGACCTTCTCGGTGACTGTCATTTTTAAAACATTGTCCACTTCAGCTTTTTCCTACCATCCAAAATTTCTATTTGGAGGTATTTTGTTATGTACATAATATCATAGTACATGTGTATAATTTATAAATAAGCACATAGAGGGGATTCGTGCTCAAAACAATTCGTAATGGGAATTCACAATCAAAACAGTCCAGACACCACTAATCTAGGAGTAAAAGCTCTGGTAAGGGGTTCTCTATCCTTTTCTCAAAAGCAGATAAAAAGGTTATGTCTAAGATTCAAGAACCAATTTGAAACAGTTCCAAATAGCCAATGATGGGACTAGTTGAGTGTTAACGCCAACAGTGGATTAAAACATATTAAATAAATTTTAAAACTATGAGTTCATAATAATATATTTTTTTCTTTTAAGTAGGTTCCACACCCAGTGAAGAGCCCAAAGTGGGGCTCAAATCGAGACCTGAGCTAAGATCAAGAGTTGAAGGTGTCACTGACTGATCGATCCAGGTGCCCCCATATTGATATTTTTAAAGTAAACTGTATCAGGTAAAGGGTTAAGATGGAAAATCTATAAAGAACTTATCAAACTCTATACCCTAAAAAACCCAAATAATCCAATGAAGAAATGGGCAAAAGACATGAATAGACACTTTCCCAAAGAAGACATCCAGATGGCTAACAGACACATAAAAAACTGTTCAACATCAATCATCATCTGGGAAACACAAATCAAGACCATAATGAGATACCACCTTACACTGGTCAGAATGGATAAAATTAACAACTCAGGAAACAGATGTCAGCAAGGATGAGTAGAAAGAGGAACTCTGCGCTGCTGGTGGGAATGCAAGCTGATGCAGCCACTCTGGAAAAGAGATGGAGGTTCCTCAAAAAATTAACAATAGAATTACCCTACGACCCTGCAATTGCTCTACTAGGTATTTATCCAAAGGTGTGCTGTTTCAAAGGGGCATATGCACCTCAATGTTTATAGCAGCACTATCCACAAAAGCCAGAGTATGGAAAGAACCCAAATATCCATGACTGATGAACGGATAAAGAAGATGTGGTATATACATAAACAATGGAATATTACCTGGCAATCAAAAAGAATGAAATCTTGCTATTTACAACAATGTGGATAGAGCTAGAGTGTATTATGCTAAGTGAAATAAGTCAGTCAGAAAAAGACAAATATCCAATTTCATTCATATGTGGAATATAAGAAACAAAACAGATGAATATAAGGGAAGAGAACCAAAAATAATATAAAAACAAAGAAGGAGACAAACCATAATAGACTCTTTTTCTAATTTTTTTGGTTTTATTTATTTTTGAGAGAGAGAGAGAGAGAGAGAGAGAGAGAGAGAGTGAGTGAGTGAGTGAGAGAGACCCACCAGGGGAGGGACAGAGAGAGAGGGAGACACAGAATTTGAAGCAGGTTCCAGGCTCTGAATTAGCTGTCAGCAGAAGCAGACATGGAGCTCAAACTTATGAACAATGAGATCATGAACTGAGCCAAAGTCAGACGCCTACCCAGCTGAGCCACCCAGATGCCCCATAATAGACTCTTAAATACAGAGAACAAACTGAGATTTGCTGGAGGGGTTTTGGGTGGGGATATGGGCTAAATGGGCAAGAGGCATTAAAGAAGACACTTGTTAGGATGAGCACCGGGTGTTATATGGAAGTGATAATCACTAAATTTTTTTTAAATTTAAAAAAATGTTTATTTTTGAGTGACAGAGAAAGACAGAGCACTAACAGGGGAGGGTCAGAGAGAGAGGAAGACACAGAATCCGAAGCAGGCTCCAGGCTCTGAGTTGTCAGCACAGAGTCCAACACGGGGCTCAAACCCAGGAACTGTCAGATCATGACCTGGGGTCAGATGCTTAACTGACTGAGCCACCCAGGCACCCCATGAATCACTAAATTCTCTTCCTGAAATAATTATTACACTATATGTTAACTAACTTGGATTTAAATTTAAAATAATAATAATAATAATAATAATAATAATAATGAAGAGGAGGAGGAAGAGAGGAAGAAGAAGGAGAAGAAGAAAGTAAACTCACTGGTCTCCATTGAAGGATTAGTAAGCCAGTTATTCTCAAATGAATCAAACATTAAACTCATCTTTCCTGTGTGAGCTGTGCCCTCACATTCAAGGAATAATAGAATTAGAACACCATCATTTGCCAAATCTCAAATGAAATAAAATCTTGGTTATGGCTCTCAATAGCCACGAACATTACCGGGGAGAACCGAACAGGTTGTACCTCCTGATCGAAATCCACCACCATCTTTAAACAAAGTAGCCTTGCCAAAATAGCGAGCCTAAATCAGATCCAGCATCTAAATCTAATATTTAGGAAACACGAAGGCCTGAGGAACATGTGAACACCACCAAGAGAAGGCAATAAACAAAACCAGAAAAGACAACCTGTTTTCTTAAATATATTTCAAGGAAATAGAAGGGACAAGAGAACCAAATACGACACAGGGATGTTGTTTAGATTCTCAGACAAACCAAGTTTTTAAAAAACTATGAGACCATCAAGGAAACTTGAACCTTAACTGCAATAGATGATGCTCAGAATTGCTGATGTTCTGGGTGGGGTCATGGTTTTACAGTCATTTTTAAGGGTCTCTCTTTCTTAGAGATATATACTGAAATATTTGTGGATAAAATGAAATTATAGCGCCATTGGTTTCAATATAATCCAGTGTGGGGAAGGGGGAGGAGAAGACTAAATGAAACAAGAGCAGGCAGGATTCTGTAATTGTTGTAGCTACATAATTGGTACGTTTAGATTCACTGTTCTTCTCTATCACCTTTAGTGTATGTTTGAAATTATCTATAGTCAAAAGCTGCTTTTTTTTTTTAAAGCCTATGTCCAACCAACATCCTCCTCTGTATTCCTAGACTACACACCAGAGAAAATGTTCCTTAGAAAAAATAATTTCAAATGCTCTAGAGGAATTGAACAAAATTAGTTTAAATGAACCTATGAATCTCTGTTCTAATCTCACATCTAAGAAAAAGCGAAGCAAAGGAGGCCATGATTATCTTAATAATTGTTCCATACAGCATTTCAACTCTACAAAGGGAAATCCTGTAGCATTTAGTGCATTCAAGTAAATATTCCATACAGGAACCAGAAAGTATTGTTGAAATAAATGACACCCTGTTGCGTGCCCAGATGTGCTAAGTCAGTTCTCCTCTCCACCTCACCTTACTTCCGGAGAACTGGCCAGGGTAGCAGCATTGGAGACGGGTTTCAATAAATCTGTTCGTTTAAATAGTTTTAAAAGGACGGGTTCCTGGGTGGCTCAGTCAGGTAAGCATCTCACAGTTCATCCTCAGATTCTGTCTCCTTCTCTCTCTGTCCCTCCCTTGCACGGTCTTTCTCTCTCTTCCTCAAAAAGAAACATGAAAGATATATATTAAAAAATATTTTTAAAAGGAGATGAGTGAGTTTCTAGCCTAATTTCATTTGTCATGTTTTAAAATCTGCAAGGTTGCTGGGCATATAGCTGTTTCCTATAAGTGTTCTTCGAATGAATATTTGTGCATACAGTGTTTTAAAGGATTTACACTTACATCACAGGAGAGAGGTCATTCTACTCATTCACCAGAACACGGCCTGGGTGGAGAACACAATTTAAAAGCCATAACTTTATTGTGAGAGAGGGACCTGCCATCTCTTTGGTTCCCTGATGTTGTAACTAAAATGTTTCAATACTGTGCTCTGAGGGCTTCACTGGGCATGTTAGTTCCCAACAGACACTAACAAAGTTTCATAACTGGATTGCTTTAACAACAAAAATTTTTAGTCTCATAGTTCTGGAGGCTGAAGTCCAAGATCAAGATGTTGGTGGGACTGTTTCCTTTTAGGACTGTGAGAAAAAGTCGGTTCCATGCCTTTCCCCTAGCTTGAGATGGTTTGCTCCCAGTGGTTTGTTTGTTTTGTTTTGTTTTGTTTTGTATGTGTGAGTGAGAGAGAGAGAGAGAGAGAGAGAGAGAGAGAGAGAGAATCTTAAGCAGGTTTCACACTCAGCCTAGATCCCAACGCAGGGCTTGATCCCATGACCATGGTTTCATGACCTGAACTGAAATCAAGAGTTGGACGCTCAACCTACTGAGCCACCCAGGTGCTCACGGTCCTCATAATATGTTGGCTTCTAGAAGCATCATTCTGGCTTCTGCCTTCAGGTTCACATGCCATTCTCCCTGGGTGTCTGTGTCCAAAATTCCCATCTTCTACAGATACCAGTCATTAGATTAGAGCCCATTCCAATGACCTCACTTTAACCTGATTACTTCTATAAAGACCCCATCTCCATGTCAGGTCATATTCTGAGGTCCTGGGGGGTTAGAACTCAACATACAAACTTTGGAGTGGCACAATTCAACCCATAACACTAGGAGGCCTGTATCTTCCCAGGCCTCCCTGTCCTTGAGGACACCTTTACTATCTGGGACTGTTTTCCAAGGAAGTCCCTGGGCTACCAGGCCTCATCCCTCCTTTTCCTGTTGGCTCCACTGTCTTCCCAGACTTGCTCCTGAAGGTTTCTCACTATGACTGTGGTTCATGGTGCCTGTTCTGGCTCTTGGTGGCTTGGGTTTGTGGTTGTTACTTCCGTATCACTGGAATAGGGTTCTCCGCTCCCTCTTCTTTGACTGCAATGATGCCTAAAACTGAAGAAGAGTTTCTTCCCTACCAGCAACCTACTTTCTTGGCCTAACTTCCTGTGGCCTGGCCCTAGACTGAGCTGTCTTTGGAAGGTAGCCTGCTCCTTTTGGAGGAACTTGGGATATATTTCCTACATCTAGAGAAATATGAGCAGATAGAGTATTTCTTTCCTGTTGACCTTGAGCTTTCCTTTAGAGTCCAGTTTTCATTCCCTCATTCAAGAAATGGTACATGCTCTGCTTTTCAGGGTATTCATGTCCCCCTAAATTGAGGGCAGTCTTCCTCACATCTTTGAAATTCCTCAGCTTACTCTTCTAGGAGTTTATATCTTCTCAAAATTCACTGTTCCATTTTTCCAAGACCCTGAAGGGTTTGTTGGGAAAGTAGGTAAAGTTATGCACCATAAGATGGCTGATGGGACTAACACCCCTGGCAAGTTAAGGACCCTATGTGAGTTAGAATGGGCCACTTTTGGTGTAGGATGGCCTTCAGAGGGAACCTTAGGTGTCCCAACGGTCTGCCACATCTGACATGTTGTTGCCAGAGACCCAGGTTACCCTGATCAGTTCCATATATCGACTTCTGGTTAGAGATTGCCCAAACCCTTCCCCCTTGGGTGTGATTTGACTGCAACAGAGACAGGCTAGGGTCTTAGTCACCTCGACAAAGTGGCCCAAGAAAAGTCAACAGAAGTCTTGAGCTCCACAAATTCTTGCCAGTGATCCAGAGGAGGAACCAATCTTGCCCCAGCCATATGAACCCTCCAGTTCCTGATACCCTGCCACCTTCAGTCTCCTCACCACCTCCAGACTCGGTAGATCCTTTCTCCCCTGGACCAGTGGCCAGATTGCATCGTAGGCCAGGCACAGGTACCACATCTGCTGGTACCAAGACGCTCTCCTCCAGAGGATCTGAACAGGGGCTAAGAAGCTCATGAATATGCCCAGCAGCAAGAGGAATCCCCTGGGGATTAGTATGAGAGGCTATGCGAGGCTTACACCCCATTTGATGCTGAGGCACAAGAGAGCCACGACAAAAGTATGGGGAAGGTCCAGCTGCCAAAAGAGGAAAGGCCCAAAATCTCCCTAGTAAGGGGTCCATGAGCCTACTGCAAGGAAAAAGGATATTAAAAGAATAAATGTCCCAACCGGGGAGAGTCCCAGAAACCCAGCCAATATGCACAAGAACCCTGCAAAAAAGACCTCAGATGCCAGGAATAGATTCAGACTGAGGGGGAGCAGGCTCACTTCTTCTTGGCCTCCATTAGCTCACGGTCAAAATAAAAGTAAGGGACCAGTCTATGACTTTTATGTGAATTCAGGGGCCACACAGTATGACACGAGTTTCTCTACCTACCTGAATGACCTATTCCTCTCCTCAGCCAGGATATACTCGCAAAGCTGGGGGCTCAAATAACCTTTGAGCCAACAGGATGTACCAGCCTCCAATTAAATAAAGAATGGAAGCCATTCTGTGCCCAGGCCCAACTGAGAGGCCTGCCTGAATTCAGGACTGCCTTCCTCACTGTATGGGCCAAGGACAACCCCGCCTCTGGACTTGCCCATAACTGGGTCCCAGTCATTATAGAGTTAATCCCAGGGGCTCAACCACAGAGACTGTGGCAATACCCCCTCCCACAAGAGACAAGGGCAGGCGTCCAAGAAAGAGACATTCTGGTGGAATGCCAATCACCCTGGGACACCCTGCTCTTGCCAGTCATGAAGCCAGGAGGAGGGTACTAATCAGTTAAGTGACTGTATCCTTGCACCCAGTGGTCTCGAAACTGTACACCCTCCTCGGCCAGATCCCAGGCTCTGCCAGCTGGTTTACCTGCCTAGACATAAAGGATGCCTTCTTCTGTCCCTGCTTGGCCCCCCAGGGCCAACCCTTATTTGCCTTCGAATCAACTGAACCAGACACAGGGCATCCAAAGCAACTGAGTTGGATGTGCCCCCCAACATGGGTTTAAAAACCCACCTACCCTCTTTGGGGAGGCACTGGCCAGATACCTTGCCAGCTCTCCAAGGGAGGCCATATGGTGCACCTTTCTCCAGTATGTAGATGACCTCCTTGCCAGCGATTCTCTTGAGAACTGTACAGAAGGCACAAGGGCCCTCCTCCAACTCCTGTCAGACTTAGGGTATCGGGTCTCATGGAAAAAGGCACAGATCTGCCCCTCCTCACCCAAGGAAAAAGAGCACTAGGGCCAGAGAGAAAGGCAGCCATCACCACACTACCCCAGCCCCAAATTTAGAGGGCACTATGAGAATTTCTGGGGGCTGTGGGAATCTGCCGAATCTGAATTTCCAGATTCTCAGCAATAGTAAGGCCCCTCTATAATGTCTTGGGAGCACTGGATTGAGAACCCCCTGTCTGGACAGAAGAGGCTGAAGCCACCTACCTAGAGATAAAGGTTGCCTTGGGTCAGGCACCAGCCCTTCATCTGCCAAATATAGAAAAGCCTTTTAACCTCTTTGTGCAGGAGAAGGAAAAGATTACCCTTGGGGTTCTCACACAGACTGTTTCCAAGCCAGCAGCACACCAGTCAAAGAGGCTGCACCCAGGGCCACCATGCCTTAGGGTACTAGCGGCCACTGTTCTGCTCATTAAGGAGGCAGATAAACTCGCCCTGGGACAAGAAATAAATATAAAAGTTCCCCATGATGTCATACGGGGGCACTTGAAAAGCGGGTTAGGCTTCACAGATGTCCAGCCAAGCTAAGGATTTAGATGACTCTTAGTGATAGTCTGTACATATTCTGAATAGGTTGTAGCCTTCCCAACCAGGATGGAACAGAGCTGGGAGGTAGCTAAAGTCCTCCTGAAAAAATTGTCCCCTGGTTTGGCTTACTGACCACCATCCACAGTGAAAATGGGCCAGTGTTCATGGCAGACATTATCCAAATCTTAACCAGCTCTCTCAAAATCACTTGGACTGGTAACCAGCCTCAAAGCTCAGGAAAAATAGAGCAGATGAATCACACCTTCAAGGGAAACTTGGCCAATTTCTGTCAGGAAACAGACCTCCCATGGCCAGACCTGCTGCCCCTGGCCCTCCTGCATGTCCGTTACACACCAGGAACTCCAGGTTTCTCCCCTTTTGAACTAATATATTGGAGTCCCCCTCCTGGGGGACCTACATCAAATAGGGGATAAGGGAAAAGTGAACAGCTTCAGATCGTGGGAATGGTCCTAAGTAAATTACAAAGATACATCATAGAAAGGGCCCCAATTCCCTTAGGAACCCCCATCCATCCATTTTTTGCCAGGAGACTCTGTATGGGTCAAAGATGGGAAGAAGAAACCTCTTAAAACCACAGTGGACTGGGCCTCATACAAGTATTCTAACAACTCCTATAGCTCTCAGTTTCAGGTATCACCCCATGGGTCCATCACTCCAGAGTTAAGAAGGCCAACTCAGAAGAGTCCTCAGCCTGGCAAAGTGACTCAGACCCGGTCAGCCCACGTAAACTCAAAAAGATGCTGGCCCCTAAGATCTTCAGCCCTGCTCCAGCCACATCCTGGAAGCAGGCTGGCCTGAGCATGGCAGACGCTTAAGGAATCAGCGTGTGGACCAAGTCCAGTAGCTTGGATGCAACTCTGCCAACCCTTGCCCCTGATCAGTGTCATAACCCTGATCTTGCTCCTTACTATTGGACTAATAGAGGCTGCCCCACAAACAGAACATCCTGCATCCCTGCCATGGCAGGACTCCTCCTTTCCACAATTTTACTTGTGACCGTCGGCCCTTCTATCCTAAACACTCTGGTATGCTTCACTGAAAACACTGTTGCTCGCCAAACTGCAACACGCATCTTAGCCCTCCAAGGGTACCAACCCCTAGAGCTAAAGTGTAATGCCTACTTAAAAATATTTTTAAAAAGGCACCAAAGGGGGGGAATATTGGAAAAATAAGTAAAGTCATACACCATAAAATGGCCGACGGGACTAATTTAGCTCTAGTCCCTAGCTTAGAGATTCCTCTTCCGAGTTCTTCCTGCCCTGCTTGGCATGTGCACCAAATTACTACTAATGTGGAATACAGAAGTAACAGATGATAAATTGTCCCCCATGCTTGTGCTTGGGCCTCAGATCTCTGGAGAAGGATCTCCTCTGAGCCCGCTGGTGTAACATGAATCTCTGATCCACCCAGATCTCCGAGTGCTGCTTGGTTTTCCTGCCAGAGATCCAGTCTGGTTCCGTAACAGGTTCTCATGCAACAGGAGTCCTAGTAACCTGCCATGATACACCAGGTTTCCTGTGGCCAATGGACTAACCAGAGTCCATCTAGCTCTTACTATATGATTACATCTTATATAACTATCATTCTTGCTGTTTGTAGTCTCTGCCCAGAGCAAGCAAGCAAAGGAAAGCCTTATCTTTTATATATGTAAAGTAGATTTCCAACTAGATTGGCTGCATCCTTAACTACAGTGCTTCCAAAATTAGAGCTAGAAAGATGACAGCTGTGGACTCAGGTTCCCTTAGTTAAAGAGTGCCAAGCATCATTAGCATAGAACTTTAAAAAACATATACTTCCCTTGTGTTTTCTGAGAGTGGGCAGTTATACTCCAGGGCACAGACAATGGTAATCTTCATATGCAGAGCCATCAATTACAAGAAAAACAAAAAGGTAATAGCCTGGGGAGAGAGGCCCAGGAGCAGGAGAACCAAGAAAAGGCCTAGAGAGTTCAATAACACAGACCCTGGGGGTGGGGAGGGGTGGGGGTAGGGGAGGGAAGGTACTCTGCTCCAGTCCACCCAACTCCAACCTAAGGCGGTGTTTGAGGGTGAGAAGCCTGTGGAGCCAGACAAACGTGGGTTCAAGTCCCAGTTGTCTCTGGCAGTGCGAACCTACCTGTGCCTCAGCATTTTCCTTCACAAAATGAAAGCCACAATAGTACCTGCCTCACAGGTCTGTTGTGATGACATGAGACAATGTGTGAGAAGCGCATGGCATAGGGCTTGATACAGAGTAAGGACTCCATAAATGTTTGCCATTAGTGTCATTGTTTTACGATGTCAAGGATGCTCTTTGTGTAAAAGGCTCTATTCTGCTGAAGGAACAGAGATGACTTCTTAGAGCTGATGAGGGAGCATAACGCAAGCTGACAGGCTGCAAACACGCCATCCCCACCCCCAGGTGGGATACGGGTGATACTCCTCCCGCACACCTGGCTTTCCAAGCACAAAGAAGAGGGAGGAAACAAATGTTTAACTGATAGAGATCACAGCCCCACAGGATCTAAGTCCCCATCACCCTCCGTAGTGATATGGGAAACAAAGGCAGAAGGAAATGGCAGACAGAACTAAATTTCCTTATAACCCGCAGCCCACTAACAAGGCAGGCAGAATACAATTTTCTCCAGGAAGTCCCTACAGTCTTAATGTTAATGCTTTGCTAGAGGGAAAACCTTAGCTTTATGACAGCCAGCGAGGCCTCCAGTATCCTGTGAGTCTTCTTTAGCATATGAAAACCTCACTGGAAATGTATCCTGGACTTTACCTCCCCCAGCTCCAACGTATAAAACCAGTCTCTCCTCAAGGTCCTGAGGCACCTCTTTCTGCCCACGGGTCCTGTCCTCACCCTTCAATAAATCACCTTTTTGTACCAAAGATGTCTTCTAGAATTCTTTCTTGGCCATCGGCTCTGGACCCTACAGACCCTACTATCACCCCAAAAAACCTCATCGTAGCCTGAGCCACCTGCATTTATGGATAAAGAATTTCCTCTCTCTAAACTCTAATCAGCACCCCGAGGTCAGCATTGCCCTGTGAAAAACATGCTGGCACTTTTCTCCCGAAGGCCAGGCACAACTGCCCAGCCTCTTTGGTATTTTGTAAGGTGGAGGTCCACCTTCCCAATGGTACACTTCATAATCTCCTTCTCTCGACGCCTTTGACAACTCAGTAGAATGCGGCTAGCTCATCAATCTCACCAAAGAAAATGACATGTGCACAAAATAGGAACTGTGTCCCAAAAGGCATGCCTGGAAGGTCTTGGATCTGAAGGAGTCTCTAAAAGAGGGCAGTGATTCAGGCAGCCTTCTCATGAGCAAAGGAGGGTGTAGGTGTCCAGGTGGAAAGGCTGCTGCTATGGTTTCAGACAGGCTAGAGACAGCAATACCATTTTTACACCAATAGATGGAAAAGATAAGATCTCACCCTTGTTTCTCTTAATGCGTCTTTAGAAGGGCAATAGTAGATGAACAGAAAAAAAAAAACTAGCAACAGGAAAAACTGATGCATTAACCTTTGGGCCAAAAGAGAAAAATTAATTTTTTTTCTGTTGTACCTAAAGCATAATTCATCCAGAAAATTACTTGACCTACCGGCAGTGGCTCGTATTTGCAGTTGACTTCTCTTCCTGGCTGACTGGTTCTGGCACCTTTGGCGGGTCTCTGATTGCCTCAGGGACCTCTCTGGGGGTCAAGGGGAGGAAGCCAGGAACGGTGACCAGGTGCAGCTTGTTTTCAGCCTAGCACCGTGTTTCTTCTAATCGAGGGAACCTGGATTTGCAGCCTCAGGTGTGGCACGCTGGACGTGCATCCACTGAGGGTCCGTCCCTGTTACATCAAGGGTGATTTTGCTTAGGTTAAAAACTGGGGACATCTGATTATCAATTTTTTGCGTGAATCTCTGCTGCACTTTTGATGGGAGATCTAAGAGAGGGACAAATAAATGAAATAAATGAAAACGAAACAGTACTTGGGTCAAATGGGGACTAATGTGTTCAAGCGTGTGAGTTGGTGGGGGTGTGGGGGTGGATGGAGGAGGCTGCGAGCCGAGCGTTTGCTTGAATAGCAAGTGCCAGGCTGTTTTTCCTCAGCACTTCCAGATACATGTGCCAAGCATTTCATCTTCCTTTGTTTTCTATACCTTGACTTGAAACTAGAAGGCTCTATAGGACTTTCCTTTAGGTGACGGGTTTTTAAACCTCCAATCTGGGGGTGCCTGGTGGCTCAGTCAGCTAAGTGACTCTTGGTCTCAGCTCATGATCCCAGGATCATGAGATGGAAACTCTGGTGGGTCTCTGTGCCGACAGCACGGAGCCTGCTTAGGATTCTCTCTCCCTCTCTCTCTCTCTGTCCCTTCCTGGTTCATGCTCTTTCACTCAAAATAAATAAACATTTTTAAAAGAATAAAACCTCCAGTCTGTTGTAGGAAATAGAACTCTGACAAGTAGAAAGGACAGGGGACATGAGAATTTAGCTTGATACCCTGGGTATTGAACCCCAGGTTTTAGAACTACACCCAACACCACAAACATCGTTTCCTTTTGGCATTAATAGCTTTTCCAGATACCATCCTTATAAGCTTTCTTATAAGGGGCACCTGGGTGGCTCAGTTGGTTAAGTGTTCGACTTGTCTGTGCTGACAGCTCAGAGCCTAGAGCCTGCTTTGGGTTGTGTGTCTCCCCCTCTCTCCACCTCCTCTGCTCACATGCTTCACTCTTTCTCTCTCTCTCTCAAAAATAAACATTAATAAAATAAAATTATGCTGTAGGAGACACATAAGGCAAGTTCTCCCTTCAGTAGCCAAATATTTGCATTGCACTTGGCAGTCACCCTGATTCTAGCCTCTGTTGCATCACACACGTTACCACTGGCTCAGGTGTGCCAGTGCTCCCAGATTCATGAGAACAGACCCTGCCCCAAATGCACAAACGCGCTCAAGGAGGCAAGAGTGCAAGCAAAACCCCCCAAGAATGAAGCAAGGCTCATAGCCGAGAGAAAAGTATTCATAGTGATTTCAGGTCAGCCTGGTCCTTGCCCTCATCAAACCCAAAGCCCCCTTCTCATAGCAAACATTCTGGAACACCTCCCCCTCTTAACATCCTGAAGCAGAATTTGCAGATTTATGGAATTTGAAGATAATATAACTTGCTTACACACTGCCAAAAATCAATAAAATGTTGTAACTATAATAAAAAGGAAAAAAGCAAGGAAAGTGATCTTTAAAAGAGTCATATTGGGGCGCCGGGGGGGGGCTCAGTCGATTAAGCATACGACTTCAGGTGAGGTCATGATCTCATGGTTCGTGGGTTCGAGCCCTGCATCAGGCTCTGTGCTGACAGCTCAGAGCTTCAAGCCGGCTTCTGATTCCGTGTCTCCCTCTCTCTCTGCCCCTCTCTTGCTCATGATCTGTCTCTCTCTCTTTCTCAAAAATTAATAAACATTTTAAAAAAATGTTTTTTAAGTCATATGTATTTTAATATGCAAATACTCCAGCACAAACTATTTTGTAAGACGTATGAGGAGTCAGCTGCTTATATTGAAAATGTTTAATTTTTATGTTTGTTTATATTACTCTATTCAATATCTTAATTGATTACACATCAATATATTTAAATTGTATTTAATATGATAATATGCTGTTATTTGTATCCAGTGGAATATTTTTGACTTTTAAAAATGCCTGACATTTTGGGGGCACCTGGCTGGCCCGGTGGGTAGAGCATGTGATTCTCAGTTGTGAGTTTGAGCCTCATGTTGTATGTAGATAGTCCTTAAAATCTTTTTTAAAAAATTCCACCACTGGGGCACCTGGGTGGCTCAGTCGTTTAAGTGTCTGACCTTCAGCTCAGGTCATGATCTCGTGGCTCGTGGTTTCGAGCCCTGCATCGGGTTCTGTGCTGACAGTTCAGAGCCTGGAGCCTGTTTCAGCTTCTGTGTCTCTTTCTCTCTCTCTATCCTCCCCCACTTGTGCTCTGTCT
Source organism: Suricata suricatta (assembly GCF_006229205.1). Lineage (NCBI taxonomy): Eukaryota > Metazoa > Chordata > Mammalia > Carnivora > Herpestidae > Suricata > Suricata suricatta. The sequence continues at coordinate 94,787,607 of NC_043704.1, read as the reverse complement.
CTCTCTCTGTCTCAAAAATAACCTATATAAAAAAATTCTGCCATTACGAAATCAGGACTAAATTAGCGCACTGTACATATTAGTATATTTTGAGATTTTATATAGACAGATATATAAGCACTAAGACTGCCGAATGACATGAAGTATTGATTTAGTGACTTGAACAGCATAAATGGCATCGCTGTTCATGAAGTGTTTTTCTTTTTTCTTTTTGTAATGATGAACAACTCTCAATAAAATTTGGTACAGAAGAGAACAATTTTTTCTCAACTTAGTTGAACACCTGGAAAATTCAGTGTATTTTAAAAACCACACAAGAGAAAGCTCTGTTTCATGTAAAATGGAGTTCTGGTTCTAAGGTTTGCTAATTGTAATTTACCTTCATGAATTCCCAGTGAAATACTTAACAATTATGGGTGAGGTAATATAGTTCTTTGTTGAATGGAACTGTCGACACATTTCAAGATGTCTCCTATCTCCAGAAGCAACCCATAAATCCCATAAATGCTCAAAACAACTGAAAAACCAAAAGCTTTCAACATGGTCCCGCAAAGTCTCTGTGGAGATATCATTGTCCCCAGTGAGAATGTCTGGTCTAAGATCCCGAGTAGCTCTCAAGTTTCATGGTTCTGTTTATACAGTTTATCCAAAACTTAATGTAATTATTTTTAATGTCTAGTGTGTGCTTTCTTTTAAAATTTTTAATGTTTATTTATTTTTGAGAGAGTGGGGGAGGTGCACAGAGAAAGGAAGACACAGAATCTGAAGCAGGCTTGAGGCCCTAAGCTTTCAGCACAGAGCCCGATGCACGGCTTGAACTCATGGGCCGTGAGATCATGACCTGAACCAAAGTTGGCCACCTAACCGACTGAGCTGCCCTTAGTGTGTGCTTTTTCATGGAGATTAGCAAAGATAAACTTATCTCTTGTTTTTCTTACAAATTTATCCCTAACGTCTGGCACAGCGCTTGATACATAATGGATGCTCAACAAATAGTTTTGAATGTGTGAATATATATGGGGAGGGTGCTCAAGCAGTATGAAACATGAGTCTTTCCCTGACATTCTAATTGGAAATGTCAGACATTTCTAATACAGTCTAGTTGGAAAATGAAGAACGACATGTGACGACAAAATAATGTCAATGCAAAATAATAGTTCATTAAGGATGCACCTTATGGTAGAAGCTGTCAGTGCAATAAAGCCATAAGAGAAACTACTGAGGCACCCAGAGAGGGTTTTGTACAGTCTATGAAATCAGAGCTTATCCCTGAAGGGCTGAACTTGGATGAGAAAGGAGGAAGGCTTTCCAGAAAAATGGAGAGGAAGCAGGGCCCATCCATGAGGTGTGGAAACATTGTGATGAAGTCTGCAGGGGCCAGATTTAGAAGGACTTTGAATAGCAATTAGTGGAGTCTTATTTAAAAGGTTTCAAGGAGAGGAACCTGAGTGGCTCAGTCAATTAAGCGTCTGACTTCGGCTCAGGTCATGATCTCACAGTTTGTGGATACAAGCCCTGAGTAGGGCTCTGCACTGACAGCTCAGAGCCTGGAGCCTGCTTCGGGTTCTGTGTCTTCCTCTCTTTCTCTGCCCCTCCCTCACTTGTGCTCTGTCTCTGTCTCTCAAAAATAAATAAATGTAAAAAAATTTTTTTAATAAAAAAATAAAAGGTTCCAAAGAAAGGCCAAAGTTACACACTATTTGCGGAACCCAAGCAAAATGTTGTGGGGAGGGCGTGGAAAGAGTGTGGACATTTCAGGACAGAAGTGGACCGAGCACTGTTGTGCTGGGCCAGCTTAGAACAAGTCACAAGAGCTGATTATAAAATTTTTAAGAATTTTGCAAGTTGGTTGTTAAACATAGCCATTATTAAACATTGAAATATGTAGATTCACGATTGAATCCATTATCTTAAAAATAAACATAATACAAAGCTTATCTCTTCCTAATCATTTTAGCATGTTACTATTTTCTATGTTTTTGAGGGTATTGACATTTACTTACCAGAATGATGGAAACAACCTACAACCATGTCCTTCTGTGTGTCTCTTGAGAGACGGGGGTGACTTGAGACCTGCCATGGGGGAGTGCGGATGAATCGGAGATGGATACATATATTGTTTTGTTGATTGTAGACTTAAGAAGGTGGTAGAGAAAAGGTTAATAATCCAGATGTCCTGTCTCTAAGCCATTACTTTAAGAATAGCACAAAAAAATGAGGAATTATTCTATAATATTTACCCATTTGTATAGAGGTAGAAATGACAAAATTGTAAGATCTTTAAGTGTATGATGCAATGACTGAAATGCACACCTGCCTTGCGGGTACTCTCCCATCAAGTTACATACCCGTCATCTGACACATTTACCATTTTGAGGGGGGTGGTGAGAACACTGAAGTTCTGCTCACTTAGCAAATGCCAACTATTCAATACAGTGTTATTAACTACAGTTTCCATGTTTTACATTAGATACTCAGATCTGATTCACCTTAACTAAAAGCTTGTAGCAAACTTTTACCAAACTCTCCCTTTTTCTCTCATCTTCCCGCCCCTGGCAACTCTTCTACTTTCTGTTTCTATGAATTTTATCTTTTTTTCTTCTCCAATTCTACATCTAACTAATACCATGCAGGAACAGGGGAAAGTCATATATCTGACAGAGGGCTCATATGCAGAATATCGAAAGAACTCCTACAACTTAACAGCACCAACAAAAAAACACAAGCGACTTTATTTAAAATGGGCAAGAGAGGGGTGTCTGGGTGCCTCAATCAGTTAAGTGTCCGACTTCGGCTCAGGTCATGATTTCACAGTTCATGAGTCCCAGCCCTGCATCAGGCTGTCTGCGGTCAGTGTGGAGCCCAGCACAGAGCCCAGTGCAGAGCCCGCTGCCGATCCTCTCTCTCTGCCCCTCCCCTGCTCGTGTGCTCTCTCACTCTCTGTCAAAAATAAACCCTTAAAAATATGGGCAAGGGACTTGAACAGACATTTCTCCCAGGAAAACAAACAAATGGCCAACAAGCACGTGAAAAAAATGTTCAACATCACTAATCACAAGAGAAATGCAATCAAACTACAATAAGATACCACTTCACACCCAATAGGATCACTATGGTAAAGTACTCACACCTCTCCACACACAAATCACAAATAACAAGTATTGGCAAGGATATGGAGAAATTGGAATCCTTGTGCTTTGCTGTTGAGAATCTAAAATAGTGCAACTGCTGTGGAAAACTATAGAGTAGTCTCTCAAAAAGTTAAAAATAGAATTACATATAATTCAGAAATTCCACTTCTGTCTATATACTCAAAAGAATTGAAAGCAGGGTCTTGAGATATTTGCACACCCATTTTCATGGTAGCCAAGGGGTAGAAGAAACCCAAATGGACAAATGAATTTTTAAAAATATTTTACTTATTTTTTGAAAGACAATGTAAGCAGGGAAGGGACAGAAAAGATCTAAAGCGGGTTCTGTGCCAACAAAGTGACAGCAGCTGGCCTGATGTGGGGCTCTCACGATCGGTAAGATCATGACATGGGCCAGAGTTGGAGGCTCAGTCGATCGAGCCACCCAGGCACCCCCAAATGAAATTTTAAAAGATGGTATATACATACAATGGGATTTTATTCAACCTTAAAAAGGGAGGAAATTAAAATAAATAAATAAATAAAATTTAAGAAAATTTTTTTAAAAGGGAGGAAATTAAATTGACGACATTACACAAAGTGAAATAAGCCTGTCACAAAAGAACAAATACTGCATTGATTCCACTTATATATGGTCCCTAGAATAGTCAAACTGTGGAAGCAGAAATTAGAGGGGAGGTTGTGAGGAGCTGGGGAGAAGGGGCAGTTATTTAGTGGATACAGAGCTTCAGTTTTGCAAGATGGAAAGATTTCCGGCAATTGGTTTGCACTACGATGTGAATGAACTTGCTACTGAACTGTATGCTTAAAAATGGTTAAGATGAGGGGCAGCTGGGTGGCTCATTGGTTCAGGTCATTATTTTGTGGTTTGTGGGTTTGAACCTGGCACTGGACTCTGTGCTGACAGGCAGAGCCTGCTTGGGATTCTCTTTCTCCCTCTCTCTGCCACTTGCCTATTCGTACGCACTCTCTCTCTCTTAAAATAAATAAAAACATTTAAAATTTTTAATTAAAAAATTGTTAAGATGATAAACTTTATGTTATGTATATTTTACAAAAAAAAAGATATGTCATGCCATGTGGCACTCATATAAAAGTGATTCGTTGTTTAGACACAAAATATGGACATCCAAGATTGCTTTGCAATATGATGTGACTCTTTCCAGGAGTCAGAACACCAAGCTGGAGGAGTGAGGGAGCCTGGGGCCACTTCTGATTTTATCAATGCATGCGAAATGCAGTTTTTGCATTATTGTGCCTTTTGAGGATTGGATCAAATGCTATTACTGCTTTCTTAAAAAACTAGGTGTATTAGGATAATATTTATAAAATTACAGAGATGCTTTACCAAAAGAAAGACATTAAGGAAAGAAAAAAATATATCAATGGTGTTATTATGCTATTTCTGTACACATTTTTACATTGTTAAAAAGAAAGCTGTCCATTTAACTAGTCAGGGCTAAATAACTATGAACGATAGGCTCTTTGTCACCGCAAATAATATTTAGTTTCCAGAAACCAATCTTTAAAAGCCTGCTTTGTATGACTGTTGAGGTCTATCATTACAAGGATTTATTCTTGGCACTGAACACTGGAGCTTTGGCTAATAGCAGTCAACTGAGGTAATTCTAGCTTAATTTTGCAAGTGTTCTAATGGCAGTAAAAATGTGTCACTCATGAATCATAATGACACTCGGCAAAAGAACTCAGTATCTTATAAAGCCATAAGAGCATGGCAGCTGTAATGCCATTTTCCATGATCATCTTTTGTGGGGAATATTTTTATTATTTAGAGAAATCCAAACAATTGTTTCAAGATCAAATTCCATGGTAACTAATACCCATGTAACAACAGTGTTCAGTTCCAGTAGTTCTGTGACATGGCCAAGTAGTCTAGATCCAAATTCCCTGGAAGAGTTTTAATCCTAACCTTCTTGGTACCAAAGAAAAACATATGGCTACCAAAACCCAGTTTACAAGTGCAATTGTTTTAATGACCCTTTCAAATTAATTTTCCTGCTTGAAGATAAAATGTCATCTCTTTCTGTTTGCTACTCTACTCTTTTTTCTATGCCTTGCCAATTATTTTTTGAACTTAGTTCTTATGCTATATTTATAGTGAAGAGGGAGGAGCAAGGGAATCGTATAGCAGAAACAAGAGTTTTTTACAAAAATGGGAGAGAAGCATACATATGCTAGAAGCAAGAACTGTGTCTTTGGTATATAGTTCTCCTGGTGCTTGGCTTTTAATGGCCATTAAAAAAAGCATTATTTAAGATCAAATGATTTTTTAAAGCACACTGCCATGCAAAACATAAATTTTTAATATTATTTTATTTTCAAGGTTCATGGCCTGCTAAATCTTAATGATTATTTTTTGAATGGGGATATTAAGGAAAAATAAAAATAAATAAAATAAAGAAAAATGGAATTAAAACTAGTATCTGAAGAAATGAAAAGCTCTGTGGATTATCTTATCTTACCATTTCTAAATTGTTGTCCACTTATAAAAATACATGAGCAAGAATGGAATTGCCATTATAATAGTAATATATTTCATTGTCTTCAATATATGCAAATTGGTGCAAAGTATGTTTGCTATTTCCAGCTCAGTTATTTGCATAAGCAAGTACTTTTATTCATATAAGGCTTATGCCAAATACAATCTTTTAATTTTTAAGCAACTAAACTATGAAGCATTAAAAAATAGCACATAATAATTTCAGAAGAACTTCTTTAATGCCACCATAATTTAAAAAATTTATTTATTTATTTTGAGAAATAGAGAGAGACAGAGAGACAGAATGCATGAGCAGAGGAGGCAGCGGGAGAGGGAAAAACAAAGTCCTGAGCAGGCTCTGTGCTGACAGCACTGAGCCACACAGGGTTGGAACTCAGGGACTGTGAGACCGTAACCCAAGCGGAGATCAAGAGTTGGATGATTAACCGACTGAACCACCCAGGTGTCCCAGTGCTACTGTATTTTAAAGAAATGAATCACAATCTCATTCAGCTAGAGATTTCAATTTTTCACAATTTCCTTAGATCATGTAATAATCACCATCTACATTCTGAGCAAGGAAAGGGAAGGACAGGTGAAAAAGGAATATTTCCTATTCTTTCTCTGGAAGTCTTTTGTTTACATGGAAAACATGTCTTTAGAATAAACTCCATTATACTCCATTTCTATATATTCATATACAATTACATATACCTTTCTTATCTTCCAAAAAAAGAACTGTCATCGCTATAGAAGAAAATAATTTCATGTGCATGGTGTATCTGAAGTGCATGGATATCAAAACAAATGATAGAAAATAATCTAAAGCAGTTTTTATATTTTAGTGTATCCTTTCCATATTTAGAGAAGTCATTGATGGTAAGTCAGTAAGAACTTCAGTAATCAACAAAGTTTGAAAGCTAACATCTTTTTTTTAATAGATGGAGATAATACAAAGATCTGATGATATAAAGGCAGCAGCCACTTCTTAAGATGCCTCAGAAGCAGAGCCATCAGAGCCCGGGGCGACTGGTTTTGAGTCCCACACTGCCTTTTTTCCCAGGCTTCGTTGAGACATTTGTCCTTAAAACTAGAGTTTGTGGAGAAAGAATGGATAGCCTAATTCCAGATCATCCCAGTTGATTAGCATATCAAAATCGAGCACTGGGGACCCCACTCACAGCTACACATGAGCAAGTAAGGAAGAAGGGAGCTTACGCTTTGATTCCAAGGGCCGGAGTCAGCTTTCCTGTGTCACCCTGAGTGGTGTGGACCTAGGAGTGCCTGCCTCCCCTTGGGTGATAGAAAAGTAGCAGTGACTCTGGGAAGCTTGCTGAAGTGGGTCACCAATTCCAGGGCAAAGATAACTCTGTGGTCAAGGGCTTACAGAGAGGACCACCTGAGCCAGAGGCTCTGCGGTGTCAGATGCTGAGTCAGCAGGTAGGGCCTCCTGGTGAGCAGACCACACCAGGACCTCCGAATGGAAAGCCAGCAGGAGAGGCAGAGGGCAGGACCTGGTCCCTTGACACTCTCTGGGATCCCTTCCCCACTAGGACACTGCCCACACCCAGTTCATGCACCGTCTCAATGAAGAAAGGGAGATAGCAAAACCATCCAAAGGAGACAATTTAGTCTTGGAAGGGACTAAATTCCCCGAGAAACACTGTCTCTTTACATTGTTGGGTAGCTTTGAATTTACCAGATTGGACTAAACATAGTGTCTCACCTCTTATTGAGAGAGCAGGACTTTTGAAAGAGACTAGACCAAGGGCAAGAAAATAAAGAGGCTTTTCTTCATACAGGAAGTGCAAATTTACAATACTCGTGGACGCTTAACAAGTAACCTCCAAGACCGCTACTGGTCTTGTCCTCACCTGTTCCTCTCTGCCTGTGGAACTCCTTCCAGCAAGTCCTCAAATAGCTGGGGTCCTGCCACTACTCCTTTTTCCTCTCCTTTGTGGTCATTGCTCTCAGAGGACCTGCTCTGGTGTGTGCTGACTAGATACCAGAAGCTTCTACCTCGTCTCTCCCGCTTCCCATCAGGGCCCCAGACTCTCCAGAAGCTGCTGATTCTCCTCCTCCCCACATTGCACCTGTCAGAGCTCCTCATCTTCCTTCCTTCCTTAACATCGCAGGAGCTGGTATTGGGAGTAAACGGAGTAACAGCTGCTAGTGCGGTACAGGCATGCATCCCGGGGAACCCGTGTCATTCGTGAACGCTCCCGGACTCTGATCTTATTTCCAGAGAACAGGACTATAAATGGTAGCTCTATATTGGAACGAGTGCTGCTGTTACGCTGTAAGACGGATGTTTACAGGCCGGCCAGGAACTGAATTTTCTCCTTTAGGACGTTGCTTGTATGAAAGCAGTGTGTAGCAATATTTCGGCAAGCCTTTCAGACACGGGCTCTTCTCATTTGAGGCTTAGCAGAGTGATGAAACTCCATATGCATGAGGCTTAGCAGAGTGATGAAACTCCATATGCATCTGTTATTTATTGACAGAGACTTCAATATACACATACAACACAAAGAGACAGTTTAGTAATCAAAGCAAAAGGAAAATAGCATTAGGAAAACAGTTGAAGCCATAGAATATTTCTAGTTTTAAAATGCATGCTTAAAGACAGGCCACAAATGTGGCCCTGTGCTTCCTACTAGCCAATGCAAAGAAAGAAATTCACTAGTTATGTGATTCCTGAGATTTTGTTTTGGATGGATTTCTCATGGAAAAGCCCAATTATTCCTAGCACTGTGGGCTGAGAAAATTTTTGCCCATAGCTCTTCAACAGAGGATTCCATATGATGTAGTTGTCTAGCAAAATAATTAGCACTTGGTGGAAACTATCCAAATACTTTGTCTACATGTTCCCTTCATGTCTCAGAAAATATCTGTGAGACTCTGAGATGAGGTAACTGAGGCTCAGAGAAGTTTGATAATTTGGCCAGGTTGTAGAGGTCACGCGTAGCGGGCCTGGGGCTTGATTGGGTTTGTAGCCATTAAATTTCTGCTGCTGACCACTGTTTCATGAAAAATAACCCGAGTGAAATCAATACATCCCATATGGTATTTTTTTAATGACCCCAATAGCCAACAATAAAAATTTGTGTCAACAAAGAAGAAAGTTATCCTCAAACGAGAAGCCTAAAGAGTTACTTGTAACACATCATTAATTTTTTGTGTTGAATTCTTATTTTGTACTTCCCACTGGCAAATTATTAGGGATACAAATTATCAAGGTTCTTTTTCAAGGCAACAAATGATTCGCTAGTATATAAAACAGATCGCATTTTCAAAATTCCAGATTTTCTCTTTCATATAGATTGCAGCTCTCAGACTATGAAGGGCTTTCCCCTGTCAATTCTGGAAGCTTCTTCCTTAAATAGACTGCCATCTTTTGTTTAATTTTGCAGCTCTGTGAAAAAGAACTTAGCTTTTTTTTTTCCTACTTGCAAAGGAATTTTCCCACTCAAAACCTGTTGGAAATATGAAATAGGTCATATTCCCATCAAAGAAAGCTTATTACTTATTCTCCTAGTATTTTCCTTTTGTGTCAACTTGAAGAGTGGCATTAAGTGAATGCCCACAAAGCATCTTAGAGGCTAAGGAAGGATTAAACTAAAGGCTAAACTCTGAGACAGGTTTATGTACACTGCAGTGCACTTTCCTGGGGCTTAGCGTCTTTCCGCCTATCTGTAGAGGATATCAGAGGGCAACGTTTCTGTCATGAAATAGGGCTAATCAACTTAGTCGAATTTGTATTTAAGGCAAGGTGAGTTAATTAAAACGGTGTCTGAAACAGTTGTCGGATGTGCTTTTAAATCTGCGGCCAGAGAAGCTTCCGCAATTGAAAGAAACTCTTTGGGTGGTCCTTCTATAAGCAATGCCAAAACCGGGAAGACTTCAGAGAGGACGTAAGTATATATATCTACACTTTAATGAGTCCAAACTCAGGCTAGTTACTTTTGGTAGAATGTTTGCACATGTAAAATAAATGGACACTTTTATCTTAAAAGGAATGCTATTCTATATGGATCGAGTGCACAACGGGGAAGCAAGGAAATCATGCATAAATACCACCAGTAGCATTCCTGCCAAAGTCACTGGGTACATTATAAAAACAAAATGCATTAGACTTTGGAAAAATAAATTTTTATGAAGAAAGACGTTGACTTACCTATAAATTGTGTATGCTCTGTCTGTCTTCACCGACACTTCCCAAGGCACACGTTGTGACACAATGCATTTAGAACAGTGTTAAAGTGTATGCCTCTAGTAAAAGTGAAATATATGTTAGAGCCACTGCCAAGTGCTTTGGAGCTAAAGGTCTTTGTAGACAATAATGCTTACTACTACAGTGATAACGCTTATTGCTAACAGTATGTTAGCTAACAAATTTTATTTGCCAAAACTATTAAAGAGTTACTTAATGATATACTGCTCATGTCAAATAAATAAATACTGTCATATCTTAGTTTTATTCTAAGTAAAAGTGACAGGAAGTTTATTTAAAATAAAGTCAGCTTAAAGTTGTATATAGATTTATCAAGTATTTTATCATCTTCAAATAGATTAAGTACCTACCTCTGTGTGTTGGTCCTATACATTTACTATGCATTATTCTTCTAATGGCCTTTCATCACTGCAGATAACTATATTCCCAAAAGTATTATGATGTATAGACTATGAAATGTCAGAGTAGAAACTTTTAGAAAAAAACACTGAGGAACCATTAATGAAAATCATGGAAAAAAACCTATGTTAATTATTTCTTAACTCATTCTTTATAACAATCTAACTAAAATATTTAAAATTCAGGGGCACCCGGATGGCTCAGTCGGGTAAGTGTCCAACTTCGGCCAGGTCATGATTCCCCCACTTCACGGGTTCAATCCCCACATCGGGCTCTGTGCTGACAGCTCAGAGCCTGAAGCCTGCTTAAGACTCTGTGTCTCCCTCTCTCTCTCTGCCCCTCCCCCACTCACACTCTGTCTCTCAAAAAATAAATACATGTTAAAATCTTTAAAAATAATAAAATAAACTAAAATTCAGTTCAGTATATGGACCGTGCTATATTTCACTTCGGTCTACATACAAATTTATAGATAATGGGTTTTGCTTCACAATCTTTTGGAGAAAGTGAATGTAATTTATTCAAATTATAATAGCACATAAGTTATATTGAGTTCAAGTAGTGAAAATGGTACATAATTTTTACTTGCTTAATGATGAAAGGTTCAGTCTTTTTCATTACATTATTTGCAAACGTGTCTAGAACTTTACATCTTAAGGAAGCATGGGTGTGGCTGTAATGACAATGAGTTTCCAGAATGAAAAAGAAACGAGACCAGGGAAGCATGTCCCATCTGTCTTCACTTACACTTCCCAGGGCACACGTTGTGACACAATGCATTTAGAACGGTGTTAAAGTGTATGCCTTTAGTAAAAATGAAATATATGTTAGGGCCACGGCCAAGTGCTTTGGAGCTAACGGTCTTTGTAGACAATAATGCTTACTACTACAGTGATATCTCATTTTAATTATACTGTGCCTGTATGTGCTTGCTATTTTTTAAAACAAAAATTAGGTCTAGCTGACTTCCAAAGGGGGCTGTCAATGACATCACTCAAGCCAGTAGAAAAGAACCCTCTAAGTCTCCTCCCTCTCCTTGGCAAGGCTGGAGAGTAGAGGGAATAGGCAGAGACCCAGAGTCAAAGGCCCAGTGAGGAGAGGCTCAGAGCAGTCAGGAAGAGGGCGAAGAGGCTCTCTGCAAAACAAGGTGGGGGGAATGCTTTGCAGTTGTTGGGGGACCAACTAAGAGGTCAAGAAAAAGAACAAGAAGCCTGGAGTAGAAATGTCAAAATTCCCCATGGGGATGTTTCACAATGGAGAAGTTTAATGTTCAATTTTAAGGTGTTTTTGACACTCCCCTCTAAGCCCCCCATCATCTGATTGGCCAATTCTCAGTCAAGTTGGCTACACACACGTTGCCTTGTGCAAGTGCTATTTTGTGGATACTGAGGAAAATGGATGAGGGTTCGTAGTCAATGTCGAGCAGAGAGGAAGGAACCGCTATAGGAGGTGGGCTGTTGGGTAGACTGGGACCCCGCAAGAACAAAAAGTCAGAACCTGACCACCCATGAAAATGAAATCCTCAAGAATGGGCAGAAGCCTTGTGGAAGAGGTGGGATGGGGCTGAAGGAGACATGAGCCACTGGGATTTTAAGGAACAATGTCTTTCATTCTGTCATAAATGGCCATGATGCACATTTGGGGTAAAGATACTTTAAGTGTAATTGTCTCTCCCACTTGAAATAAGAGCTTGGATAACTTTAGAATCATCTTGTAATCTCAGGAAAATACGTATTTTTAATATTGGTACAGTAATTTACATTTCACACATTAGTTTATGTAATGACTTTTTAAACTTTTTTTATTATTGGATATAAAAGTAGACTTTTCACATTTCTAACTTTAACTGTGAGAAATTAGCATGATCTCTCTTCTCACTGTGAGTTTTTCTTTTTCTTTTTAATTTAACTTATTTTTAAATTTACATCCAAGCTAGCATATAGTGCAACAATGGTTTCAGGAGTAGATTCCTTAGTGCCTCTTACCCATTTAGCCCATCCCCCCCCCACTTCCCACAACCAGTCCAGTAACCCTCTGTATGTTCTCCATATTTAAAAGTCTCTTAACTATTGTCCTCCTCTCTGTTTTTATATTATTTTTGCTTCCTTTCCCTTATGTTCATCTGTTTTGTTTCTTAAAGTCTTATATGAGTGAAGTCATCATTTTTCTGCTAGGACTATTGATAATGAAATGCTATTGGACAACTTATTGACCTTTGTAATTTTTTTAAGTTTTTATTTATTTTTTTTCTTTTCTTTTTTTTTTTAATTTTTAATGTTTATTTATTTTTGAGAGAGAGAGAGACACAGAGCGTGAGCGGGAAGGGTCAGAGAGAGAGGGAGACACAGAATCTGAAGCAAGCTCCAGGCTCTGAGCTGTCAGCACAGAGCTCGACATGGGGCTCGAACCCACAAACTGTGAGATCATGACTTGAGCTGAAGTAAGCCACTTAACTGACTGAGCCACCCAGGTGTCCCAGTTTATTTCTGAGAAATAGAGAGAGAGAAAGAGAAGGAAAGAGAGAAAGAATGCAAGTAGGGGTAGGGGTATGGGGACAGAGAATCCAGAGCAGGTTCTGTGCTGAGAACAGACAACCGAATGTGGGGCTCAAACTCACCAGCCGTGAGATCATGACCTGAGCTGGAGTTGGTTGCTTAACTATATTTTTAAAAAAACATTTCCCATTTATTATTTTTAAGAAGTGTGAATTATGCCTTAGCACTAAGATGCTTTTCAGAACCTAGATTAATATAGGACACCTAGAACTGTGAATGTGTGAACCTACTAAGGATTGTTTTATACCTTAAACAAAAGATCTCTGTAAATATCTCCCACTAGTTTTAAGAAATTATATTTATTTTTTTCAAGATTGTAGAAATATTTAATTCTACTGGCCTTCACTTAGAATGTAAAAACTTACAAATACAGAGGTTATTTAAAAACTAATTTGTTTCAATGAGTACAATCCCAGAATTCATGCATCATACAGGCAACAAATATTCTATATGTAATTGCTCAAATTAAGGCTTGGCCAAACTCAAATTGCACCAGCTTTAGTAAACGGTCACAGGATGGCCAATGAGAGACTGAAATGGAATCAGACGGACACCTGTGAACTGTGCACCAGGCAAGCATTCAGTAAAAATATGCTGATTTGGCAGGGGCTTTAGTTCATGAAGTTCATGTCTTACGACTACTGCCCTAATCAGTTGAGACAGAATTAGCACTGGCTAATTCGTCTGTGTGCTGCCTGGAGGGGTTTGTTGAGGGTAAGAGTCTGAAGATAGAGATTAAGGAATCCTCATCCTCCTAAAGTGCTGGGCATCCAGGATTAGAGCGCTGGGTCAGAGAAATCCACCCTGAATGCAAACCTAAGCACCAGTACACTCCACACTTGGGATTACCAGACTCCCTGTGTCTAAAATGGATATCCCAGCCTGCATTTTGACTCAAGAGCATTTCATTCACCATGCCAAAGTGCCCTTGGTTCACTTCATTTGTCTAGATGTTTCTAAAATAAAAGAGGATGTCCTGAAAATGTGAACGTGGATATTTAAAGACTCATGGATTGATCCTATGACTCCCCAAATAGTAAGTTTATAGAAACCTAGATTTGAAGCTCAAGCATCTACCTTGCTGGGTAGGGAAGGGAAAATCTGGCCAACCCCAGAATATTTCCTTGGAAGTCTCCTGATAGTCTTTCCTTTGAAATATAATTTGATTTAGAGCCGTGAAACACTCCTGTGTGATATAGTGGTAGATGCATGGCATTTTACATTTCTCAGAACGCATGGGATGTACCACACTAAGAGTGAGCACGAAGGTAAACTGTGCACTTTGGGTGATGGTGATATGTCAGTATAGGTTCTCTGATGTAGCACATTCACAAATGTAGCGCTCTGGTGTCTGCTGTTGATAGTGAGGAAGGCTCTGCATGTGGGGCAGGGGGAGATATATAGGAACTCTCTGTAATCACTGTCTACTCAATTTTGCTGCAAACCTAAAACTGCCCTAAAAATAAAGTCTATTAAAAAATAGACTACATAAAAATTGGGGGCATTCAAAATATAAGAACAGAACATAAAAAAGGTGTCTTGGTCAATTCAGGTTGCTGTAACAGAACACCATAGTCTGGGTGGCTTATAAATGCAGAGATTTATTTCTTACAATTTTGGAGGCAGAGAGTCCAAGGTGAAGGCACCAGCAGATTCAGCAGATGCAGTCCCGGGAAGACCTGCTTCCTGGCTCACAGATGACCACTTTCTTGCTGTACCCTCACATGGCAAAAGGGGCTAGGGCGCTCTCTGGTATCTTTTTTCTTTCTTTCTTTCTTTTTTTATTTTTCTAAAGTTTATTTATTTATTTTGAAGGAGAGAGCAGGGGAGGAGCAGACAGAGTGGGAGAGAGAGAACCCAAGCAGGCTCCACACCATCACCACGGAGCCCAACATGGGACTCGAACCCATGAGCCATGAGTTCATGACCGGAGCCGAAACCAGGCGCCCCTTTCTAGTGTCTCTTTTCTAAGGGCACTAATCCCATTCATGAGGGGTCTACCCTCATGATATAATTACCTCTCAAAGATTTACATCCTAATACCATCATATTGGGATTAGGTTTCAACATATGAAAAGGAGGCAACATAAAAATACAGTCTATACTACCAGGCAATCATATTTTTAAAAGAAAATTTGGGCACCAATGGATATGATGGTTAAAAAATTAAAAAAGTTAAAAAGCACTTGCTTATTAGTATGAGGATGGAAAGAAACCGGGGGAGCCAAGCGGAGCCCAGAACCATAACATTGAGATGCAGCAGATGTCACTGACTCGTCCTTCCTGGGGCACCTTCATGGCATACATAGAGCTACTTCTCTAGACCTTGGAAATAAACTTACATTTTAGGGACAAATTTGGAGGGTTGATTAAAAACTAATAAGCTACTATATCACGTGTGTAACAAAATTTTATAGATCACAGTCAATTTCCTTGGCATTGCAGAAAGAAAAAAAGCCAGACCCAAGAACCATAGGGTCCAGAACAGTTATGTTACCAAGAAGGGCTTTAAATCAGATTTGAATTAGATGATACTTGTCTTTGATGCCTTGTTTCTTCATCTCTGTTCACCTGATAGCCTTGAGTTCCCTGCTTATTTCACTAAATGCATGACTAACAGTGGGAAAAAAATTCCTGCTGTGTTGTTGCAGACAATGGACCCTACGGAACCTCGTAGAAGTATTCCTCTGCCTGGTGAACCTGGTACTCGGGAAGAAAGGCATCTGTGCGAGCTGTCTCCTGGAATGACGTTAGAAGGTGATCACACTGCCTCAATAGCACCAGACTCTGTTGCTGCTCTACTCCATCTCCCCGTGGAAACCCTTCTGAGTTCACCTTCAACCACAGGGGTCCTTCCCCATCTCAGTCCTGTCCCTCTAAGCTTCTCAGCTGAAATCTCCCTCCCACACCACAGAAGTTCATTGCATCTAGAACAGGCACAATCCAGGGACTATTAACCCATCTCTCTGTCTTTCATTGCAACAAATCCTGAAGTGTGGCCCACAAAGTGTCTCACAGGGTCCCCAGCAAGGCCAAACCCTGTTGCCTACAGTAGGAATCCACACATTAATTCTCCCTTTATCCCTTTTCCCTTCCTGATGTCACTTCTCCCCTCCCTCACGGAGCTCCTTGGGACCACTACCTGCACGCAAGCCCTTGTCTTCAGGCCTTCTTAGGCAGAATGCCAAAATCAGACAGTCTCATCTGGGTTTGGTGACTAATTTGTATGGCATTTCCCTCAGGTGACGTGTGTGAGGACGAGGGGTGGTCCACCATCTAGGCAATCCTTGCTCTGGAGGGATTCTGCACCTCTCTCTTTCTTTCTTCTTTTTCCTCCTCTGTCCTCCTGATGTGTCTCCAGCACCACATAAAATGCAAGATAAACACTATATTTTATAATTTTAAAGATCCTATCTCATTCGTGGGTAAATTCAAACTTCTGCCAGAGACGGTCATTTTAAGACACGAATGAAAGTTCAGTAACACTCAGTTGTGTCCCACATTGTTCGTTGTGTAATGGACTGGGGGGAGGAAAGGGGTTGTGCACCAGATCGCACACAGAGGACCTGAGATTTCAAGGCACGGCAGTGTCCTTGCCAGAATTGCAAGCCCGTGTCTGACATATACCCAGCCTGTGTTCTGTTGGAGTTCTTCCTGTGGCTGGCACGCCCCTGGCAGATATTTTTATTTTAATCCTGACTGATCACTAGATTCTCTGAGGCCACTCTTCAAGAGGAAGCTGTAGTCACCTCACAGAAATACAGTGAGAATAAATCAACATAAAAAAATGTTTTACATATATGAGTGGCAACGGCCAATATTAGGTGAACTGTGGACTTGATCACTAGGTTTCAGTCTGAAAAAGAAGGTAAAGAAGTGATTGTTTATTGAAATACCATTATATTTTTAGTTTTTGATCCATGTGAATGTATTAGCTTTTAACAATTAAATCAAGGGGTGCCTTGGTGGCTCAGTTGGTTAAGCGTCCAACTTCGGCCCAGGTCATGATCTCACGGTTCGTGGGTTTGAGTCCAGTGTAGGGTTCTGTGCTGACAGCTCAGAGCCTGGAGCCTGTCTTCAGATTCTGTGTCTCCCTCTCTCTCTCTGCCCCTCCCCTGCTCGTGCGCGCGCTCTCTCTCTCTCTCAAAAAAAAAGTACAAAAAACAATTAAATCAAATATACATACAAGAAAGGAAAAAAGAAAAATCACTACTTTGAAAAGCAGAGCATTTTCTTCCTAATTTCCTTGTTTTTCAAGTTTATCTATTTGGAGAGAGAGCACACACAGGTAGAGGAGGGGTAGAGAGAGAGGAAGAGAGAGAGAATCCCAAGCAGGCTCTGCATTGTCAATGTGGAGCCTGATGCAGGGCTCGAACTCACCAACTGCAAGATCATGACCTGAATTGAAGGCTGACACTTAACCGACTGAGCCACCCACGTGTCCCTCCTAGTTTCCTTTTTTAAAAAACACAGTTGTAGGTTTCTGGGTGCCTGGGTGGTTGAGGCAGTTAAGCATCTGACTCTTGATTTTGGCTCAGGTAATGATCTCACAGTTTGTGAGATATAGCCCCACTTCAGGCTCCATGCTCAGCTTGGGAGAATCCCTGCTTGGGATTTTCTCTCTCTTTCTCTCTTTGCCCGTCCCCAGCTAATTCATGCATGCACACACACTCTTGCTCTCTCTCACTGTCTCTCAAAATAAACTGAAATATTAAAAAAAATAGTTGCAGGTATCTTGAATTTTTAAATATATTTTTATATTTTAATATCTCTGATCTCTGTTTTTCTCTTTTTTCAATGTTTATTTTTTAATTAACTTTATTAATTTACAACCAAGGTAGTTAGCATATAGTGCAACAATGATTCCTTCATGCCCCTTACCCATTTAGCCCATCCCCCCTCCCTGAACCCCTCCAGTAATCCTCTGTTTGTTCTCCATATTATAGAGTCTATTATGTTTTGTCCCCCTCCCTGTTTTTATATTATTTTTGCTTCCCTTCCCTTATGTTCATCTGTTCTGTGTCTTACAGTCTTCATGTGAGTGAAGACATATGGTATCTTGAATTTTTTAAGTGACAGTTGAGGATGAAGGAGAAGCTAAAATGACTTGCTTGACTAGTACTTGCTTAATATTTAAAGTTATTCAAAGGACATTAATAATTAACAGGAAGATGTAAAACAAAATGTTATCCTTTTAACAATGGTTCCTTTTTCTGGTCACTAGGGTCTTCAGATAAAGTTATGAATCCTGTGTTTATATGCATTTGGATATAACTTGCTCACTTGTTCTAATTAAATACAATTCTAGCTGTATCTACTCTAACTAGATATATTTTTAGCCATTAAGATTTTCCCCTCTTCTGTTTTGATCTTAACAATTAAAAAGGAAGATTTTTCTAAAGCTTGAATATATGGGAAATATATACATTTGTACCTCTGGGAATCTAAAAATCAAAATAAGTTGTAAGAAGGGCACCTGGGTGGCTCAATCAGTTAAGCCTCCGACTTCGACTCAGGTCATGATCTCACGTTCATGGGTTCAAGCCCCACGTCGGGCTCTGTGCTGACAGCTCAGAGCCTGGAGCCTGCTTCCGATTCTGTGTCTCCCTCTCTCTCTGCCCCTCCCTGCTCATGCTATGAATCTCTCTGTCTCAAAAATAAATAAAACATTAAAAAAAATTTTTTTAATAAAAAAACAACAAAATAAGTTGTAAGAAAGGAGGTTGGTATTTCTGGAATCTTGCAAGGCTTGTTTAATTTTATTATTGTTTGTAATATGGTATGGTATTTCCTGTGAACTCATCAACGAATCCAAAGGGCAAACTGATGAATCATTAAGTCCTGCAGTTGTATCTGGGTGCTTGCAATGAAGGAGTTTTTGTGTAACTGAAAGCTTGATACAGCTAGTCTCCCCAGACCTTGGGAAAATACAAAGGGTGTTCATTGTGTTCAAGAAAATTCAACTAGTTCACTAATAGTGTAGTTATTTGTTTACATATTTATCTGATTCTTTTCAGAACTCCATCAGTGGCGAGAGATATTGATGATAAATCCAATGATGGCCATGAATCCTCTACTGACATCACCAGGGCAGCAGAGAATGCCACTGGTTCCGTCACCATTTGAACCTCCAGCGATGGATAGGTATTTCTTTCCAATATACTATTCTGGTCAAAGGAGAAAATGGATGATCATTAACTTTTCAAATGAGGGTGACTCCAGTGTTGTTTTCTTGTCTAATGCCATGAACTGTGGCACACTAATTCATACCAAGATGCTCTGCCGGCCACACCTTCAACACACCACCCATCACTTCCCATCTGAGGGCTGCTTTACACACTCAATACATAGCTACCAAGCACTTACTACGGGACAGGCATCATGCAGGTTTAGACACTGATGTATTCCACGAGGGCTGCCCTGACAAAATGGACCACAGACTGCATGGATTAAACAACAGAATTTCATCTCTCCTAGTCCTTGAGGCTGAAAAGCCATAGATCATGGTGTCGGCAGGATTGATTTGTGATGAGGCCTTCTCTCCTTGGCTTGCAGACAATCACCTTCATGCCATGCCCTCGCCTGGTGTTTTTCTCTGTGCATGCACTTCTGCTTCCTCTTCCTCTTCTTCTCATAAGGACACCAGTCCTATAGGATTAGGGCTCCATTGTTATGGCCGTATTTAACCTTATGTACTCCCCAAAAAGCCCTATCTCCAAATATAGTCAAAGTGGGGGTTTAGACTTCGACCCATGAATTTGGGAGGAACACAACACACTCCACAACAGTTGAGTACCCTGGTCTTCCTATGATAGAACAATTCCTTTTTTCAATAGAAATGACATTATTAGGAGTTAGGGTGTACATTCTGGCAGTTTTTTTTATTTTCCCTTTTTTAGAATATTTTGACATTCTGAGAAGAAAGTAATATCCATTATTTATTGTTGTTTGTGGAGTGTGAACAATAAATTTTGACTTCTTAAGACCACTGAAGTTGATAAACTGTCCACCTACATAGTCAAACATGATCCCAGATGACAAAACACAAGGCAAAGTACGTGCATTACATGAAAAAAGAATTTTGTAGTCAGAACAGTATGTAGGTCATGGGAAATCAGAGAGCAGTATTGATTTGATTAGGCTTTTTCCAGACACTTCTCAAACTTTTTTTCTTGATGTTTCTGTTGTGTTGTCAGCTAGGCCAATCCATCCTTAGTAGATCTTTCTTACACCATTTCTACTGAAACCAATAGAGGCTGCAGGATTTTTGTCCTTTATTTTGCAAAGAGATGATAGAATCTCATCTGGCAATTAGAAAATCTCCCTGTCTGTGCAATGGAGAATTTGTACTGTTCCATCCTCATTTTATCTATTTTATATCTTTTTTCCCCTAGAGATTTGTTGTCTTCCACTCTAGCTCCTGCTGACCCAAGACAGTTTTGTGTTCCTTCCCAGTTTGGATCCTCTGTTCTACCAAACGCAAATATGCCGAACATGTTATCCAACCGTGTCTACTCAGGTATGAGCAATGGATGGCTCTGATCTGTGGAGCCGCTGTGAGCCAGATGGTTGCATTAAGTTCTGCCGTCATGCCATCAAATTTACTGCTAAGTTTTGGCAGAGTTGTGTGGCGGGTGTGTTTGTAAGTTCTGCACTTGCTACCTAGGTTTCAATCATGGTTCCACCACTATGTGACCAAGTGTAAGTTGCTTAACACCTCCAACCATCAATTTACGAAGGAATAACATGAAAAGTTGAAAGAGCACTATCTGTCTTTCTTACAGTGAGAAATTAATGGGTCATGAGAAGATGAGATTTGAGATGTAGAGAGGCGTGGGGCTGTTTATCTATGGCCTGATAGGTCAAAGTGGAGGCTTGTCTCTTATTCTGAGTAGGAGGGGAAGTTTTGAGGAGTTTGAGCAAAGGAGCGACATGGTCTGACTTACATTTTTCCAGGATCACTCTGACTCCTGTGTTCAAGACAAACTATGTAGGATCAAAGCTCTGAGGATGAACTGAGGATAAAGTAAATGGGCTATTAGAATAGCCTAAAGATTATGATGGGTTAGCCCCGTGTGGTGACAGTTCCATAGTAACATGTGGTTGGATTCTGTAATTATTTTGAAGGAGGAAATAACAGATTTCCTCACCGTTTAGATATGAGCTGTGTGAGAGAGAGGTCTTAATGAGGACAGCAAAACTTTTGGGCTGAGCAATAGGAGAGGTAGAATTGCTGCTCACTGTTGTGGAAGAGTGTGAGAGGAACAGAGTTCTTGGGGCGGGAGAGAGATCATAGGCTCAGTTTTGCTCCTGTTATGTGTGAGGCACCTAACAGATAATGAGTCAGAGATGTCAGGAAAGGCAGATAAAGTGCAGAGAGGACTTCTGGAGAACAGTCTTGACATACAGTTTTGGAAGCCATAAGCATAGATGAGACTAAATGAGACCATCTATTGAGAGTGTTGATAGAGGTTAAATGGATGATATCTAGGACACACCAACAAGATCCAAAAGATGAGAAGGAACAAACAAGGGAGAAACAGGGGGAGAAAACAGTGACGTGGGAGGAATCCCAGGAGAGCCTGGTGGCCTTGAAGGCAAGGGAAGAAGTTTTAAGGACAGAGTGAACGTCTGTGTCAAGTATGCCATTCATACATGAAGTAGATGAAATAGAAGAATATATGATTAGATTTAGCTGAGTGGAGCTCATTGGTGATCTTGATAAGAACCGTTTCAGTGGAGGGGTATCAGTGAAAACATGACTGGTGGGGGCTCAAGAAAGATTAAGAAGGGAGAATTTCCTCATGATGTAAAAGATCAAACTGATGTATCTTATCTCCCCAAAACTGTGTTCATGAGTTTCTGTTCATCCCTGCTCTTCGATTCCAACAACTCTCAATAGATAAGATCAAATAGGAGTGAAAAGCCTGGCACAAGAAGAAATATGATTGGTGCCAGGGCCAGTGGAGACCCCAGCCTGCCTGGATTTGAGCATGTTGCGCATGGATCCCGTGCAAAGGGATTGGGCATAGAAGCCAGGGCCAGATATGAAACTGGACACACCCGCTGGAGCGTTCCAAGGACCAAGAAGACTGTCCCAAAGGCTAATCCTGGATGAAAACCCCATTCGGCATTAAGAACCCAGCAAATCTATAGCCCATGGTTACAGGCAACACAAAAATAGACGAGTGAAATAGTTGCATTGCTGACTCAGAGAGCCCGTCTTAGTGATAAAGAATCTGGAAGCTGCCAATATTTGGATACAAGCAAGCAAGGTAACCATCTGTCTCCGGAGCATAGGTCAGGTCTCCTGCCTCAAGGCTGATGTCTGGGAGAGTAAACAAAGGAAAAGTACGGCCTCTGGCCTACAGAAACTGAGCTACCAAGTAAGTTAGGAAAATAGAAACAAAGACACAAATCTATTTCAAAAATTGGGTATTAGGTAGAGAGTGGGTTATTACAGCTGGACTAGAATTAAGTTTGATGTCATCTATTTGGGAAAGAGAAACTTGGAATAGGTTTGGGGACTCCAGATTTAAGAGGGTCCTAAAATCCAGGTAATTAAAATTGTGCTTTCTATACTGGACTTCTCATGAGAACTTTCTCTGCATCCTTTTGCAGTCAGTACTTCATGGGTTGATAGTTTCATGCATGGTGGCTCTCTAGAGAAGATTTTGAAGCCACTGACATAAAAAATACTTAAAGCTTTAGTATTAGGAGGCTTTTAGAGGTCACCTCATCCAATCTCTGAATTTTACAAATGACAAATAATCTCCCTAAAAATATAGAGCATTATTTATTTTAAGATGGGTTATTAATAGGACTTAACTGAGCTCAGCTAGCTTAGTACAAAGCATTTACAAGAAGCAGTTATAGCTCTCATGATGATGACTCCCATATCAGGGAGAAGAGATTTTCCACATGGAAAACTGTCAATGAACAGAACTACATAAAAGAAGTACAATTTGTTGTGAAGTATATGCTCTGTAGACCTGTGCTGGTCTATGAAGAGGTTGTGCAAATAAATGTATAAATAGAGAAACTTTTGCAGCAACATGACAGAGCAATCTTATGTCTATTAATCTGATCATTTTTTACATTATACTTGTGTTTGTCCTTGTTTTCATTTCAATTTTATAAAGGTTTGTTTTACTGTATTCTTAAAAACATATTGGTCCAGGATGGGTAGAAATTTTAAAAGAAAAAAAGATGGTCCTTTACCATAGATGGTTTAAAAAGTATCAGTATAGACTCTAAGTGCATTAGGAGAACAGAGAAAGAACAAAACAATTAATACAGCATAAAGTCACCAGGCAAGAATAGAGCCTTGACTTCTCTAATGCTGCTGTTATTTCAAGACACTTCAGAAGATTGACACAAAGAATGTAACTTCTACCCAACTTTATTGAAAGCATTTTGGAAAAAGTATGTTCTTCAGATACACCAAAAAGTCCACATAGAGAGCTTTATATTTTATCCGTGAAATCATTGCATTTATGTCCAGGGATTTTGGTGTACAAGCACTTAGTTTTTTTATTTTAAAAAATCAACTGATTTATCTTGTAGGAAAAAAAAGGAAAGAAAAAAGTTATCAGCTTTTGCTTCAAAAGCTAGAAATCAAGAGACCCACGGTTCAGTTCATTTTTTTATTCCTTTTGAAGTATGGCAGGAAAATGTCACCAATCATGAGATCCATACTTAAGGAAAAATAAGATTATCTAGTGTTTATCACTCCATCACCAAAGTGGCTCTAACATGTTGACCAGCAATTATCTGATTCTGTTTCCAACATTGTGCTCTACTGGTGGGTTTTTGTAGATGCTGTTTTAAATCATTTTATTTTATTTTTATTATCTTTAAATGAAAATTGTTCATTTGTTTGTGGGGTGGGATGGTGGTTTTCTTTTTTAAGGTTGGGGCATTTTACAGCCTGAATCCATAAAGGCAATGGCCAGAAGGAATGAAATGATTCAAAGGCAACATACTTCCAGGTAACATATTATTTATTTATTTTCTATTCACTCGCTTGTTCATTGGTTTTATTTTTTTTTAATGTTTATTTATTTTTAAGACAGAGAGAGACAGAGTGCAAACAAGGGAGTGGCAGAGAGAGAGAGGGAGACGAAGAATCTGAAACAGGTTCCAGGCTCTGAGCTGTCAGCACAGAACCTGATGCAGGGCTCAAACCCATGAACCACGAGATCATGACCTGAGCCAAAGTCAGACACTTAACCGACTAAGCCACCCCGGCGCCCCTGTTCATCGGTTTTAGATGGATAGATAAATAGAAATATAGGAAGATAGATAGAAGATAGATAGAGAGAGAGATACTTTTTATATATATTCATTCATTATGTTTGTTTATTATGTTGTATATACATACAAATTCTAATTATATACATATTATGTTATATATATGTTTTTATAGATATCTGATTGCATACAAAAAACATTTCAGGAATATTGAAAAATAAATATATACAATATATATTCAAGTTATTTAAAGATAAAAGCAAGATTAGAAATTACATAGTAAAGCTATGTCTGTAGATCATAATAGTTTAACAATGTCTCACAATTAAAATGCCTGGTTGTGATTCCTCTGAAATTCATATTGGTGCTTCTGTTTTAAAAGACTTCAGTTCTGCCCAAATTCAGGAGCCAAGCTTGCTAACCCCACTTCAGACTCTAGGAGCAGAGCCCAGACAACCCCATGTCAGTGGCTCCCAAAGTGGCCTTCAGCCGTAGCAACTAGGAGAAAGAAAAGACCGCAGTAATGACTAAGGCAAGGCCCTGGGGTACAAAAAGGCCTCAGACTCAGTTCTCTCATCACTGAACCCTAATGGGTCCAGGTGAAAACCAAAAATCAAAATAAAGTAAGCAAAACCTTCAACAAGTCCTTCCCCCCAACTCCTGCCAATTGCATTGATTTGTAACAGTTGAGACTTACATTGACCTCTTGCCTTCCTTGAGTCCCACTAAGATTATACTTTGGAATTTAGAAACTCTTCCCAGAACTTTGGTTTGAGGATTACTTTCTGGCAAGAAACTACCCTGTGCTATGTTATTCCCATTCCTGCGAAATTTGCCAGACCTATTAGAGATAATGCTTTAAAGACCGGCCTTGGGCTTCTGTTGTGAGATTCGGCCACACCTTTTTTCCGTAGGTCTTTTTTTTTTTTTTTTTTTTTGAGAGACAGAGAGAGACTGTGAGCAGGGGAGGGTCAGAGAGAGAGGGAGACAGAATCTGAAGCAGGCTCCAGGCTCTGAGCTAGCTGTCAGCACAGAGCCTGACTGTCAGCACAGAGCCTGATGCGGGGCTCAAACCCACGAACCGTGAGATCATGACCTGAGCCTAAGCCGGACGCTTAACTGACTGAGCCACCCAGGCGCCCCTCCTTAGGTCTTATTCTAAGCTTTCCTTCCCAATGAATTTTTAGGGGAATCTGTGTTTCCACCCAACAAACTTCCGACAGGTAGTGTGAAGACTCGGGAAAAGCAGACGTTTCATCTCGGGAACGCAGAGAACCATTTAGATTATATTTCTAGCAGTTTTCTTGGGGTGTATAAAATACATTGTTTTGGTTTTAGGATGGAAATGGAAATGCATGCCATTTACCAACAAAGGAGAATAGAAAAAGTGAATCCGAAGGGACTCGAAGGGCCAGCGCTACCATTCCTCTATGGCCCCAGTGTCCCACCGGGCCCAGCCAACTACCATGGCAGGAGCAGGCTCTCTCCCGGTGACCTACATTTTCACAGAAGCACCCTGAGAAATCTCCAGGGAAACCCCACGCTAGTGGCAACTGGTCCACATTTTCTAGAGAGCTGGGGTCAGAAATGTCGTCGTCTCAGGAGAGGTACTGGGAATCAGAAAGTTCTAGACAGCAATATGGAGAGCTCTAAAAGTCAAGTCGAAGAAAAAGTCTTAGGCCAGACTCGTGTGATTCCCTATGAAGAGGATGAATTTGCAAAAGAACCAGAAACCGAAGCTCTTAACAATCAGAAGTCGAAGGAAACCAATGAAAAGCCAGCTCTTGGCAACACCTGTGGAGAGCTTGAGGCTACCCATCAAAAACCTTGGGGAGCTCCTGGGGCTCCCCTAGAGGCAAAGGCCTGGGATGGTGCAAAGGAGAAGGCTTCAGAGCAGGGCTTTGCAGCCTGTGGTGAAAAAAATGGCGTTTGCCCTCCAATTCCTCAACCGTCTCTGCCAGGTGGGTGTCAGGGGCCAATGGAGATTCTAAGAGCCACAAGTCACCACGTCCTTAAGTTATTACAAATGTGCCATTCCCAGCATGTTTCCTTTTATTCTTCTTTCTCTTTTTTTAAAATTTTGTATAGTTTATTTATTTTTGAGACAGAGAGAGACAGAGCACAAGTGGGGGAGGGGCAGAGAGAGGGAGACACAGAATCTGAAACAGGCTCCAGACTCTGAGCTGTCAGCACAGAACCCGACGCGGGGCTCACACCCACGAGCTGCAAGATCATGACCTGAGCTGAGCTTGGAGGCTTAACTGACTGAGCCACTCAGGCGCCCCTTATTCTTCTTTTTCTTAATCCTATTTAGGACTACATCTTCTTGAAGTCCCTTTATTAGGTTCATTCCAATAAGCCATATTAGTGAAACTTGTCCCTATATATATATTGTATAAAGAATTTTCAGCCAAAGCTAGGAAGGCAAGAATGAGGAAGGAGGGGGAAACCTACCAGAATTTTAAATTAAAATTTTGATTTAATTTGCTGTTAACTTCTTCAATACAAAATAGAGGGACTTAAAAGTATGAATTCTGTCTCCTCTGTATTTAAAGTGCAGAAAACAATAGACAGTTAAACAAAAGCATTAACTTTCAGTGCCCATTACTGTTAGGATACTTTATTACCTAAAAACATTAACACACTATCCTCCGAAACACACACTGAATAGTTTCTAGAACTATTTTTGATCAAAATATTTTAAAAACACAGAGATTTGGGGGAGGCGGTTGTAATCTAGTCACCAAACCAACTGTTTCCCTTACAAAGTGTTAATTTGCCATTTTGATGAATATGTGGCTACATCCTCATGTCACCTAGACAGCATGACAAATCATATAATGTCATAGAACATGACAGTGCTTATCTGGAGAATGAAATCCACAGGGCACACCTATTAGAATCTGAGAGCAAATGGAGCAGTCTGGAACTTCTTTGTTTCTTTACAATAATGCTGTCGTTAAAGACCCTTTAGAGGAAGGAAAGAAAGGAGATTGCTAAACTTTTCAGAAAATGTCTCTCAGTATCGTTTAAGGAGCTTACACATAGATGTATATATAAAGGTACCTTCTGTGGTAATAGAATATAAGGAAATTTATGTAGCTATATACATAAAACCATGCTCTTAGTTTGTCCCTTTTCCCTGGAAATTGTATACCCCCAAATAACTTCCTTTCTATTTTTAAAGGAACACATCCACTGGTTACAATTGGGGAAAATCTGTCTTTGGATGAAGATATTCACAAATGGACCGTGAGCGATGTGCACAGCTTCATTAGTGGCCTTCCAGGCTGTTCAGATTACGCTCAGGTGACTGAATATTTAAGTGTTTTCATAAAAATAAGGAATTTTGAAATATGCTTCCTTCAAAACGAGTTCTGCCAAACTTGCATTTTTCTCTCAGAGACGATTGCTAATAATCTGCCCTTTGGTATGTCATCAGCTGACCTGGGACAGGAGCCTCTGATTGCTAAATCTTGGGTCATGTCCCCACACCCCGTCTGCAGGGGAGGCTGGAAAAGCCAATGTCTGGCATTAGTTTCTGTTCCGTCAAAACTACTGGTAAACTGGTAGATTGTTAAATCTCCCAGAATTTACCTGAAATTAGGAGACTCAGAGGCCAAACATCCAAAAATAGTGAGAAATGATGAGTACATTCCCTACTCTTTCATATAGCAAACATGGGGGGCACATATTTCTGTACCAGAAGTTTTAGCTACACATAATAGGTAATAGAAATATATTCCTTATTCTAAAAAAAACAAGCCTATAGATATGAAAGATAAGAAATTAACTATTTTAAAATTCTTTATTTATGCTGGGGTAATATACAAAAGTGAATACACATGTAATTCAATCTGGCAGATAAAGTACTGTGTTTTGAATCATAATGAACCATCAGGACAGTTGGAAAGAAGACTAGTTTTATAATATGGGAAAACTGGTAACAAAAATATTGGGTTGGCCAGTTTTTGAAGTTTATGTTAATGCTACATTTTCATATTAAAGTTTATTCAAGTGTGTTATTAAAACACAATTTTAAACTGTAATTTGCTTACTAAATCTGGTGTCATTGTCTTTGATTTACATATTAAAGAGAAAGATAAGTAGAGAAAGGACATTATAATTTAACATAATTAACTGATGTTAGAAATAACTTTTTTCAGATCTTGGTTTTGTGATTTTTTTCCTTCAGTATAATGCCGTTAATCATTCTTTTTATTTATTTACTTATTTATTTATTTATTTATTTATGTTCTGTTTATGGGACTTACAGAAAGTTAGATAGAGTAGTAGTTAAGAGTATGGCTTATGAACCCAGAAAGTACAAATTCAAATCCTGGCTTTTTGGTTTTCTGGACATGTGACCTAGGACGATTTGCCTGTTTTCTTAGTGCACAGTTTTTTGTCTGTAAAATGGGGATAATTATATAATATATTCTCAAAGGATTGTTGTAAGCAGTAAAGAGGGCTTCGCGCCTTATAAGTCCTCGATGAGCGTTAATTTCCCCATGCCATCAAGACTCCTCAAGACAGGTTACTTATCAGTAAATTGTATTCTTTAAGTCATTCACTTTGTCTTTTTACATACTTGATAAAAAATTTTTGGCCTTTTCTCTTCCACTCTACGAGTCTAAGCTTATTATTTTCTTATTAGTCATTAACCATGGGGCAATCCTTTTTTAAATTTATCTATTCCACTTATCAAGCACCAACATCAACCACCAGTAGAGCAAAGTTACCAAATTTTGGTAACGGTCTGAAATAAGCAGCAGTCGAAATAAGCAGTAAGCAATGAACATGTGATTGCTGGCTTCTGGTGGACCGAATCTATTTGACCCTCACTAGTCTTCATCAGCCAGAGATCCGCAGACATGGAGGTGCCACTACGATAACCGCTCTCGAATAAATGAGCTACATGCATTTCATGCTTTATCATCCCAAATGGCCTCTCGTGGGTACACAGAAGTCACATAAACATGAATACTTTGCTGACTCATTATCTCTCACCAACAGGATGTCGGCGCTCCTTTCCCCACCCCAAGAAATGGAACAGTTATTTCTAGGTGTTTCTCAAATGTGGTTAGGATCAAGTTCTGCTCTTGAGTCCTCATTAGTCTATTCCCTCCCTGCAATTGCTGGTGAAATCAACCGCAAGAAGAGCGCTACCCTGCTGGGCACACCCCAGCCCAGCTCAGGGACAGTACTCTGTACAGAAATGGAGAGAATGCAACTGAGTGCGACCAGCTCAGAAGCAGCTCAGTTCAGCTTGGGCACAGCTGTCACTGGCATCCTCGGCTAGTATGTCACAGCCTGGGACGAGTCGGGGGTCACACCCACCGTGTTCCCCACCCCCACTCTGTCCTCTTCTTTCTCATCTCGGCTTTAGGTGGCCACTCAGCAACCTCCTACCACCTGCCTTCTGTAGGTATAAAAAGAAACCGAGAAAAAAATAAGCACAACTAAAACTCAAAGCTCCTATGCAAATGAATTCTTTGAAATAGAGGAGGTGGGGGTTGGTCACTTAATTGTTCAGGGACATCCGGGAAACCCTGTGACACATCTTGTTTGTTCTAAATGTCTCATTCAAAGAAGTCACCAGATAAAATATTCTCTCTCTAAAAAGAACTGAAATTACTAAAATTAAGTGTATATTTATATGGTGCTCCTGGCTTAAATTGTCATCTTGAGAATGAGGTGGGAGGGATATGTGGGTGACACTGCATATTCTGCAACTTTTCCTCGGGCCCAGGTTTATATGCCAGGGCTAAGGGTTGGGGCCTCATGAAAGTCAGGTCCTGGATGCCAACCCGCCTCTGTTTAAAAGTGTATTCTGGGGTACCTGGGTGGCTCAGTCGGTTAAGCATCTGACTTGGGCTCAGGTCATGATCTCACGGTTCGTGCACGGGTTCGAGCCCTGTGTCGGGCTCTGTGCTGACAGCTCAGAGCCTGGAGCCTGCTTCAGATCCTGTGTCTCCCTCTCTCCCTCTGCCCTTCCCCTGCTCATGCTCTGTCTCTCGGTCTCTCAAAAATAAGTAAGCATTTAAAAAATTCAAAATGAAGAAAAGAAAATGTATCCCTTCTTTGCTCACTGGAATCCCTACAAAGGAAAGAGAAATTGGCTGAAACTTCCCACCATTAGTATAGTTAACTATTTTCACCAGTACCCCTTTTTTCTGAGTGGCAGCAGGCTTATGTAGGGGAATTTCTGGATCAGAATTAGAATCCTTTTATTTTATAAGTTCTCTCTCTGGCAAGCTCAGCTTCTTGGCAACTCACTTAACCTTTACTACACTGGGTGTCTCATTATTATAATAATGCCTACTCTTTGCTGAGCATGGACTGTTTGCCAGGCACTGTACCAGGCATGTCATTTAGATTATCTTTTAAGTTTAATGTATACCAATTTTACGAAGAAGATACTAACCCTATTTTGCAGCTGAGTAAAATTGAGCGTCACAGCAGCTAAGAGAGTGAGTGCTTGAGAAATGTGCATGTGACTACAAATCTAGTTCTTTCCACCGTAATTACTGTGCACTGAAGATATTGGGCCATACGGTTTATAGTAAGGGTACCTGGGCCCCTACATGTTGTCAAAGGTGGTAAAAGGGATCCTTAAGGTACTCCAGATACGTCAAGAAATGTTAAGAGAAATCATACATTTCCCCAAGATAAGGCTGCAAGCCTAACCCAAAGTGTCAACTTTTTTGCTTTAGCCTAAGATAAGTTAATTCATATTAGCCATTCTATAATTTCTTTAATTAAAGTAGGAAATGGAATCATTATTTAGTAAGCACAGTTTATAAATAACTAAAATCTATTAGAACACAAATTTCCTAGTACAGAAGCTTTCCCAAAAGACTTGACTTTTCAGTCGTCCTGAGACATGCCCTCCAATATAGTGGAAACAAGACAAATATGACTCCTCTTGTCACTGAGCTTAAAGTGCAGAAGAGGGACGCTAGTAAGGAATCCCACATCAGTGTGGCCATGCTAGGGGAGAACAGATACACACACGGTAGGAACACACAGGAGGGCCACGTGGCTTCCTGAAGGGAGAGGCATCTGTCAGTGAGTTTTCTAGCTGAGGGGGAGGTGAGGTGAAAGAGAGGCAAAGGAGAAATTCCCAACGGAAAACCAGGAGCCCGAAAGAATTTAGCACAGCTGGGATTTCAAGAGTAGTTCCCAGTGGCACAGAGAAGGGCAGGACCAAGTGAGAGAGGGGAGAATGGCAAGACAGGAGGCTGAAGGAGGGGAAGGGGCCAGGTCACAGAGAGCCGTGGAGACCCAGGGAGGGACTGGCTTTATCTTGGAGGCAGTGAAGGTTTAAAGCATGAGTGGCATGCTGAGTTTTATATTTCAGAAAGGTCAGTCAGGTTGTTCTTATGAAAACAGGTTGAAGGCAGCAAGACTGGTGGGGAAACACTTGATCCAGGGTAGCACCACTGGAGCGGGAGAGAAGAACACTATGGAAAAGGCAGATTTGGTGTGATTCAGCTTCTAAGTTTAAGGTAGACATCAGGGAGCCTTCGGCAGAAAGAGAGATTCACTGAAGCCCAGAGAGAGACTGAGATGAAAACCAAAGAGGACCTGAGGCAGCAGCTAAGGGACCTTAACACATAAAAATGGATAAAGAACTGATAGCCACAGAAGTGACTGAGAAGGAGAGGCACAGAGTACCCAAGAGGGAGAGCCTTGCAAAGGCCAGGAAAGAGCAATTTTTTTTTTAATGAAAAAGTAGTCAATAATGTCAAATGCAGCCAGGAACACCAGGAACATAAACGTACTTGGAAACAGCAGACTCACTGGGGACCCAGAGGCGAGCAGGTTTAATGGACTAATGAGGGTAGAAGTCAGAGTCCTTGGGACTGAGGAATGGCTGGGCAGTGCGAACATCGGGCAAGGAGGATCAGAGCTCTTGAGACCCTGGCCTGTGAAGGGGATAAGCGGTACTGGGGCTCTATCTAGAGACGGAGGGAGGAGGTGTTTGTGTAGGTGCCTATTATTGTTTGCTTAATGATGAAGACTTGGGTAAGTGCCAATGGAAGGGAGCCAGCCCAACAGGGGAGACGAATGCTGAGAAAGGGGATTACCTACTGAGTGAAGCCTGAGGTGGAGGGGTGAGGACACACAGTCCACATGGAGAGATTGTCTTCAAACACTGAGACACCGTCTTCCGCCGTACCAGGGGAGAAAATATAAGTTTTTAGGTTGCTGGGAAGAATTAAAGGAAGTTTTTATCTATTGGTTCCTTTCCTTTCCTTCCCTTTTCTTTTTTTCTTTTTTCTTCTCTTTTCTTTTCTTATTAAGAAGTTACATGATCTACTGGAAATGAGGGAGGATCCTGTAAGGTCTTAAGTTTGAAGAGTGTGAAGATAGCTTGAAAATAGAAAAAAGAGAAAGCTCATCAGTAAATAGAGGATTGCTGGGCAGACTGAAGCTGGAGATGATGAAATTACAGTCCTACCAATCCTGCCCAGATTTTTGATTCATCTCTTTATCTGCCTGGAATCTTTGTCCACTAGCGGTCTTCCTAGTTTCCAGAAGAAAGGAAGGCACGGTGGCATCCACTACACAACAGAACAGACAGGGCCCCTGGAAAGGCCAAGAATGACAGCCCTCACCTGCAGTTTCTCTGCTCCCTTGCCGTTCTGCACGCCAGTTGAGAGGCACTGCACCTGTCAGTGTGACAGGTAGAATTTGTCACAGTTTCAATCCACAACACTTTACTCCATCTATTTGTCCATTCGTTGGCTTGCCCAGCAACATTTATTACACATCTACTATGTCCAAGCCACAGCACTGAGACACTGGTAAACAAGACATGAGCCTGCCCTCAAATCATAACTATTCCAGGCTGGAACTGAGTTCCACAAACAGAATTATAATGTTCTCCCTGAGTCATTAAAGAGCACAGACATGCTACTGGAGCACAGAAGAGAGAGTAACTGAAAATAAGAAACTTTATAACATTTTGTGTCATCCTCAAGCCCTCTTAATGGTTCTTCCAAAACTAAAATACCTATATATAAAACAGGAATTTTGGAGGTGCCTCAGTTGGTTAAGTGGCCAACTCAAAGTGTGTGTGTGAGCAGGGAAGGCGCAGAGAGAGAGGGAGAGAGAGAATCCCAAGCAGGCTCTGCACTGTCAGCACAGAGCCAGATGCATGGCTCTAATCCATATGCCATGAGATCATGACCTGAGCCAAAATCAAGAGTCAAATGTTTAACCGACAGAGCCACCCAGGCGCCCCAAGTGTCTGACTCTTGATCTTGGCTCAGGTCATGACCTCACGTGGTTAGTGAGTTTAAGTCCTTCAAAAGGCTGCACACTATCAGTGCAGATCCTGCTTGGGAGTCTGTCTCTCTGTCCCTCCCCTGCTTGCATTCATTCTCTCTCTCTCTCTCAAAATATATAAATAAACCTTAAAAAAAGAATTTGGGATTTGGGGGGTGCCTGGCTAGCTCAGTGGAAAGAGCATGCAACTCTTGATCTCAGAGTCATGAATTTGTGCCCCACATTGGGTATGGAGATTACTTTAAAACAAAAAAAAAAAAAAGAAGAATTTTTAACTTCATTAATTAATTAATTAATTTGGTAAAGAAAAGGGGAGTGGGGAGAGGAGCAAAGGTAGAGAAAGAGAATTTTAAGCAGGTTCCTTGCTCAGCATGGGGCCTGACATGGGGCTCAATCCTACCACTGTGAGATCATGACCTGAGCTGAAATTAAGAGTCGGATTCTCAACTGACTGAGCCACTCAGCTGCCCCACACAGAAAAAAAATTTTAAAGACTTGTGAACAAAGTTAACACCTTTTGTTTTTAATAAGGTATTTAAAGATCATGCAATTGATGGAGAAACCTTGCCATTACTCACAGAGGAGCATCTTCGAAGCACTCTGGGATTAAAGCTAGGGCCAGCACTAAAGATTCAGTCGCAGGTATGGTGAGTTCTTGTAACCAAATACGTATTAATGGTATGAGACTTAAGAGAAATATGTTACTTTTCTCCTGTTGTAATATGCACAATACCCATGTAACCTCTTTGTTAAGCTTTGCCCTTCTGTGGGTGGGGACATGATGGAAGCGAGGGAACCTGAAAGCTTTGGGTGGGGTAGTAGTACTCATCCCTAGCTACGGCTGGGAAGGACAAAGCAAGGGTGCACTGGTGAATGTTTCACAACTAGTTCTCCTTAAAAACCAAAATGAACCTCATTTGTAGCATTTGTCAATTTCTGTAGTGTAAATACTCCCACAATGGCTGACAAACTCCCAATGTCATGTCCCTGAGTTCAGAGTTGGGGAGACATGCCCAGAAGTGCCCCCTTTTAGAGCATGTTCACCATATGGGTGGACATAAATGACCTCAGGGGCAGAGATAATAATGATTAGTAGTAAAATAATTAGGTAAAAACAATTAAGGAGTGATGAGTTTCGAGTATTGATTACTCGAATTTTCAATATAATGTATTTAGTTGTAAATTTACATAATTCAATTTTTAATAAATGTTTAGCAACTGGTTTGCAAACACAGAAAATGTAACAGTTGGCTCTTGAGACTGGATTAAGCCAACTCCAGTTCGTGACTTCTCACCATCTCTACTGCTTCGTTCAGGACTAAAGCACCAGTGTCTCTCATTAGATTACTGCTTTAGCCTTCTAACGGTCTGCCCTGCTTTGCCCTTGCCCTCCCGGTGCCTATGCACCAAACAGTTCAGGATGGCCCTTCTTATGCATAAGACAGATCATGTCACCCTTCAGCTCAAATGCTTGCAATAGCTCCCCATGTCCTTCACAGTGAGAACCAAAAGTTTATATTACCTGTGCTCCTCTCCATCCACCACTCTCCTTACCTTCCTAACCTCATTTTCCACTTATCTCCCCTCTACTCCATACCACCACCCCCATTTACTGCTTTTGACCACTTGCCTCTGGATGCTGCTTGAACTTGTAGGCAAGCTCCACCTGCCTGGGATGCTCTTTCCCTGATATCTTCATGCTTTGTTCCCTCACCTCCTTCACCTTTGCTCTGCTATATCTTCTTAATGAAGCTTGCTCTGATGGCCCTATTTAAAATTGCACCCAGTCCAGCATCCATGCACACTTCTGCCATCCCTTTTCTTCTCTTCTTTTCTTCCCTGGTAGCACCTGTCAATCTTCAATCATACAAAGCAATGCATTTATTTTATCCATGTTTATTGTTGATCCCCCCAACCCACTAGAATGTAAACTCCATGAAAGCATAGATCTTTATCTGTTTTGTTAACTAATGTATCTTTAGAGTATACAAGACTCATAACAGGTCAAAAATGATTTGTTGAAAAAGTGATTTTCCTAAAAGTGAAACCAAGAAGCATCAACGAATTCTTCTCAACTTTTATAGAGGACTGAACCTTTTTATGGTGCATGTTTATGCAAATAACAATGAGATTTCCAGATGTCCTTCAAACACTGTTTTTATTTGCCAAAAAAGTTTAGGGTAAAGAAGTTCTTTAATGGAAATACCGTAATGTTTCCATTGGTATTCTTGTTTTTCAACTTCTTATTTTGGAATAATTTAAATATAGAAAAGTTGCCAAGATAGTCGAGAGAGTTCACCCAGCTTTTCTTACATAATGTGGCACATTTGTCAAAACTAAGAAATTAACATTGGTACAATATGGTATTCACTTTTAATAAACAATTTCTTTTTCTTTAGTGAGGATACTATATCTCTTGGCATTCTAATGATACTGCGTGGTTTATTCTCAAATCTGATTTTCTTTGGCTTTAATTTATCACTTTGGTGCTTTTTATTCTGCCTTAACAATGTGGCCAACTCTAAGTCATCCTTTTTCTTTTCCAGTATAGTTGGCATACAGTGTTAGATTCTCCAAGTCAATCTTCAACTTCTTCTCACTTGCCATTAGTATTAACCCCAAAATCACGTTCACAAGGCTGTAGTCATTTCCTGTGCTCCCACCTAAGGGCATAAGTAACTCCATGGAGCCCAGCAGAGCTCTGAGGTCCAGGCTCCATCTGCCTGCTCCCACAGAAGCTGTAGGGGAAGGTCTCAATTTCCAAAATGGGAAGCAGGGGCAAAATTCCATGACAGTGAGCCCTGCTGAGAAGAAGGAAACCCACCCAGAAAACTAGAAACTTAGAAGGTGGACCTCAACAGGGCATACAAGGAAAGGGAGAGGAGAGGAGAGGAAAAAGTTACTGGAATCTGAGAACCCAGATATTATTAGAATGGAGGAAGCCAGGTTTGAGCTATGAAAATGTGAATGACATGAAAATCTCCTGGGTCCCATGGAGGGTGAAGTTTGTGTAGGAGCCAAATGGTTAATCCTGGGGCACCAAGGCCCAAAGTGACAGTGTCTATGTCTCAACACTAACCTAACTTAAAGCCAGCTCTGCGCTGAAGCTGCCTAAAGAATTGCAGCCTCGGCTTGGAGAAGTGCCCGTTGGGCATTGGTAAAGGTGGAGTGAGGTGACTGTGGGATCTGTTGTGGGACCGTTGGAAAAGGGTGAGGTGGAGTAAACTCAGAGTGAAATAATTGTGTACACAGATGAACCACGGCAGACCCAGACCCGGAACTGGGAATTACAACCTACTACCACCTTGATATCCAGTTTTACAGTAATAAACACTGTATGTTTCCGAGAGAAAGAAAAAGCCCTGGGGAGCTGTGTCCCTCGCAACTATCTAGATCTGCCATGCCTGAAATTATCTCCACCCCCCTGCCCTCTGTGGTTAACCAGAGGATGCTGGGTCATTGAAAGAATCTATAGACTTAACTACTGTAATCATTTTGTCTTCAAAGGTATCTCAGCATGTGGAAAGTATGTTGTATAAGAAAAGTCTACCACTTCCTACCCATACAAAACAACCATTTGATCAACCAGCAGATACATCCCCTCCTTTGGATTTTAATTCCTGGGGTGATACATTGGACGTTCCTTGTTCCCAGGATGTAACAATTCCTAAATGAACCAAATGAGATAGCGTGAGAAATTAAAACCCTCAAGGAGCATTCTAGTGACCATAATATGAACAGTCTTAATCAGTTTTCCAAAGAGTCCAGGACATTCTGAGGGTATGTGAGGGTTTCCCAGGATGAGATGGAAAGCTTGGAGGAAGAGAAATCCAGCCCCACTGGAGCTCTTAGAGGAGGCCTTGCCCAAGAGGCTTCCTTATGTGAGCTCAGCCCAACGTGGCTGGAGGTGTATCCTCAGAAGCATTTGCTAACACCAAAAGAGCTACAGTTGGATGATTCCATGAGCAAATCTCTGAAGAAGCTAAAAGAACCAATATTGAAAAGGAAAAAAAAAAAAGAGTTCCTTTTCTCTCGTCACTCATTTCCCATCCAGAAAGAGACCAAGGCAATCGAATGGAGTTGAAAGGATGTAGAAGAAAAAGTGGCGAAGTACAAAAAATGAGAGAGAGAAGCTGACTGCAAGGCCTCCACTTTTCTCATTTCAGGCTTCCAGGCTGAAGAAGGACCAAGCCGGGGAAGAACGCAAGCTGTAACCTTTCAGTTCAGAGCGACTGTTATTCAGCATTTTCTTTCTAACATGAAATTATCTTATGACTTAAAAGAGCTCCTGATTATGAGAGGGAGATGAAAATTAGCAGTACCCACCTCAGATTTCCCCCAAGGGGTGGGGGTAGAGTTATCTCTGCAAAGCAGGTTTGAATTGGCTGAAGGGAGGGAGACCATGAATTTGGCCCTCTGCTTGTCCCCAAGGAGACCCTCTCAACTTCACATTTAAGAGAAAGCCTCTGAAAAGATACACAAGAAATGGCTGGGAGTTTGCTCAAGGAAGGGACTGGCGACAGGGGTGTTGGGAAACTTATTACATGCCCTCTTGTACATTTTAAATGTCCAACGATGAGAATGCATTCTCTATTTTTTAAATTTACGTTTAAAATGAAGAAACTGTAGCAGGCAGCCTTGAAGATAGCCCAGAGTGATCCTTGCTTCCTGGTACTCGTGCCCTTGTGTAGTGCCCCCCCCCCCTTAGGTGGGCTGGACTTACTCTTTTCTAGTGACCATAATATGAAAAGCATGATGGATGTCATGCTGTGGTTCTTCTGTCTAGGAGGCTCCTTCTCTCTCTCTCTCTCTTTTTTTTTAATGTTTTTTATTTATTTTTGAGAGACAGAGAGAGACAATATGAGCAGGGGAGGGTCAGAGAGAGAAGGAGACACAGAATCCGAAGCAGGCTCCAGGCTCTGACTAGCTGTCAGCACAGAGCCCGATGCAGGGCTCGAACCCACAAACGGCGAGATCATGACCTGAGCTGAAGTGGACGCTTAACTGACTGAGCCACCCAGGCGCCCCTCTTTCTCTCTCTTTGGAATCCCTGCTCTTGAAGAAGCCAGCTTCTATGTGTCCAGGCAGCCCTGCAGAGAGACTCCAGTGACAGACGAAATCTTCCGAGGCCTGTCAACAGCCACGTTAGGGAACTTGAACGTGGCTCCTCCCCAGTGAAGACTTGAGATGACCACACACACAGCTTCTGCCTACAGCTTGATGGAGGCCCTGAACCAGAGCACCACTAAGCCGCTCCTGGATTCCTGACCCACAGAAACTGCAAAATAATAAATGCGTTGTTTTCAGCCACAAAGTTTTGGAGTAATTTATTTCACAGTAATAGATAACTAAAACAAACAAATAAACTGCATTGCTCAGCACATATAGGCCGGTACCCACATTCACTTTATGATTTGGAAGGTGCATTTTTGAAGTTATTTCCCTACAAGCCTGGCAAACGTCACTGGGCTTTGCTTTCTTTCACTTTTAATCTGAAGACAGCAGGGTTTTTTGCCAACATAAAATTATATTGTACCCTCAAATATGCTCGTGATTTTCTAATTTACTTTCTATGGAGAGAGAAAGAGAGAGAGACTAAAGAGGGAGAGAAAGAGAAAAAGAAGAATCCTGGCAAACTTCAAAATTGTATGAAGTTTTGTTGCGTGACCTTTCAACTGTTACAATTCTCAGCGTACAGAAGTTTCACAAGATCCCAAATGTGAGTAAATAGATGTTATGGTGGGGGAAAGAAGGGAAAGCTAAATTAATATTTCTAGGGGTAAAGGGATCATGTGGTTCAATCCATATGACAGTTTCAAATTTCTTATCCCTGCTAAATGAGTCAATTAAGTTGGTAACTGATTCACTCGAACAGATGTGTCTCAGTGCTGCACTAAGGAAAGTGTTCTGGCACGCTTTCCTGGCATGTCCTATCACCAAAAAAAGCACTGTGCTTAATCTTAGATCCGTGCATAAAAAAAGAAGTGGAGGATGCAGGTGAAGGAGGGTCCCAGCTCCCTGCACCTTTCTGGGGAAG
This sequence comes from Suricata suricatta, assembly GCF_006229205.1. Taxonomy (NCBI): domain Eukaryota; kingdom Metazoa; phylum Chordata; class Mammalia; order Carnivora; family Herpestidae; genus Suricata; species Suricata suricatta. Next base: position 94,748,180 of record NC_043704.1, on the reverse strand, counting down.
AAGAGGAGGCTGGAGTTGCTTATTCAAACTAAGCTTGCTTTTTTTCCAGATAAATGATGCTGGGGTCCTTTTTAACAACAAACCCGCTTTAGAGACAGAAATGGTGTTGGGCAATGAAAATTTTGCTCACATTATCATATAGAAATAGTGTTTAACTTTTCTGCAAATACTACTGTAGTCTTGAGCAGACTTTTTACCCTTTGTGAGAATAGAACAAAGGGCAGCAACCGAAAGAAGTCTTCCGTATGGTTGAAAATCAATCCCAATGAAACTGTTTGCTAAATAGGATCTTCAGCTTAGGAAATATTCTGTGTAGACAGATTGAATAAACATCCACGCGACTGAGTGCTATGCAACTGTTTCTATGATGGAAGTATTTATTACAGCTCTTAAAAGGCAAAAATAGAATTTGCATATCATCTATTTGCACCCCTGAAAAATAAAGATCTAGATGATGACCATGAATCGCTGCTAACATCACAAATAAAGAAACTACCAGACATTACATGCCTCCTTACGGAAGTCCCCAACAAAATCCAAACTGTGGGAAACTGCATGGTAGAAACTGTTTAGTACTGTATAGTAGAAATGACCTGATTATCTTCAACAAACACATTGCAAAGAAAAACAGAGAGAGGGAAAAAGAAAATCAGTACATTAAAAGATGTTAAAGATTCAAATCCCCTAGATGTAAACATTCTGGAAACAGATAGTGATGATGGTTGTACAACATTGTGAATGTAATTGATGCCACTTAATTATACACTTAAAAATAGTTTAAATCACACATTTTGTAAAAAAAAAAAAAGATATATATGTGTATATGTATATATATATATATAGAGAGAGAGAGAGAGAGAGAGAGAGAGAGAGAAAGAGAGATCTCCACAAAAAATTGTTTTAAGATTCAAATCACTCAATACAATTATTTGGATGCCTATTGAATGCACTATTTAAAAAATGATGTAACTGGGAAAATTTGAACACAGAAATATTCAATACTATTAAAGAATTGTTACTTTTTTAGATATGATCATAATATTGTGAAAGTTCTGTTTTTCTTTTTTTGTGTGTTTTTGTGGTAGGAACATTTGACATTTCCTGTTAACTAAATTTCAAGTGCACAATATAATATTGTTAATTATGGCCATACTGTTATATACCAGATCTCTAGAATGTTTTAAAGAGTTCCTCTCTTTTTTAAGGAGTTCTTATCTTTTAGAAATGTATACTAAAACATGCACGGATAAAATGATATACGTTGGATTTGGGGTTTGATTTTACCTTAACTACAACCTAACACATTACCCACTTATTTTATGGAGGCTGGCAGAATACTCAAGACTCTTGAGTCAGAGACAGGGGACTTTACTATTCGTGACACAACAAGCAGCCCACACATTAGCATACTTGCGTTGGTTTTCCTTGCTCTCAAGTGCCACAGGCGTAACGAAGATGGGTCTAGAGATTGCCTGTACATGTGATGTCTTGTATCCCAGCTGAGGAGCGCTGAGCTTGGGGACCCACTAATTTTGTAGCAAGCAGTAAGCAGGCCTACTCTTTGACTGGGCTGGTGATAGAATGTAGGACGCGAGTAGGGAAGAGATGTTATCTCATTTCTTAAGGTTATCAGTAAATAATTAACCCTGAAAACTGGTCCTGGTGAAAGAATAGTCAGGATCTTGCAATTTTGGACCACCCAGAAAGATCTGTAAGAAAAAAGAGGCCCAGAAAAGAGCGTCTCTTCCAACAATATCATGCCATGGATTTGATTTGCTTCAAAAAATCCATCGAGAAGAGCGGGGATTAGTAAATCAGTGGGATTATAGGTGAAACAACTTTGGTCATGAGTTGATATTTGTTGAAGTTGGGCTATGAGTACATGAGGTTCACTATGCTATTCACTCTTCTTTTATATATGTTTGAAAATTTTCCATAATAAAGCGTTTTTTTTAAAAAATCTTATTACTAAAGAGTTATCATATACAATATGGGTGGGTTCCAATATTTTCTGATAGAATATTCAAAAACACATATTTGCTACTTAAAATATGTGGAATATTTATGGGGCATCTGGGTGGCTTAGTTGGTTGAGCACTGACTTTGGCTCAGGTCATGATCTCATAGTTTGTGGGTTCAAGCCCTGCATCGGGTGCTGTGCTGACAGCTTGGAGCCTGGAGCCTGCTTCAGACTGAGTCTCCCTCTCTCTCTGCCCCTCCCCTGTTCATTCTCTGTCTCTCAAAGATAAATATAATGTAAAAAAATAATAAAAATAAAAAATAAATAAAACCTGTGGAATATTTTATTATCCATTAATACTAAGAGAACACGTCAACCAAATACAGTTACTCATGGTGGTAATTATTTATATTGTAATTTTATTACAACTATATAAAAGATCTGTTTTATAGAGAGTTGTAGGCAATTTACTATACTTGTCCATCCCGTCCTGGGGAAAATGAATCTCTCTTCACAGAAGCCAAAAATACAACGTCTGAGGTCTGGATATATCTGCTAATAGTCACAAGATGTCATTGTGCAGCCATGAGAAGTAATCTCTCCAGAAATTAATAGTTCACCTAACATCATGGGGTGTCATTTTGAAAAAATCTTAATTCTTTTAGGCTGTGCACATTTAAAAAACAAAATGCATTTCTAATATATTTCACCACTACCCCTTTGGTTCATTCCCTACTAGGTAATTTTATTTTGCGAGCTAGAATGACCAAAAAAAATGTTTATTGACTGATTATTACATTGAATTCAATGCTTCCTTTCATTCTGCTACGGAGTCATTCTCATCAAATAAAACATAAAACCAAGAGTTTCAAACATCTTGTTACTATAAAAAAATGTTTACCACCTCTTGTCTTACTCAGTTTGGGGCACTGTAATAAAATGAAACAGATTATAAACAAAAGAAATTTATTTCCCACAAGTCCAAGGCAAGAAGTCCAAGATCCAGGTGCCAGCATGGTTGGCTTCTAGTGACAGCTTTCTTCCAGGATGAAGCCTGCCAGCTTCTCATTGGGTGCTCACACGGTGGACACCAGACACAGAAAACTCTTGTGTCTCTTCTTAGAAGGGCACTAATCCCATCCACAAGGGCACCACCCTCATGACCTAATCACCCCCCAATGGGCCCACCTCCTAATGCCATCACAGTGGGGGTTAGGATGTCAACATAGGAATTTGGCGAGGGGACACATTCAGTCCATAATACCATCATCACCCCAATTGCAGTCAGTCTCCTCTCAACATTTTTTGCTCTTTGATGCCTAAAAAAATATTCAGCAATATCAGCTCCCCCTTCTGTGTCTTTGGGGGATGGGATGGGGTGGCGGGGAATAGCCAGATTTCTGCACTTTTACCTTCCACAGTTGCACTCCTATATAGAAAATGGCAAATTTCACATTAAAAAAGATGAGAGAGTTCCAAAAAAGATGATAAACCAGCTGTTATGGGAACTTAGAAACCCTGCTTCTTAACTATACATCTTCCTAACCATGCCCCTCCTAAGCGCATGCCCTGGGAAGCACAAAAATAAGGAGTATGTTTCCCTCCTGTGATTACTGTGATCCTCCTGCACTGGAGACCTCAGTCTTCGTACTCATCAGGGTCCTGCCATCCATCCCACCTTTCTTACAGAGGTGGCTCTTCACCGGGTACCTGAAGATCACTGTCAAAACCTAACCTGTGATGTGTGGCACTGGAGGAAGGGCTACAAGAGGCCCAAGCATCTGTGTCAAAGGGGAGAGGCCTCCCAGCATAGGAAAATGTATGATGCATTCTGTTTAAAGTAAAAAGGACCTAGGAAACCTCTCATCAGAGCAAATGCCTATAGCCTGACCAAGAGCTCTACCTAAGAGAGAGCTGTGAAATCAGAAGAGGGAGAATCAAGGGAGAAGAAGCACCCCGAGTCTACTAGCCAGCCACTTGCTACCCATGGTGGAACAGAGTTAGGGTAGACATGTTTTCCACCATACAAGGCACCTATCTTTTAAGCTAATTCCAAACACCAAAGGGAAAAACAGCACTGACTCACACATACAGTCCATTCCTGACTAGAACCTTGGCTCATAGAAAGAGAAAATTTTTTACTGTATTCTGGGTGGAGAAGAAGGGACATCACAGGCTATGATGGATTGCACTCTTTCTAGTCACACTGCCAAGGGAGACCAGTGCCACCAGGACAGCACCTGGCAGATGGTTATCCACCTTCTGCTCATGGCCCATCCCCTTTCCCAGCCATTTCCTCCTACTGAAATCATTTCAGGGTCGTCTAAATTACGGCTTTGAGTTTGGGCTCTGCTTTTCCCAGATAAGCAAATTCACCCCAGAGTTTTGCCCACCATGAGAATTTTTCAGTGCTCAGAAGTCTCACCCATCCCACCCTGGAGAGATGTCCCTCCCAGTCCTAGGGACCAGGGTGACAGACAGCATCCTTTGTTCTGCCTCTTGACTCTAAATTCCTCAAGCCACCACCCCACTCATTCTAAATTCAGGATATCCATTCTTTCTTCCAAATTGTTCAATTCTCCTACAGTGGTCACCTCAAGCCATCACCCGCTCACTGCCCCAAGGCCCTGGGGAAATGGCTCCAGAAAGACAGCATCAGGCTCCCCTCTTTCCCCTAGGGAACAGGCCTCTTCACACACACACTAAGATACAGAACCTAGGAGCTGTATTTATCATGTAGCACTGAAATAGTCTTCCTTTTGTGTTGCAATCCATTCTGCTTCTTCTCTCTACATACCTGGGTCCTCAAATTCTGCTTTAAGCAGTTCTAAGTCTTTATTCCATACTGTTGAAGAGCTCTTTGATGAACTGAACTGGACACATGGTGCAGAATCCATAAGGCAAACTTTCTGTGTCTGCTGTACCTTGGAAGCCTGTTTCTTTTCTGAGATAGGCTGTGCCACCAGCTGCCTTGAATCACAAACTAGAAATGCCATTCAACTGCTCTCTGAACACTGCAAAACGTCCTGCAGAACTAGAAATTTCAGAGCTGTCTATATGGGCCAGGCAGATAATATGCCTGCCAACCTGTTTTTTGATATCACACGACTAATACAACGAGTCCTATGAAGAAAACACAGTACTTGTTGGAGTTCTGTCAAATGCAGGGCTGTGCTTTGCCTTGATAATTTGCTGCAGTTCTCCTTCACCCACTTGATGGAAATTATGAGTGTTTACAAAGAGCATTGGGACATTTGAGAAATAATAGTTGGAAACAGTCCCCTGATATTTTTAAGACTCCAATTACAGATGTCTACCAAAGCAACATTTTCTTTTCAGATACACATTTAGGACCCCAGAAACTGAATAAATAGAAATAATTTCATTCAAAATATCCAAAAGTAGGGGTGCTTGGATGGCTTAGTTGGTAAGGCATCTGACTTCAGCCTTCATGATCTCACGGTCCGTGAGTTCAAGCCCCATGTCAGGGTCTGTGCTGACAGCTCAGAACCTAAAGCCTGCTTCAGATTCTGTGTCTGTCTCTCTCTGCCCTTCCCCTGCTCACATTCTGTCTCTCTCTGTGTCTCAGAAATAAATAAACAGCAAACAATTTTTTAAAAACAAAAACAAAATATCCCAAAAGTAATTTTGTCCATGTGAGGTTTTGTTGTTTTGGTTTTTTTATGAATTAGATGGTGATCAGATGTTTCGTTGTTTCATGAGATTGGGATTAGTATGGTAATCTACCAGGTTTCAAATCATTTGACACTCAGCTTTTCCTAAATTAGGTTGGTCCTTAGTGCTTTATATTAATACCAGAGGTTTCTTACCAAACCACTCATCTACGTGAGCAAACACACAAAGACACACAGCACAGGATTTAGAATGAATCAACCAACATTTGATTGTACGGCTGTAACTAAGAGAAATATCAGCCAACCCCAAAGGACAAATCTATAAAAGTCTGCTGTCTTTTTAGTCCCGGGAGCATATGGAAAAACTCTTTATTTCTGACCTAATGACTGCTCCCATGCCTGAGGCATAAAAAATCATTATTCATCAGCCTTTGCTTCTACTCACCAGCACATTCAGCAAATGACATCCACAGAGCAGATTCTAAGCACTGCTTCCCTTGTGGAGAATTTTCCAAAATGAATGGTCTGATTGGGTTACTGCTTATGATTACTGTCTCTGAAATATGTAATTCATAAATCAAGGCTTTGTTTTAAAATTTAGGATAAAGAGGGGGACCCGGGTGGCTCAGTCGGTTAAGAGTCAACTGTTAATTTTGGCTCAGGTCATGATCTCACAGTTTGTGAGACTGAGCCCCAAGTCGAGCTCCATGCCGACAGGGCAGAGCCCTAGGATTCTCCCTCTCTCTCTCTTTCTTTCTCTCTCTCCCCCCACGCCCATGCTCTCTCTCAAAATAGATAACTAAACTTAATAAAATAAAATAAAAATTTAGCATAAAGAATAACAATATCATGCAAGAATTCTTGTGAAGATTCACTTTTCATAAACATAAAAATGTTTTATTTAAAAATAGTAGCTTGTTTCAATGACTTGTTTTAAGATGGTGTGTCAATTCAGATGCTCTGTGACACAACTGCTATACTGCTCTGTTCCCAAGTGCTTCCCACACGCTAGCTTCTCCTGCTGAATTCGGATAATGGGGAGACTGAGGAAGGCAGGAGCGCTACTAGTAAATGATTTTAACCAAGGACAGCAAAACATACACCAACTTTAATTTTTTGAAATGAAAAAACTTTCACTGTGCACACAATGTTTCTAATAATACTATTATGTCAAAGTTCAAGAACAAAATAACAAAGTATGCTTATAAGTTTCCCATTGTTTTAAGAACTTTGTTTCTCCCCTATGCAATGGACAGAGCTGCAGTCATTAAACTGAATTACTTACATGGCAGTTAACACAGCTGACCTTGCAAAAAAAAAAATCATCATTTACACTTTCTAAGTTAGAAAAGAATTTTTAGGGGCACCTGGGTGGCTCAGTTGGTTGAGCGGCCAACTTCGGTTCAGGTCATGATCTCACGGTTCATGGGTTGGAGCCCCACGTCAGGTTCTGTGCTGACTGCTAGCTCAGAGCCTGGAGCCTGCTTCAGATTCTGTTTCGTTGTCTCTGTGCCCCTGCCCTGTTCACTCTCTGTCTCTCTCTGTCGCTCAAAAATAAATAAATGTAAAAAAAAAGAATTTTTAAAATGTTTTTTCCTCTCATTTATCTTTTCCTTGGGTAATCAACGAGTGCGTCCCTGTTGCTGCATGCTGTGCCAGGGAGAGCAGTCTGGCCTTCTTTAGCATGGACAGGTATAGCAAGTAATGTGACCATGAGAGTTGGTGCCAAGCACTTGATGTCTAAGAGGTGGCAGATGGAGTAAGATAGGGCCATGCGAATATAGGAACAATGCTGTCCCTGGTCTTGTGCTCCTCCATCCAGGGCTTCCTGGAAGCCACAGCTTTGTGGGAGACTTAAGACCCCCTAAGGACACTTCAGCCTGGGCCTTAAGAACACCTAAGCACAGCTCACATGGCTCTCTGAAGAACTCACACGGCATGTCTTTGTCGAATTTTGTTTCAATTTAATTCTAATAAATTTATTTATTTTAATGTTTTATTTATTTTTAAGAGACAGACACAAGCAGGGGAGGGGCAGAGAGAGAGAGAGAGAGAGGGAGACACAGAATCTGAAGCAGGTTCCAGGCTCTGAGCTGTCAGCACAGAGCCCAACACGGGGCTCAAACCCACGAACTGTGAGATCACTATAAGACTGTGACCTGAGCTGAAGTCGGATGTTTAACTGACTGAGCCACCCAAGCATCCTTCTTAGTCAATTTTTTAAATTGAAAACAACCTCTTTTTCTTATTCCAAAAGTAATACATATTTGTTATGCAGAATACAGAAATTTAAAATTACCCCCACCTCTGGCACACACCCCCAAAAAGGAGGTGGAAGGGCATAGCCTTTGATTCCCCCATTTCTTGGTTAACCTTTTGGTGTATTTGCAAAGTTTGGTCATTCCTCTCCCTCTTTCTCTCTGGGATCTTCTTGTGAATATTCTTTTGAGTATCTTTATCATTAATTTTATTCATCTTTCATTTTTCCTAGAACCTAGCACAATCTTGCCTGAGTACGTATTTTGTAAAAGGATAAATATTTGAGTATCCAAACCAGCTCCCCTTTTTTCCCTTATGCTGCTGGAAATGATATAGCAACTTCTGCACTGCATCTGTTCCGATGCTCCTGCCAAAGGAATTCCAGGTATTGGCATTTATCTGAAACCATCAAGAAACCACAGTATTTACTAAGTCCCTCAGAAAACCCCCCATAAAAGGAGCACTTCATAAGTGGAGAAGCCCTTAATTTGGAATTAGAAGACCTAAGTTTGAATTCCAACTGGGCCATTGTATTTCTCATTTTACTTCTTTAAGCCTCTAACCTTCTAGTCTGTGAAATGAAAGCATCAATGTATGAGATCCCTAGCAGTTAAAATCTTATGATCTATCACTTATCTGTGTTTCTACCCAGACACACACATATATGTGTAAATTTTTTTATTTTTTAGTGAAGAAAGGAGCCAGGAACTAGCCTTTGAGGTACTAGTATGACAAAATCTGGCTTTGTTTGTTTATCTTCTCAAAACTGAAAATCTGTAGGAAATTGGCCTACAGACACTTTCTATGCCTGGATGGTTCAGTCAGTAGCGTACAATTTTTTGTTTGTTTATTTATTTATTATTTTGGGGAGAGAAACAGAGCATGAGGAGGGAGGAACAGAGAGAGTGCGAGACACAGAATCCAAAGCGACTCCAGGCTCTGACTTGTCAGCACAGAGCCAAATGTGGGGCTTGAACTCACCAACCATGAGATCATGACCTGAGTTGAAGTCAGATACTGAACTGACTGAGTCACCCGGCTGCCCCAGTAGTATATAATTCTTGATCTTGGGGTTGTGAGTTCAAGTCCCACATTGGGGATGGAGTTTACTCAAAAAAAAAAGTGCATTTTCATGGCTAAGTTGGGGAAACTGACAGCATGAAAATCAACCAAAAAAAAAAAAAAAGCCAGAATGATAAAAACATTTCTCTATGTGTGGCTTTTATTAATTTTTAGTCAGATTCTCAGATGAATGTTGTAATTTTGTCTGAGGCTCCCTGTTTCACAGTTTTACACTTGGTGTGTCATTAACAAAATACCTGCCTCTCCTGCCCTCCCCATTCCCAAGGTCACAAGCAGAGAACAGCTGTTCACCGATCCGTGAGTGATGAGTTCTGTCTGGTAAAGGAACCTAACAACTAAATCAAAAAATCCTAGTATCAAAACAGGTTCAGACAAAAAAGAGATTGGTAACTCAAGCGTCTGGGTGAAGAGAGTTAGGACCATCACCACCTACTCTTGCCAATCAAGCTTGGAGCCATTTTTCAACCCCAAACTAAATCCTGCAGAGCATTTAAGAAATGAGATGTTTCCAACAGAGCCTGGGCTGTGTGGGGTCTCCTTCATGACCGCACCTCCTCACCTGCCTGAGTGGAGGGTAGGTGAACTGTGCTAGGGGACGGAGGACCACACTGGGGGAGCCCTGCTCCTGGAAGCCTGTCCACACAAGAGCGCCAGAGCTTTGGACCTCACCCCCTCCAGTGTCCGCTCTTTTCCAAATGATCAGTCAGAACAGAGTTGTCCATTCCCAATATGACTGAAATGTACCCACTTCTTACTCATTTCTTCCAGCTTGGGACATTTTGCCACTCCACTCATCACACCACAGTGCCAGGCCTGGTCAGAAGTGTTGTCTCTGATTCCTGGGGTCTAGGTCAGGCTTTGCCGATCCAGTTATCACTGCTGTGGCCACCAAGTGGGATGGGAGCTTAACACCTGGGCCCTCCTGTTCCTGTTGCGGTGGGGAGCCGGTGCTGCTCCTACGACGAGGAAAGCAGTGCTGTCTTCAGCTACAGTCGCTGCTGCTGCTGCTGCTGCTGCTGCTGCTGCTGCTTCTACTCCTTTTGTTCTAAACCTTGGATTTTATAGTTAAAAGGAATTAGTGACGGGGTGCCTGGGTGGCTCAGTCAGTTGGGCATCCAACTTCGGCTCAGGTCATGGTATCGTGGTCCATGAGTTTAAGCCCCGCATCGGGTTCTGTGCTGACAGCTCAGAGCCTGGAGCCAACAGATTCTGTGTCTCCCTCTCCCTCTCTGCACCAACCCCGCTGATGCTCTGTCTCTCTGTCTCTCAAAAATAAATGTTAAAAAAAAAAAAAGATTTAGTGCTTATGGTCACATGGCTCAAGAAAGTATATATCTGCTCCAATCCTGTCTTCCAGCTACTAATCACCCTCCCATAACAAGCAGAAATGTACATATATTCTTTTACCCCCTCCCCCCATTTCATGAAAGTATTAACATACTACACTTGGCTTTTTTCTTCTTTTTTTAATGTAACAAAATATTACATTGTTGCTAGCAATGGGGTGAGTGCCTACTGCCTGCCCCACACTCTTGCCAGCAGTTTTATCAAAATTTTTTATCTTTGCTTGTGTGATAGGTGGAAAATATCAGTATAATTTTAATTAGTAAGGCTCGCCCTATAGGAAGTAGCAAACATGCCTGCTGGAGAAATAGCCTCCTAGACCTCAATCGTAGCAATTTCTTCCTCAACACATCCCCAGAGGCAAGGGAATCAAGAACAAAAATGAACTAATGGGACCTCATCAAGATAAAAAGCTTCTGCAAGGCAAAGGGAACAATTAAAAAGAAAAAACTAACAGGCAACCGACAGAATGGGAAAAGATAGTGGCAAATGACATATCAGATAAAGGGCTAGTATCCAAAATCTACAAGGAACTCACTAAACTCCATACACGAAAAATGAATAATCCAGTGAAGAAATGGGCAGAAGACCTGAATGGACACTTCTCCAA